>NC_092716.1:238134568-238437031 GCF_047496885.1 Scyliorhinus torazame
TCCCTTCCCGTCATCTTAAGATTTGGCAGGGAGCACATCCCCACCGACTCCAACTACCCCGCAGCTATTTCAGGGGCGGCACGGAGCACTATAGTTAGCACTGTTGCTTCACAGCTCCAGGGTCCCAGGTTTGATTCCCGGTTTGGGTCACTGTCTGTACGGAGTCCGCACGTCCTCCCTGTGTCAGCGTGGGTTTCCTCCGGGTGTTCCGGTTTCCTCCTACAGTCCAAACACGTGCAGGTTAGGTGGATTGGCGATGCTAAATTGCCCTTCGTGTCCAAAAAGTTTAGGTGGGGTTTTTGGATAAAGGGGATAGGGTGGAGGTGTGTACTTAACTGGGGTGCTCTTTCCAAGGGCCGGTGCAGACTTGATAGTCCGAGAGGTCTCCTTCTGCACTATAAATTCTATGATTCTATGAAATGAGCATTAATTGCTGCAGATGGGACATCCGCCCTTCGCTCGGGAGTAAGTCCCACCGGAGAGAACCGCCGGACTGCTCTCAAAACCCTGCAGCGACAGGAGCTGTTGTGGACAGAAGAGGAAGCGCTTCAATATGCCAGAGCCCAAAACCTGGGTCTGTACGACAAGGTAAGTTTTGGAAGTCCCAGGGCAGGGAGGTAGGGAGGGCCCACTGGACCTTGATGGGGGGTGGGGGGACACTCAAAGTCAGAAGGAAGCTTCTGATGACTGTCCAAACCCCCACCCCCTCCACCCCTCTCCACTTCTTGCTCGAGAGCTGAACCACCTGCCAGCATAAAACCTGAGGATGGGCACCAAATGGCCCTGAAGCGGCCCAAGTCAATGGCTATTTGCGTTGCCCACTGGCTGTGCCAAGGTGGGTGGAACCCGCCGCAGCAGGGAGTCGCATTAGACGGGATGGGAAGATCCCACCGGCGGCAAGGGCAGAAAAATCCTGTCCAATTATATTTCATTTCAGGCGACGAATGGAAATACATTTTACAAATGGAGACTTGTCAATTTGACAGAAGTTTTGCTCCAATTATTTTGGAAATTTTAATATGTGCTTATATGTGCCCCAGATATGCGACACAGAAAATGAGATGAACAAGACTGTCCCGTCACACTGCAAAAACAAGCAATAGCATGACAGCGACATCCTAAATATAGCCAGGCTCGAGGTCTTTTTCATGATGTGGCTCAATGGCCTACACTTCTCTGAGTAATGACAACAATACAATTGCGCGTGGCACTGTCACAAGCTATCTGATTATATCTCCAACTGGCACAAATATTGCTGCCAAAACCGATTAAAAATTGAGCCGACAAGATGTGTGCGTGAATGACTAATACATTACCATATGGCCAGTTAATGTTCTGGAATTTTGGAATTGGAGGATTTCAATCTCTGCAACTGATCTTGCTGTCGGTTTGCTTTCGACCTGCCACCGCTGCCAACATCATTATGCCCACTTTCCACCCCACCTTCACCCCCAATAAAATTGCCCTGTTGGTAATTTGATATGAACTTCACGTTTAAAAAAAAAAGTCTACAGGATTGAAGGGGAAGCCATTTATTTTAATTTGTTTGCACCTTGTACACTGTTTTCCACAACAAGTGTAATTAGTAACGCTCGTAATGCTATCTTAAGATACAAACATGTTTGAAAGTTACACTGCCTGAATCTTTTAAAAGGAACATTGAAGTTGCGACTGAAGACTTCAGCTATATGCTCGGTTAAATGCTACAGCAACAACAGATTGATGGCACTAATTTATCACCACATTATTTTCTTCTTAACGTTCAGTTGCAAGATTTGTATTTCTTGCCACACTTTGACATGGACCATCAAGGGAAACATGTCAGTCTTTTAATTAGTTTGTAAACGCAACATTGGAAATGTGTAATTCTGTTATCCCCTTGGCATTATTAACACAAAAGTGTCCACGAGGAACGTGAAAAACATGAAATTAAAATATGCCCCCAAATTATTTTAGATAATAAACAAATAAAATTAAACTTTTCCTCTGTCATTCCTACCTACTGTAGTAACGTTTGTTAAATATCTGCTGTTCAGAAAATAATTCACAGAATCTAGGTGCCCCTGCCATTTATTGCGCATCCCTAATTGCCCTTGAAAAGGTACTGCCGATCCATCTTCTGGAAAACAACTGAGTGGCTTGCTCAGCCATTTCAGAGGGCAGTTAAGAGTCAACCATATTGCTGTTGGTCTGGAGTCGCATTTCCCTCCCTTAAAAGACATCAGTGAAGCAGATGGTTTTTTTTAACGGCAATCCAGCAATTTCAAGCTCTATCACTGAAACTAGCTTCTCATTCCAGATTTAATTAATTAATTGATTTTAAATTTGCCAGCTGTCATGATGGGATTTGAACTCTTGCCTTCAGATGATTTGCCCAGGCCTCTGGGTTACTCCTCCAGTAGCAGGTGTTACTGGAAACAACCGGGATGACGGTACGTTCCTTTATGCATCTTCTCAAATCTCACTTCACTATCATACCGCAATCTGGTCTGATTCTTTGTAACATAATCACCATGCTACCAGGCCCCGGCTTAGAGACATGCCCTGGATTTTATGGCCCTCCTCTCATCAGCATATTTGAAGGACCCTAGGCCTATTGAGGCCATGAACAGGCTAATTAATAGGAACATCGAACATCGGACCCTTAGAGCCAGCTTTGCTGCTCAATAATATCTCGAGGGTTTCAGCTCCACTTTCCTGTCTGTCCCCCCATAATCCTTGGCTCCTTTATTTATCAAAACAAACCTAACTCGCCCTTGAATAAATCCAGTGACCCCTGAGGAAGAGAATTCGACAGACTAACGACCATCGGAGAGAGAAAAAAACTTCTCCTCACCTCCATCTTGAAAGGGAAAACTCTTATTCTTAACTGTGTCCCCTAGTTCTGGTGTGGGATTTCACATTTACAGCCTTTCCTGCCGGCAGGGTCTTTGAGTCCCATCAAAGGCGGCCCCGCGGAGGGTTCCCTGGCAACAGGACAGATGAGCCATGAAAAATGGCAGAGACATCAGCGGGTCCAGAAGACCCCTCCAGCGACCAATGGCAAGCTGATTCAGCCTGGAAAACACACTGCGGCGGTGGAGGGGGTTGGAAAATACCACCCTAGTCTCCACACAGGATGAAACATACTCCCTGTACCTATAACATAGAGTCCCCCTCAAGATCTTATGTGTTTCAATAAGCTCACCTCTCATTCTTCTGAACTACTAGGGGCATGGCTCGAATACCTGCTCAACCTTTCCTCCTAAGATAATTCCTTCAACCCAGGATTGAGTTGAGTGAACCTTCTCTGAATTGTTTCAGATGCAATTATATATATTTTTCAAATAAGGACATCAAAAGTGCTGACAGTATTCCAGATATGGTCTCACCAAGGTCCTGTACAGCTGCAATAAAACATAACTACTTTTATATTCCATTCCCCTTGCAATAAATGGCAACATTCCATTAGCCTTCCTCATCACCTGCTGTACCTGCATACTACCTGGATGTGATCCATGGACCATGACACCCAGATCCCTCTGTACCACCGAGTTCTGCCATCCCACCCCATTTGAATAATATGCTGCTTTTCTATTCTTCCTGCCGAAGCAGACAAGTTCACATCTGCTCACATTATACTCCATCTGCCGCTTAAGGGCCTCATTTTGTCTCTGTCACCATTTTAAGTATAGCAAGGGAAAGTGGAGGCAAGGTGGGTAGCCTGGCAGTTTTCACTGTGCAGGCTGCTTTTGGCCAGAGGTGGATACCTTGTTTATTTTTTTTGAGGGGGGGGGGGGGGTGGTGGCCTCGTTGTCCATTGGAAGCACCCCCTCCCAAGTTTGCACCTCATTCTTCTAATACTGGCTGCTCAAATCTGGTCCCTCCAACCCGTCCCTGTTAAAACCACTCCCTCCTCCCATCCTTGGAATCTGCCAGGGAGGCCCGTCCAAGACGCCAGGCTTACTTTGAAGTCCATGTACTTCTTTTTCGAGATTGTCTGTAGTCCCAGCACTGACCACTACTTGATCCTGGACTGTTGAACTGCTGGCTAAGGCGGGGGGTGGGGGCTTTCTCCCCGATGGGGGCAGAAGTTCCACTCTGAAACAATTAAGGCTGCTCCTAGCGCAGCGTTAATGGAGGTGATTCAGTCAGGAGTGCCAGATGTGGGATTTTTGCAGGAACTAACCCGTACCCTTCAAAAGGCACTTGCACCAATCAGACAGCCCAGGAATCCCAGAATCGGGTCCCGCCCTCCAATTTTAATGGGCTCCTGAATCATCCTGACAGTCCAGTGTATGCGCTCCTGTTTCTATTTAGGGGGTTGGTAGCTCTGAAGTCTCGTCAGCTTCACCAGGAGAGGAGGACGCTGCTGAATCAGATAGGACAAGTTGTAGAAGGCCACATCGATTCTCATGGCGAATTTGTTGTCGTCACAGGAGTTGCTGATCCAGCCTATTGCTTGCTCCGTCTGTGGGACAGGGAATCTCTAGCTCTGATGCTCACCCCGCCCCCCCCCCCCCCCCCCGAACCGCTGCAGAGAGGCTGCTTCCATGATCCTAGTGGCTTCCCCGCATGATGGGGGAGGGGTACTTGACCACTGGCAAGGTGCTGGCAAATTTGGGAAATCATTTTAACTGGGCATCAATTAATGAAAAATGAAATGATGGAACTAACGAGCAGGGAACTATCACTCACGACGCGGTGGCAGAGAGGTTAGCACTGTTGCCTCACAGCGTCAGGGACTCGGGGGCAATTCCAGCCTTATCTGTGTGGAATTTGCACGTTCTCTCCATGCCTGTGTGGGTTTCCTCTGGGTGCTCCGGTTTCCTCCCACAATCCAAAGATATGCATGTTAGGCGGATTGTCCATGCTAAATTGCCCACAGTGTCCAAAGGCTCGTTGGCTTACGGGGTTAGGGCGGGTGATGGGCCGTGGTAGGGTGCTCCTTCATAGGGTCGGTGCAGACTCGATGGAATGACTGATCTCCTTCTGCACTGTACAGATTCTATGTACCTTTAACTAGTGGAAGTGGCTGCATGCCTTCATTCAGTTAGAAAATACCCTGGGAGGTGGGACTGCATCAGGGAGCAGTCCCTCATGGCTCCCTACTATTTTCCAGCAGCCATTCCCACATTGTGCATCTGAGTCCACCACAACTGGCCCGAGAAAATCAAGCCCATAGAGTTGTTACACAGAAAGAGACCCATTGGCCCATCATATCCATGTCACCTGCCTGCAGAGCAAGCCAAGCAGCCAATCACATTCTCCCCCCCTTTAGCTCCTAGCGCAGCGTTAATGGAGGTGATTCAGTCAGGAGTGCCAGATGTGGGATTTTTGCAGGAACTAACCCGTACCCTTCAAAAGGCACTTGCACCAATCAGACAGCCCAGGAATCCCAGAATCGGGTCCCGCCCTCCAATTTTAATGGGCTCCTGAATCATCCTGACAGTCCAGTGTATGCGCTCCTGTTTCTATTTAGGGGGTTGGTAGCTCTGAAGTCTCGTCAGCTTCACCAGGAGAGGAGGACGCTGCTGAATCAGATAGGACAAGTTGTAGAAGGCCACATCGATTCTCATGGCGAATTTGTTGTCGTCACAGGAGTTGCTGATCCAGCCTATTGCTTGCTCCGTCTGTGGGACAGGGAATCTCTAGCTCTGATGCTCACCCCGCCCCCCCCCCCCCCCCGAACCACTGCAGAGAGGCTGCTTCCATGATCCTAGTGGCTTCCCCGCATGATGGGGGAGGGGTACTTGACCACTGGCAAGGTGCTGGCAAATTTGGGAAATCATTTTAACTGGGCATCAATTAATGAAAAATGAAATGATGGAACTAACGAGCAGGGAACTATCACTCACGGCGCGGTGGCAGAGAGGTTAGCACTGTTGCCTCACAGCGTCAGGGACTCGGGTGCAATTCCAGCCTTATCTGTGTGGAATTTGCACGTTCTCTCCATGCCTGTGTGGGTTTCCTCTGGGTGCTCCGGTTTCCTCCCACAATCCAAAGATATGCATGTTAGGCGGATTGTCCATGCTAAATTGCCCACAGTGTCCAAAGGCTCGTTGGCTTACGGGGTTAGGGCGGGTGATGGGCCGTGGTAGGGTGCTCCTTCATAGGGTCGGTGCAGACTCGATGGAATGACTGATCTCCTTCTGCACTGTACAGATTCTATGTACCTTTAACTAGTGGAAGTGGCTGCATGCCTTCATTCAGTTAGAAAATACCCTGGGAGGTGGGACTGCATCAGGGAGCAGTCCCTCATGGCTCCCTACTATTTTCCAGCAGCCATTCCCACATTGTGCATCTGAGTCCACCACAACTGGCCCGAGAAAATCAAGCCCATAGAGTTGTTACACAGAAAGAGACCCATTGGCCCATCATATCCATGTCACCTGCCTGCAGAGCAAGCCAAGCAGCCAATCACATTCTCCCCCCCTTTAGCCCTGCAAGTTTAGTTTCCTCAAGTGTCTGTTCATATTCCTGTTGTATTCATTGATCACCTCAGCTTTCTACACACTCATGTGCAGCGTTACCACATTTCATCCAAAAATGTTATTCCTTACATTTCCTCCGCATGTCTTTTCCAAGATCTTAAATCTGTGTCCCTTGGTTCTTGTGGCATCGCCATGTGACTGATGGGAACAGATTCTCTTTGCCTAACTTATCTAACCCTGCATTAGTCTTGTACGCCTCTGTCAGATCTCCCCCTTTGCCTACTTTGCTGCAAGGAGAATAACCCCAAATTCTCCAGCGTAACCATGTAACTAAAATCCTTCATCCCTGGAACCATTTGACTCGCCAAAGTCTATGTACTGCCTATAAGCCACAGGTAATAATAATAACAATCGCTTATTGCCTCAAGTAGGCTTCAATGAAGTTACTGTGAAAAGCACCTAGTCGCCTCATTCCATCGCCTGTTCAGGGAGACCGGTGCGGGAATTGAACCCGCGCTGCTGGTCTTGTTCTGCATTACATGCCCACTGCGCTACACCAGCCCCTCAGGTCAGGAGTTTGATGGAATACTCTCCACTTGGTGCAGCTCCAACATCACTTAAGATGCTCAACACCATTCAGGGCAAAGCACTCTATCTACCACCTTAAATGTATAATTCCTCCACCACGAACTCATGGCGGCAGCAGCGTGTACCATCAACAGGGTGCATTGCAGCAGCAACTCACCAAGGCTCCTTCGATAGCACCTTCCAAACCTGTTGCCCAGCTTGTGACCAGGACATCAGCTCAGGCCAATTGTACTGCTGAAGAGCTTTATTGGTGGTGGGGCAGCAGACAAGCTTTTTACATGACACGGCATTATTGTGCTTCTTGTCTGGATTTATGCACAAAACCTTCCACCTCTTGCCTATGGCTGCTGCTGATAAGTGCAGGTTTGCATTTGTCAAATACAAAGAGATCTGCTGAAAATCTCCTGCAGATCGGGGTTTCTCACATGAGTCAAGACAGATTATGTCATTATTCCGTCTGTGCAAGTTACCCTGACTATGAATCCCAGTTAAAACTATTTATGCTGTATCTTCCTGGCCTGAAATGACTCGATCCTTCAGAATTCCTCATGTATGTAAATAGCTGTCGATCAGCACAAAAAACTATTGAGCTCTTGCAAAGAAATTGGTAGACTGCGTTGCAAAAAAGTGAACAAAGTTAGAACAATTGCTAGAGGACCAAGATTCATCACGGGATAAGGAAAGAGAGGGGGCGTGAGGGGTGGAGAGGGAAGGGAAACACCTGGGGCGACATTCTCCCCCAACGGCGCGATGTCCGCCGACTGGCGCCAAAAACGGCGCCAATCAGACGGGCATCGCTCCGGCCCAAAGGTGCGGAATGCTCCCCATCTTTGGGGGCCGAGCCCCAACATTGAGGGGCTAGGCCGGCGCCGGAGGGATTTCCGCCCCGCCAGCTGGCGGAAATGGCATTTGTTGCCCCGCCAGCTGGCGGAAATGGCGTTTGGTGCCCCGCCAGCTGGCGCGGAAATGTGGCGCATGCACGGGAGCGTCAGCGGCCGCCGACAGTTTCCCGCGCATGTGCAGTGGGGAGAGTCTCTTCCGCCTCCGCCATGGTGGAGGCTGTGGCGGAGGCGGAAGGGAAAGAGTGCCCCCACGGCACAGGCCCGCCCGCGGATCGGTGGGCCCCGATCGCGGGCCAGGCCACAGTGGGGGCACTCCCCGGGGTCCGATCGCCCCGCGCCCCCCCCAGGATCCCGGAGCCCGCCCACGCCGCCTGGTCCCACCGATAAATACCAGCTTTGATTTACGCCGGCGGGACAGGCAATTTCTGGGCGGGACTTCGGCCCATCCGGGCCGGAGAATTGAGCGGGGGTCCCGCCAACCGGCACGGCCCGATTCCCGCCCCCGCCCAATCTCGGGTACCGGAGACTTCGGCTGGGGCGGGGGCGGGATTCACGGCGGCCAACGGCCATTCTCCGACCCGGCGGGGGGGTCGGAGAATGACGCCCCTGGAGTTGGGGAGGGAGGACACACAAAGAAAACGAGAGGGGCAAAGGTTCTCTGCTTTGCTGTACCTGGATGGCTTGGATGCGTAATGTCGAACAAAGAACACCAAGCTTGGTTAACGAGCAAAACAAATTTATTAACAATACTAAATAAGAGTCATAAGTATTCCAAAAGTACAAGGTTACTATATTTAACTATGCTATCTCTAACCTCAGAACTCTCATATCCACAACTGCTCCTATGCCTCACCATCTTCTACTACCCAGAATCCCTGAAGTCACATGATATATATATGACTGTTCTGTGATTCCCTCTAGTGGTCAGAAGCATTATCATTAACTTGTTATCTCTTTACATCCCAGTCAATATACATATCATGGCAGGGACCAAAACTGTCGATAGACATCTGTAAATACGTTCCCAGGTCAAACTAGGAGTTGCAACAAAGGTACGCCGACCAATGGGGATCACGACCACCGCAGAAGGGAAAACAATTGTATGTACGTATCTGTACTGACTTCTGTCCATCTTTTTATCTCCTTTATTTATTGCTCGTTCTTTTGTTTTTCTTTTTCATCCTCTTTTCGGCGTGGTTACGTAAAGTGTAGTGAAATACAAAATGTGAAAGTCCAATAAAGACACTTTAAAAAAAAAAGTTTTGCAATGGTAAAAATGACAGGCGACACCAGCTTAGTGTGCAAAAGATGTCCCCGGAACAGTCAGCAAACACCAAACTAAACATGTTAGTTCGGGTAAAAAATGTTTTAAAATTCCAGAGCTCACAGATTGCATCATCTCCGCTCTTGCAGAATGGAAACATTTATTGCAATCCCGGTGTTCTTATTATAGTTTGCCTGAGGAAGAATTAAAATGCAAACCTAATTACAGTTAGTGCTGTGGCCCAGCAGTGCTACAATAAACGCTGAAAGGATAAGTAATATAGTTCATTTGCATTGATCATTTGCTGTATAATTTATAGAGATTTTGTCTGAGGCATAATTCAGGGCACAGGATAAATAGACAACTCCCTGTGGTGGTACATGATTGAAGGTGATTGATATTTAATAGTTCATTGATAGTCTAAGTATTAGAAGAAGAAAAAATTAAAACATTTTGTTGAATTCAATTACATATTTGAGCAAAACGATACTTGTTTGGCCCGATAGGAGACATACAGCTCAAAGTTCGATACCACCGGTGTCTGGGTTCAAGATCTGTAGCGTACAATTGCCCTGGACAAGGGTGGAGCGCGCAGCCCAGCTTTAAACACTGACTTACTGCAAGTTCAGCGGGAGGGGCCCAGGTTCATGTGAGGTGAGTACGAATTAAAGCTGAAGGGGGGTGTCCTGAGATTAGATACTTGGGCGGAGAGATGGCAGATGGAGTTTAATCCGGACAAATGTGAGGTAATGCATTTTGGAAGGTCTAATGCAGGTAGGGAATATACAGTGAATGGTAGAACCCTCAAGAGTATTGAAAGTCAAAGAGATCTAGGAGTACAGGTCCACAGGTCATTGAAAGGGGCAACACAGGTGGAGAAGGTAGTCAAGAAGGCATACGGCATGCTTGCCTTCATTGGCCGGGGCATTGAGTATAAGAATTGGCAAGTCATGTTGCAGCTGTATAGAACCTTAGTTAGGCCACACTTGGAGTATAGTGTTCAATTCTGGTCGCCACACTACCAGAAGGATGTGGAGGCTTTAGAGAGGGTGCAGAAGAGATTTACCAGAATGTTGCCTGGTATGGAGGGCATTAGCTATGAGGAGCGGTTGAATAAACTCGGTTTGTTCTCACTGGAACGAAGGAGGTTGAGGGGAGACCTGATAGAGGTCTACAAAATTATGAGGGGCATAGACAGAGTGGATAGTCAGAGGCTTTTCCCCAGGGTAGAGGGGTCAATTACTAGGGGGCATAGATAGGTTTAAGGTGAGAGGGGCAAGGTTTAGAGTAGATGTACGAGGCAAGTTTTTTACGCAGAGGGTAGTGGGTGCCTGGAACTCGCTACCGGAGGAGGTGGTGGAAGCAGGGACGATAGTGAGATTTAAGGGGCATCTTGACAAATACATGAATAGGATGGGAATAGAGGGATACGGACCCAGGAAGTGTAGAAGATTGTAGTTTAGTCGGGCAGCATGGTCGGCACGGGCTTGGAGGGCCGAAGGACCTGTTCCTGTGCTGTACATTTCTTTGTTCTTTGTTTGTTGAGACCCCTTAAAACTGAATAGCTAGGGTAAGACTAGAATAGTTCTACATAAGTTAGTTCATTAAGGATTGAGACTAATCATAGAAAGTATATCCAGTAATCATCATTAACCATTAAGCTTGGATTTTTAGGACATAGCAGTGCTAATCATTCAAACTCTTGCTCCAGACAGTGGCCACAATGCATGATGGGATTGAAGCTAGCTAACTTGCACATGTTTTTCAGACAAACAGGGATAAACATGAGTAGTGTGGTCAGCAATAACACGGTCAGCTAAGTAAACAGCTCTTATCAGTGCCCCCAATATCCTGCCTTAGACAATCCATGGTGTGAAGAGGAAATCAACTTTGTCATCCTGCTCCTGGATGAACAATGGGGTGGACAGGAACTGACTGTGATACGTAGGATGGGAATGTCAGAAAAATAACTTTAGAATGGACACAAGATCCTGGTAAACAACAGGTGGCAGGATGGGGTCAAATCACGAGCTGATCACAAGTCATCATTTTGCTGAAAGTAAATTTTACTAGACAATATAAAATTGACAGCCCCGAGGATCAAGTCCAACTGAGGTGGGCTATTGATTTTTGGGAAACTCTACAATTGGTGTGTTTGTACCAGTGTCAGACAGATTGATTTTGGCATTGATCCAGATCTCTCCCATGTTCATGGACCAAGCTTGGAATAATAATGCCGTCTTAACCGGGTTGACGTGTGTCTGAAAATCTGTGTGTTCACCTGAGCTGCAACAAAGAGAGAGGAACCCCACATAAAAGCCAGCTCAATACCCAGGCCTTGGAAACGCTCCTAACCTGCACTTCTTAAAGGGGGGATACATTCCAGTGTCAGCTGTCTGTAAAGTTTGTCGAGTTTAGAAGAAGGAGAGTTGGTCTATTCGAACCTTCCAATGTTCTTACCAGACATGACAGGGTGGATATCGATGGGATGTTTCCCCTGGCACCATCGACACAGTCAGTCTCAGAATAAGGGGAAAGACATTTAAGACTGAGATGAGAATGAATCTCTTCACTCAGAGGGTAGTGAATCATTTGAATTCTCTGCCCCAGAAGCTGATGGAAGCTCAGTCCTTAAGCATGATCAAGACAAAAGTCGATCAATTTCTGAAAACGCATGACATCAGGGGATATGGGGATAGTGCGGAAAGTGGCCTTGGGGTAGATGGGCGGCCATGATCTAATTGAATGGCAGAGCAGTCTCGATGGGCTGAATGGCTTACTCCTGTTCCTGTGTTCTTATGTAAGTGTTTCTCACAAGGAAGATAGATGAGCAATGGGCACAGCATAGGCTCGAGTTTTGGCATCATGGTAATTTCACTGGACTAGTAATCCAGAGGCCCAGGCTCTCGCGGACCCTGGTTCAAATCCCACCACAGCAGCTGGTGGAATTTAAATTCAGTTAATAACCTGGAGTTGAAAAGTTTGTTTCAGTAGTGGTGGTTATGGGCAGAATTCCCTGTTTTTGAGACAAAGTGCGGTAGCGGGTGGCTCCAACACCTTCAAAGAAGCACACCAACCTCACCTCTCCTGGCTCTCCAGCCTGGGAGGCCATCGTCCAGGAGGTCAGTGCAGCTGTCACCTGCCCACGAAGCACCATCCAGTGCAGGAAGCTGATGAATGATCTCCTCCACATCGCCAAGGTAGGTCTTCTCTCAGCTCCCTGTACTACCAAACTGTCAGCATGGCATCATGTTCTCAAATGGCTACTCTCTCTGTGAAAGATGTATTCGCAATTTTGAAAAACCTGAGGGTCGACAAGTCCCCTGGGCCAGATGGGATATATCCTAGTATTCTTTGGGAGGCAAGGGATGAGATTGCAGAGCCTTTGGCTTTGATCTTTGGATCCTCACTGTCCACGGGGATAGTGCCAGAGGACTGGAGAGTGGCGAATGTTATCCGGGATAGTCAACACGGATTCGCGAAGGGTACATCTTGCCTCACAAATTTTTTTGAATTCTTTGAGGAGGTAACTAAGTGTGTAGATGAAGGTAGAGCAGTTGATGTCGTATACATGGATTTCAGTAAGGCATTTGATAAGGTTCCCCATGGTCGGCTCATGATGAAAGTAAGGAAGTGTGGGATAGAGGGAAATTTGGTTAATTGGATAAGTAACTGGCTAACACATAGAAGACAGAGGGTGGTGGTGGATGGAAAATTTTCAGACTGGAGACCAGTTACCAGCGCTGTACCACAGGGATCAGTGCTGGGTCCTCTGCTATTTGTGATTTTTATCAATGACTTGGAGGAGGGGGCTGAAGGCTGGGTCAGTAAATTTGCTGATGACACCAAGATTAGTGGAGTAGTGGATGAGGTGGAGGGCTGTTGTAGGCTGCAAAGAGACATTGATAGTATGCAGAGCTGGGGCGAAAATTGGCAGATGGAGTTTAACCCTGATAAGTGCGAGGTGATTCATTTGGGTAGGACAAATTTGAATGCAGATTACAGGGTCAACGGCAGGGTTCTGAGGAATGTGGAGGAACAGAGATCTTGGGGTTCATGTCCACAGATCTCTGAAGGTTGACACTCAAGTGGACAGAGCCGTGAAGAAGGCCTATAGTGTGTTAGCATTTATTAACAGGGGGCTTGAGTTTAAGAGCCGCGGGGTTATGCTGCAACTGTACAGGACCCTGGTGAGACCACATTTGGAGTATTGTGTGCAGTTCTGGTCACCTCATTATAGGAAGGATGTGCAAGCATTGGAAAAGGTGCAAAGGAGATTTATCAGGATGCTGCCTGGATTGGAGGGTAGGTCTTATGAGGAAAGGTTGAGGGAGCTAGGGCTTTTCTCATTGGAGTGAAGGAGGATGAGAGGCGGCTTAATAGAGGTTTATAAGATGATGAGGGGGATAGATAGAGTGAACGTTCAGAGACTATTTCCTCGGTGGATGTAGCTGCTACAAGGGGGCACCCTGAGGAAACCCACGCAGACATGGGGAGAGCGTGCAGACTCCACACAGACAGTAACCCAAGCCGGGAATCGAACCCGGATCCCTGGCACTGTGAAGCAACAGTGCTAACCACTGTGCTACCATGCCACCCACTATGGTCCATCTATAAAAGTTGCTATGAGTCAATGTGAACATGCTGAATTTCCTCAGTTTCCTGAGAAAGTATAGGCAATGTTGTGCTTTCTTGGTCGTAGCGTTAATGTGGGTGGACCAGGACAGAGTGGAATGTTCTCTGAATTAGCTTCAGCTCACCCACTAAAACTGTCCATTTGTCTTTTTCAGGTGCCAAAATATTATGATCAGCTAGACAGCCCAGAGCTCTCTGAGCCTCCAGAGCTGGCCTGAGGATAAGGGGGCTCAGGAAGAAGTGTCACAACAATCACCAGTCCAGAGTTACAGACCTCAGTGGGTCATAGTTCAAGGTTAGATTGGCGGTCACTTTCTCGATAACACCTCTCCAGCAGTCGGAAGTAGAGACAGCCCAGGCCTCTGGCAGACAGAGGGCCGCTGGAGACCAGTCATCTTCTCAATCCTTGTCAGGTGATGAACCTCTGGAAGCGACTGGAAGCTCAATGCTAACGATGCAAAGAAAGGTAGAGCTACAGCAGTCAATTCTCAGAGCTGAGAGTTGAGAGTCCCTACGTGTTCCGACATGTGAGCACCGCAAGGCCAGCATGGGAAGGTTCCAATGATCGTGGATACCATGGTCCAGCAGGTCCTGATGGACTTCTGCTCGGCCTTGAACTTCATGGCCACGCACACTGTTGGGCACTATCAGGATGTAGGCCACCTGGGGACGAGGCACCTTGACCTCCCTCCAGGTGCCCCACTTCCTGCAGCAGACATATCGGCGTCCTCTGGCTCCTACTGTAAGGATAAGTGCCAGCCAGACATCCTGGAGGACTCCACACATAACAGTCCAAGTGTTTGAAGCCGCTCAGAGTTCCCTCTGCCTGTGCCCCTATCAACTCAAGCAGCGTAAGCTGCTGAAGGTACTTCTGCTCCTGGGCAGGAGACCCTTATGAGTCTCGGCCTGTCCAGGTCTCAGGCCACCAGAGAACGCCCGCCAAGGTCATCACAGGGATCAGGATGTAGCAGTCAGCAGGCTGCCTCCACCCCTGCTGTGGATGTCAGGGCTGCACCAAAGGTGTAGAGGTAAGGCTAGGAAAGTTAAAAAGTTTTGATGTCACCTTAGCTGCTCTATCAGTTGCACTTTTTGAAAACCATTCCATGGGTATGTGAATGTAAGAGTCAGATTAAAGCATTTTGGTTTGGATCTTTGCAATCCTCTTATTCCAAGGTTCAACCTTCCTCACACTCAAGAGTGTCCTCTTTTAAGATTAACATTTTTAAAAATTAAATCGCGGCCATCATCTTTTCAGAAATCTGAGGTGGCAGCTGACAGGATATAAAAGTGGAGTATTTTATTCAGAAGTGGCTTCATCCCAGTAAATGAATTTATCCTGAATATTAGGTGACATTTCCAGTTCCATTTTGCAAACCAGAATGGAAAATGTATAAGCTACCTGCACCAGGCTGGCAGTTTTATTCAAACTTTAGATCATTCCAGCAAAGCTAGACTCAATGCCAAGAAGCACATATTTTCAACTTAATTACTAGCTCCAGCAACAACTTTTGGCACCACATCTGTCACTACGGTTGGAACAATTAAGACAGAATATGTAAAACGGCAGAAAGCGCACATAAAGAGATAATCCTCACCGAGTTTCATATAATTTAAATTGAACAAAATTTGGTATTGAGAAGAATACCTGAAATTGTCAACTTCAAATGACTTCAGATTTCAATGTATTTTAAGTGCTAAACAGAGCACAGTTATTTTGATTTAACTCCTCTCGTTTCTCCATTCCTCCCCACTAACCCCCACCCCAAAAGTATTTTTTTTCAAACATAAAAATACACGCCGTGCAGGGCCATATTTTCCAGCTCGGTCATTTTTTTCCTTCTTCCAAATTGCTATCACAAAATGTATAATTCAGATATCACAAGAACACACAGCCTTTCAACAAGTAGGCCTCACTTACTGCATTGGTTTCTCCTTCACCGGGCAAGTTGAGTGGGATGGAGAATCATGGACAAATGAGAATCTGCAAAGAAAAATGAAGCCGTCAATAAAAATCTCGATCAAGTTCCCACCAGGTTGCCACCCCCACCCCCCAATCCCAACGCTAGTATTAATAGAACTACACAACACCATGAGTAGACACTTGCAATAAGTCTGTCAAAATGACGATCCTCTAACATTTGCATTGCCGACTTTCTTTACATATTTCTTTGACATCCTAGCAGAATGGCTCTGTGCTCCATCTGATTAAAGCAGTCCACGTGCTAACACTGGGAAGAGTGTTACAATACATGTACTGCATTTTTGTCTCTGCATCTGGAAGTGCCAAAGGAAGTGATATAATTGAGATGTCTGACCATCTGGGAAAAATGTTAAATTCTGGCATTATTTCAGGACAATTATTGACATCTGCGACCATGTCCCCAAGGCTGGTGTTCCTTCTGGTTGGACTCCGCTATCCCACGTACCGCAGTGTTAAGTTAATTAACCGCATACTCCTTTGGTCTTTTCTGACAGATTTCCTTGCAAATGGAAGTTATTACTAGAAGTCTTTGCCAGGACAAACAGGATTTGAAGCTGTCTATAGAACGTTATGGGGAAGGGGCAGAACATTTAACACACATGTCATTCAATTAAGCAACTGAATTAAAATATTCCATACTTGTTCATCAGCATCCTCTCAATGATTGTAGTTATGTAACTAAAAGCTGTCAACAACAGCCCTCAATGTTCTGCCAGCAAAAATAAAATTATTTTTTATAGTTAAAAGTTAGATTGTAATTGGACAAATCCAATTTTATATATTGAGCATTTGGATATGAATTATATGTTCTTGATACAATTTTAGCAGTGCACATTTTCAAGATATTCCTGAATAACAGATCATCCAAGAATAAGTGACAGATGTGCATGACTACACATGATGCAGCCTCATGCACTCCCACAAGCTGAAAGCCAATAATTGACTCCATGAACATCTGTCATGTATTTGTGAGGCATGCAGTGCCTTACATTATATATACACACAATTCACCTGAAATAAACCAAACCAGCACAGAAAATCAAAGAATTTCAAACAGAAATTATGTGCGGTACAAATTGAGGTTCTGCATTTTTTTGCACTGGTTTAAAAATCATGGGTTTGGAGCCGTGCCCCATTGACAACATGAGCCATGCCATTCTGATGAATGTCGAAATTTCAGATATATTGTATTATATGTATTTGGTACAGTAAAGGTTAAAAAGCTGGGTTAGTGTGTGTATGACTGCTGCGGTAATGTTTTTTAAAGTCCTGGTTTAAAAGGCAGACACTTTGGCGACAAAGGTGCAATTAAAGCATTGTAAAAAATGAAATCATCATTCAGGTATATGATTTATTCTGGGCTAATGAAATTTGTTTTGAAAAGAAGGTTCCCTGGGGAGTAGATAATTAGAGACTTGGGCTGGACTCTTCGTTTGGGAGACTATGACTATGAATTGCACCAGTTTTACGATCCCTTTGCGGTCATAACACAGGATGCAATTCAACATTCCACACCATGTAAATTTATGCATGGAGTGGAATACGAGTGACTTCCAGAGAATCCTGCTATCGGGCCGCCACCTTGAGGTCCCCTGCATGGTCACCACCCCCGCATTGCAAATCGGTCCCGGCCTTCCCCCATCGCACAGCAGCCACTCACCCCCAGATTTCCTGGGTGCCCCCCCCCCCCCACCCCCAAGTATGGGGGTGACCCAACCCACCCCTGCATGGACCCATGTAATATGGAGACCCCCCACAGAGACCCCAGTAATACGCGGTCCTTGCCTGGACACCCCGGCCCCAGGGGAACGCCCCAACCCCAAGGCCCACACCCTGGTTTCTCCCCGCTACTCCCTCGGTCCTGCCAGATGCCTCCCTACAGCCAGCTATGCCAGTGGTAGGGCTGGCAGCCTGTGGCCAAACCTCTGGGAACATGTCCAACCTCCTCTCTCTCCCTCAGCAACCACTGTGCCTATTTCCTGATTTAAAAAAACACAAGCAAACCTTGCTGCCTGCAATTCCTCCTTGTAGAGACAGAGCATCTCGAAAGCCCCAGAGAATACCGGATATCGGTACGGGCCCATTAATGATATGTCAATGGCGTTTACTGTATGTGCAGCGTACAACGCATTCACACCGCTGTCGAGGCATTGGAGCATGGCATTCCACCGGGCGCTTGGCACCAGACTCGGTTTTTGGCTGACGCATGATTTTCCGCCAGATCATGCCTTGCGATTCCGGCGTCGCTGGATGTAGAGTAATCCACCCCCTGTGTTTGCTCATTATATGTGAAAGTGGATTTTGACCTGAGATGGTTTTTGCTTGAGTGGAGATAAAAAGGTAGCAATTAAGCATTGTTTAACAGAAAATTGTAAGCTATTTCCTTGTATGCTGTTAAATGTTACTGTAATATTATGTTTGCAATAAAGTTTGTTTTACTATAACATATCCTTCTTTGCACGTGGTGTCTCTCCTGGAATGAAGCATCTTTTCCTCACAGCCTTACCAATTTAATAAAATATTGAGGTTCCCTTTCCCTTATCCTCGCAACCTTTGGGGTCTGGCTCGAGATTGTAATACCCCCCCTATCTGAATTAATTAGCATGCAAGTTTCTGCTAATCACTGGCAAACTGCAAAAGTGCAGAGAAAATGTTTATGTTTGTAATTCTTCAAAATGTGTTTCAGTGCAAACATAAACCATAGATAGATAAACCATAAAACAGATTTTGGGGTGAGGGAGGGAACGTTGAGATAATCAATACAAAGGACACCTGCAACTCAAATTGCCAATTAAGTCCACAGCAGAAACTTCATCCATGGGTGTATGAGAGAACATAAAGTCAGATTTTCTGCCCATTAAAAAATCTACACATACTTCAAGTTTTAAAACATTTGACTCCAAAAACCAATGTTGAAACAGAAAGGAATAAGAGAATATTATGAGCATTTTTAAGGTTTTCCCATCAGGTTTGGCCTGTACATTGCATTTAGCCAACTTGCCACTGATAAGAAAGCAGGAATTAATTTGTGTAAATTGGTCAAACGTGATTATTAATATTGCTCCAGGGATTGGGGTATTTTTATTTCAATTGGTGAAAAAAGTGATTGGGAGAGTTAGCTTGAACTGGCTACAGATCTACAGGTTGGAAGTGAGGGCTGAAGTGGGTCGGTGCAGACTCGATGGGCCGAATGTATGTTCTATATTGATGGCTGTTGCTATTTTTGTAACATCAAGGACTTGGCGTCAGAATGAGTGAACAGGTGAGAAAACTATTAGTTTGGGGTTTAGACATTTGATACCAGTAGTAGATGTCAAAGTTCGCACACAAATATACACATGTACAGGGCTGTTTTTTTTTTACTGCAGAGGCAAGTAGCTTATGTTGGAAAAGTTCCAGACTCTGGGGTAGCAGATGCAGGTTGGAGTGGAGCCTGCGGTCCTCCAGAGGCAGATTGGAGGTGGTGACACAGGATGCTGAGAGTTGAGGTGGGCAAGTTAAAAGGCCCGCTTTGTTTCTCTGGAACTTCATCCCAGTTAGTTATATTAATGTTAAGCCCTCACACCCCATCACCCCACCCATTCTCCAAGCCACCTTATGCGTCTCACCCATGCCCTCATAGTCCATTGTAGTCCCCATGCCAGCTCATGCCAACCCATGCCCCCCATCATCTGCCCTTTGCCCTTACATTCTCCATGCCATCTCACCCAGTATCTACCATGGGCAAATCTCAGGAGCCGTATTGATGTGAAACAAAATAAAGATCCAAATTTCTATTCTGGCTATGAGTATAATTAAAAAATAAAACATCGCCATTCTTGGAAGCACATTGAAAACTTTGGAAAAAATCATTCAAGCATTTAATCCCTTATCAAAACAAACATACCTGTATTCGTAACTCCCCATGAAAGACCTTATAACAATTTATTTTAGCTGTGAATCAAACTGTGAACTTACAACCCACCTGCAGGGATAACTTTAGGTTGTGGAAATCAGTCAACTATTAATAAATATATAATAACAGTCCTCGGATAATCTCAATAGTAAATGAGTATAACTGCTAAAACAGAGAATTTCCAACCCGCACTGACCTAGACATGCTTTTGTTTTAATTTTTAATAGGTTGGGAATCTAAAAACTTGACAGCTTCATAGTTCCACACACCTAATCTACCCTTCACAAGCATTTACATCTCCTCCATAGATTTGTGTCCCGCTACTGTGGGTTGAGGTCCTTGATACAGCACAGATGGGGTCTGTTTGAACTCAAGTGCTGAGTTGAAATGGTGGAATTGAGCTTTGGTTTCCCTGAAGTGCGAATCACATCCCACCCCATTGCCACTAACAATGAAAATGGGATCTGTTGGAAATGGAGCAGGACTTCTGAATCTGGGACCCATCCATCATTTTGAATGATCTACTGAGTGTCCCTATATTCAGGATTTGAATGATGCTGAAAACACCATCAACTCTATTATTTCAGCTCAGTTGATAGCACTCCTACCTCTGATTCAGAAGGCTGTATGTTTTGTTTGTTATGACCACAGCAGGTGTTAATTGCTGAGGAATCAAAATCCCAGCGGGAAACCTGTCTAACTGATTCTGTATTCAAAAAACAAGGTGAAGCCTACTGAGCCCAGAAACCTATAACTCCCCTAACACGTTTGGGATTTTTAAAATTAAAAGATTTATTAACAAGTGGAAAAGAAAACATCAATACACAAGATTAAAATTACACAGTTAAAACAGTATTTAAATACCTCGTCAAAAGAACCCAATTAGCCAGAACACACAAGTAAACACATGCTTGGCATCTCTAACTTACATATTTTAACCTGAAACATCCAGTAACATTACCCAAAGGAAAACTGTTGTGACTTGAGAAAAGATATGGCACACGACTTCTAAAACTCTTCCAGTCTACTGTGGAAATCCAAGAAAACTAAGAAACAAGGGTGGTTTTGGAAATAAATTATTCCTTAGTTTCTACATGGCTGCTTCAGATTTTACACTTTCTCTCACAACAAAGCTGGTCCCAGGACATCTTCCAACACAACTTAATATCTTTCCTTAAACGTCCTTTTTTTGGCTTGCATCTTCAATTCCATTGTCTTCAGCATATCTTTGAATTTACCTTATCCAAAATATTTTCCTTTTGCCTCCCATTTAAAGTCAAATAATATTTAATAACGGGCATCACGGTGGCACAGTGGGTTAGCCATGCTGCCTCACGGTGCCGAGGTCCCAGGTTCGATCCCGGCTCTGGGTCACTGTCCGTGTGGAGTTTTGCACATTCTCCCCGTGTTTGCGTGGGTTTCGCCCCCACAACCCAAAGATGTGCAGGCTAGGTGGATTGGCCACACTGAAATTGCCCCTTAATTGGAAAAAATGAATTGGGTACTCTAAATTTATTTAAAAATAAATAAATAATATTTAATAACATTCCCTTGTTTGTTTAAGAAACCTTTATAAGTTCTAAAAGTTTTCCCCACCTTGAAAATTTAACAGCTGAAAAGCTAAGCCCCTATTGATCTCCGATTGCAAATTTCTAAAACCCAAACTGTTTACGTTAATTCCACTTCATTATGGCCTCGTATTACAAATGCATGCATTTTAGTACCTTTCCCTCTTTTGTCTCTCAACTCTCTCCCAGACCAGGGGCGAAATTCTCCGACCCTCCGCCGGGTCGGAGGATCGCCGGGGGCTGGCGTGAATCCCGCCCCCGCTGGTTGCGGAAGTCTCTGGTACCGGAGATTCGGCGGGGGCGGGAATCGCGCCGCGCCGGTTGGCGGGCCCCCCCGCGCGATTCTCCGGCCCGGATGTCCCGCCGCTAAAATGCCTGTCCCGCCGGTGTAAATTAAACCACCTACCTTACCGGCGGGACAAGGCGGCGCGGGCGGGCTCCGGGGTCCTGGGGGGGGCGCGGGGCGATCTGGCCCCGGGGGGTGCCCCCACGGTGACCTGGCCCGGGGCCCACCGATCCGCGGGCGGGCCTGTGCCGTGGGGGCAATCTTTCCCTTCCGCCTCCGCCACGGTCTCCACCATGGCGGAGGCGGAAGAGACTCCCTCCACTGCGCATGCGTGGGAAGCTGTCAGCGGCCACTGACGCTCCCGCGCATGCGCCGCCCGGAGATGTCATTTCTGCGCCAGCTGGCGGAGCACCAAAGGCCTTTTCCGCCAGCTGGCTGGGCGGAAATTCGTCCGGCGCCAACCTAGCCCTTCAAGGTTGGGTCTCGGCCCCCAAAGATGTGGAGCATTCCGCACCTTTGGGGCGGCGCGATGCCCGTCTGATTTGCGCCGTTTTGGGCGCCAGTCGGCGGACATCGCACCGTTTCCGGAGAATTTCGCCCAAGTTGTCTTTATTCACCTTTCCCCAGCTTAATTAAATCATTACACACATAAACCACAAGCTTCTTTACAGAATAACACAATATTCCTCAAAAATATTGGGAAAAAAGAAACATCCATCCTCACACCGTATATAGTTCAGGTACTTTTCATTGCTAAGCAAGAATCAGCTCTTGGCTCCCCAGTGACTTAAAGTGGATAATATCAATGTAGTTCTGAGTAGTTATAAGTCTGTATCTTAACTTTATCCATTAGCTGTGTCATTAAATTGGCAGTCCCACTCAAATAAGCCCCAAGGACAACTGATCTGAGAATTGGAAAAAATCACACAGGTACAGCAGCAAGTGATGTTCACAGGTTGACATCAAAGCATATTATTCAACCACAGATGGTTTCACTCAAAATCTAATCCTCATCCTGTTAGTAATTCCTAAAGAGGATTTTCCAATCCCAGCATTACTTACCTGAAGAAGTACAGAATTCAGCAAAACATGAGTTTCAAATCTGTTGCTTAGAAAGGAATAACTTTCCAGAAGATATGCATGAAGACAAAGCACATTTTCCTGTTTAATTACTGTGGTGCCAAACAAACCTAATTTTGATTAAGTGCTTAATGACATCAACAGAAAACCAATACTTCAAAACATTTGTCATATTTAAAATCCGATAAATGCTGCTTGTGATCATTATTTATATTACATAGCCTTGCACAAATACTAAGGTAATTTGTTAGCAGAACTTAGGTATCAAGATCAATTGATTGTTAGCAGGAATTATTGCCAGAAAAAAATGATCAGGGAGGATTGTTTCATTTTTTTCATTAAAAGAGATATGAGAAGACGAAATTTTAAAAAGATACTTGAAGATCCCTAGATAATATGGCAAAGGTGATCTGGGGCGGAATTCTCCGGTATCGGCGCGATGTCCGCCGACCGGCGCCAAAAACGGCGCAAATCAGTCGGGCATCGCGCCGCCCCAAAGGTGCGGCATCCTCCGCATCTTTGGGGGCCGAGCCCCAACCTTGAGGGGCTAGGCCCGCACCGGACTGATTTCCGCCTCGCCAGCTGGCGGAAAAGGCTTTTGGTGCCCTGCCAGCTGGCGCGGAAATGACATCTCCGGGCGGCGCATGCGCGGGAGCGTTAGCGGCCGCTCACGGAATCCCCGCGCATGCGCTGTGGAGGGAGTCTCTTCCACCTCCGCCATGGTGGAGACCGTGGCGAAGGCGGAAGGAAAAGAGTGCCCCAACGGCACAGGCCCGCCCGCGGATCGGTGGGCCCCGATCGCGGGCCAGGCCACCGTGGGGGCACCCCCCGGGGCCGGATCGCCCCGCGCCCCCCCCAGGACCCCATAGCCCACCCGCGCCGCCTTGTCCCGCCGGTAAGGTTGGTGGTTCAATCCATGCCGGCGGGACAGGCATCCTAGCAGCAGGACTTCGTCTCATCCGGGCCGGAGAATCGCGGGGGGGGGGGGCGCCAACCGGCGCGGCGTGATTCCGGCCCCCACCGAATCTCCGGTGCCGGTGAATTCGGCAACCGGCGGGGGCGGGATTCACGCCAGCCCCCGGCGATTCTCCGACCCGGCGGGGGGTCGGAGAATCTCGCCCCTGATCTTTTACTTGTGGATTTCATATTACAATTATTTACGTGGCCTCAGTTGGATTCACTTCTGTATTCCAATCAGATAATAATAATCACCAATTGTCACAAGTAGGCTTCAATGAAGTTACTGTGAGAAGCCACTAGTCGCCACATTCTGGCGCCTGTTCGGGGAGGCCGGTACGGGAATTGAACCCACGCTGCTGGCATTGTACTGCATTACAAGCCAGCTGTTTAGCCCACTGTGCTATACCATAGGTTTATGTCTAGTAACTGATATATTTTAGGTTTTCCAACAGGACCAAGCCTTTGGATAAGGTATTAAACTGGGGCTTGATTTGACTATTAGATTTCAGGCTTGGTTCAGCGAAAGTAATTGTGGATCCAATTTAGTAAGCTGTATTCACTGCTTACAATGTGCTTTCCTCTACACCGGGGCAATCAAACACAGACTGGGCGAATGCTTTGGGGAACACTTCTGCTCAATCTGAAACTGTGACCCTGAGATTTCAGCTGCCTGCCATGTTAACTCTTCACCTTTCTCCCAGCCTGTCCTTCCTGCCCTTGGCCTCCGCCAGTGTTCCACTGTAACTCATTGCAGGCTCAAGGAGCAGCCATTGACTGAGCACTTTACTGCTTCAATAACTCAACACTGACTTCCACAATTTTAAATTGTATCCTCTTCCCCCAATTTGTCTCAATTCCAACCCATCCCCCACTTTGCTGGTTTGTTTACTTTTCCTCTTGTTTGTTCCTGAGTTACTTTGTGTTTGGACAGCTGCCATTCACCATTCACACCTCCTTGAGATAAACCTTTGATTCTTCACTTGCGCCATTTTCACTCCCTTTGGGCATTGCATTATGAAACACTGTCTGCCAACCTATCACAGACCTTCTCTTTTATTCTTCATCCGTCCCTCCCCCTTTCATTTGCTCAAAACCTATTACAGTTCAAACTTTTTCAAAGATCTGATGAAAGCTTAGCTTAGAAATGTTAACTCTTTTTCTCTCTCCACAGATGCTGCCTGATCTGCTGAGTATTTCCGGCATTTTCTATTTTTTAATTCAGATTTCCAACACCTGGGGCGAAATTCTCCCGAAACGGCGCGATGTCCGCCGACTGGCGCCCAAAACGGCGCCAATCAGACAGGCATCGCGCCGCCCCAAAGGTGCAGAATGCTCCGCATCTTTGGGGGCCGAGCCCCAACCTTGAGGGGCTAGGCCGACGCCGGAGGAATTTCCGCCCCGCCAGTTGGCGGAAAAGGCCTTTGGTGCCCCGCCAGCTGGCGCGGAAATAACATCTCCGGGCGGTGCATGCGCGGGAGCGTCAGCGGCCGCTGACAGTTTCCCACGCATGCGCAGTGGAGGGAGTCTCTTCCGCCTCCGCCATGGTGGAGACCGTGGCGGAGGCGGAAGGGAAAGAGTGCCCCCACGGCACAGGCCCGCCCGCGGATCGGTGGGCCCCGATCGCGGGCCAGGCCACCGTGGGGGCACCCCCCGGGGCCAGATCGCCCCGCGACCCCCCAGAACCCCAGAGCCCGCCCACGCCGCCTGGTCCCGCCGTTAAGGTAGGTGGTTCAATTTACGCCGGCGGGACGGGCAATTTATCGGCGGGACTTCGGCCCATTCGGGCCGGAGAATCGAGCGGGGGGCCCCGCCAACCGGCGCAGCGCGATTCCCGCCCCCGCCAAATCTCCGGTGCCAGAGACTTCGGCAACCGGCGATTCTCCGACCCGACGGGGGGTCGGAGAATGTCGTCCCTGGAGTCTTTTTTGATATTGTGTTCTTGTGTTGGATCTGTCTTTGCAATAGAAGACAAAAAAATTCTGGAAATAGTTGAGAACCAAGAGATTAGTGATCACAAGAAGCTTAAAAAGTCAGTATCGGTAAAGAAATGAACTTGAGAAATGAATGCAATTGAAAGCCAGCCAATTCACTGTGATGGCCTACATCATTTCGTTTTAAAATAGGTTGCTGCAGAGATAAAAATGAATCTGGTTTTGATCTCCCAACATTCTAGAATGTTCCTCATTGTTGAGAAGGAAGCAAATAAAACCCTTCTATTCACAAAAGGGAGAAGATAGAAAACAGGCCTCACATCAGGAGCATGAGAGTTGCTAGAATCCATTATTAGAGATGTGATGACAGGATATGTATGAATCCATGGTCAGGCAGAGTCAGCACAGAAATATGGAAAGTAAATTGTGTTTGACAAATCGGTTAAACGTATATTGAGAATGTAACTGGTGAAAGGCACTAGGAGAAACCAATGGATGTAGTATATTTGTATTTGCAAAAAGCAAATGAGAAGGCACCCCACAAAAAGTTATCGTACAAAATTAGGGATTGCACAAAATAATGGCATTTGGGATTTGGGATTAGCATGGACTGAGAATTATTAAGGACAGAAGGCAGAGAGTATAAGTAGGTCATTTTCAGTTTGGCAGAATTTCACAAAGATCAGTGCTTTGGCCTCAGTTATTTACAATCAGTGTCAATAACTTAGAACATCGAACACACAGTGCAGAAGGAGGCCATTCGGCCCATCGAGCCGGCACCGACCCACTTAAGCCCTCACTTCCACCCTATCCCCACAATCCAAAAACCCCTCCTAACCTTTTTGGTTACTAAGGGCAATTTTATCATGGCCAATCCACCTAACCTACACGTCTTTGGACTGTGGGAGGAAACCGGAGCACCCGGAGGAAATGCACACTGCACAGGGTGCCGTGTGTGTGAGGACATGGCTCATGTCCAACACTGGCTCTCTGATGAGTCAGAGTCTTCTGTAGCATATGCTGCCCGTCAGTTCATGGATGGACCAACGACACCAATACACCTTGGGCCTCCCCTTTTGGCTCCCTCCTCAGCCTGTTGGGTGGCTGGGTCTTCAGGGTGTGTGGTGCCCCCTCCCCTGCACATGAGGTGCCGCCTCCAGCCTCTGTTGGCATTGCTGCATTTTACGGCAACTTCCCGACTTGGCATCCACAAGCACAGTGAAGGCAGCATCCGTGAGATCTACACCAGCAAACATAGTTTTATCTGGGAGGATTTGGGGAAGGAGAGAGACTGACAATGAGTTAGGGCTTCCATATCGGGACCCTCAAATCTCGCAATGCTCCCCCACCCTAACCATGACTTCACGCTTTCTCTCGGAGTGCTATTCAGTGAGAAAGTTGAGCTGAAATACCTTTCTCTACAAACTCACCCCCGGCCACATCGGGATCCCCTGGACCCTAGACCCCAGACTTCTGCCGGGAACATTAGCGACTTCCTGCTCAGCTGCCCTGCGCTCATCCATACACTTACTCTTTGGTCGTGAGAAGATCCCTGCTCTTCTGAGTGCTGGCAGCTGCCTCTGTGATCTGATGTTCTGAGTGTTCAGGCAAATTGTTTAGGCATCAAAGGTAGCTGGATATGCACTGCATTAGTCATCCTCTGAGACATGGCACATGTCCCTTTGAGGGGGCACTTGAGAATTCAGGAGCGTGAAGTGCTCTCACAACCAACACGGCTAATTGCTCATTTGAAATAGCCTGCAACTGCGAAGCTTGAGGCTGCTCACAGTCAAAGGGAGTGAAATTGACTTTCATAACAGAAGCTGCAGCAGGGCTCTGTCCTGGAAGATTTTGCTGGGACAGACAGCCTGCAGCTGTGTTTAACCCTGTTATGGATCTCCATAATCCACAATATTTAAAGATGTCTTGAAGGCCTCATAGACGTGAAGCCTCAACCACCGGCCCATGGGTGACCCCCGACATGGAACATTCTAACCCCCTGAACAACCCCAACTCTGTGATGCAGGCCCCCCCCCGCACCCCCCCCCCCCCCCGCGCCCCCCCCCCCCCCCCCCCACACCGCCCCCGAGCATTGGGGAAGTACCTCCAGTGCCCTGGAGCTGTATGATGGAAAATGGAAATGGCTAATCACCTCTTAACTTCCCCTCAATAGCCGTTGGGCCAGCGCCACTTTTTTGAAAAGGAATACTAAACGACGTCCGAGTGAATTCCGGCTGGGTGTTGAGTAATTCCCGGGAGGCCGCTGCATTCGACTTCAATATCATTAATGAGATTGAAATGAATGTAAATTATGGTTAATGATATTCCTGCTATTTTCGGGCCGGATTCAGAACTTTCCATTGGGAGCGGTCTGGGTGAATTGCGAAATGGCACTCACCCGCACATTCCGATTTTGACCTCTTCCGCTATTCACCCGGCGCGCCCGGATCCATGCTGGGCATAACAAAATTGTTGAATCGCGGCCATTGTGTCTCAGCTTGGTAAGATGATATAACTAATGGGCGGAGTTAGAGTACCGGGCATTTTGCAGGAAAAAGAGGCAGGAGTTATTTCCTGGAAATCAAACCATGTTGACAGTTTCTGAAGATTTCAGCTCGGGATCCTGCACTGTTCTGACAGGATTCAAATTTATCTCTTAAAATAGTCTCAATAAACATCTCTAAGCAAGTATGCCTGGGTCTGCTAATTGTATTTAAAAGTGGATTGAGAGCTGAGATGGTTCTGTTGTTTGACTGGTAGTAAAGGTAGCAGTTAAGGGTTATTGTGTCTCTGTATTGTCCAGCATTGTTTAAGGAGTAATTGTAAGCTTATTTTCTTGTGTGATGTTAAAGATATTTTAATACTGTGTTAGTAATAAAGTTTGGTTTTAATATACCATATCCCTATTTTGCATGAAATCTCTGCGGGAGCGAGATATCCTTTCCTCATCGTCTTACAAAATTAAAATAAAATATTGGGGTTTCTGTCCAGTATCCTAGTCACTAGTTGGGGTTTGGTCCCGGAACGTAATAGATTGCTGAAGCAGGTTCAAAAGGCCAAATGGCCTACTCTTGCTCCTATTTTTATCATCACTGTCAGTATTTTGGCCATTTATTCAGAGTTGTAAAGCAACACAGATTTCCTCCATTGGAACAAATGGATACAGCAGAAAGAGGGGTCGACCGAGGTGCATTTGGATGGGGTTCATCACAGAGTGGTTGAAGATGAGCTACAGCAGATGAGTGACGATGGTGCAAGAAAGGCGGGTGGGACATACCATGACAGCTGATCTCAGGATCGGAGCAGCTACGGCAAGGTTTACATAGACACAAATATGAGATAAGGAGAGCATCAGATTTGGCTGCAATGATCTCTCTGCATCACTGACCGGACTAGAAATACAAAATAAATATAAAATTCAGGAAGGTCTCAGCAGGCGAGTCAGCATCAGTGAAGCTAATATTTTAGGTAAATATCTGTTACTTAAACTGTTCATTCTCTCCGCAGATGCTGATTTGCGTTCACTATGTTTCCAATATATTTTTTTGATCAGACTGACATTTATTGTGAAAACCTTGGTATGAACAAGGTCAAGTGATGCAAGGTACCAAAGGATTACAAAGTCCCATTGAACCATGGCCCGATGTACACCACTGCCTCTCGGACACAAGGGATCAGACTGAATCACAGAACAGTAACAAACAGCAAACATTGTGGAAGTATTCAGATGTAGCTGGAAAGCCTGCAAGTGTTCAGGCTGCTGACGAGAAGGATCAGGGAGAATGTGGTTTAAGTATTTAAAATTCATAACAGAGCAAGTGGATTTAAGCTCATAATTGCATATGTCAAATCTCACGGGTACGGATTCAAACATAAAATGAATCTATCATCAAGGAAGAAATAGCGAGGCATCTGGATGGAAATTGTCTCATTGGGCAGACGCAGCATGGGTTCATAAAGGGCAGGTCGTGCCTAACTAATTGAGTGGAATTTTTTGAGGGCATTACCAGTGCGGTAGATAACGGGCAGCCAATGGATGTGGGAGATCTGGATTTCCAGAAAACTTTTGACAAGGTGCCACACAAAAGATTGCTGCATAAGATAAAGATGCATGGCATTAAGGGTAAAGTAGTAGCATGGATAGAGGATTGGTTAATTAATAGAAAGCAAAGAGTGGGGATTATTGGGTGTTTCTCTGGTTGGCAATCAGTAGCTAGTGGTGTCCCTCAGGATTCAGTGTTGGGCCCACAATTGTTCACAATTTACAGAGATGATTTGGAGTTGGGGACCAAGTGCAATGTGTCCAAGTTTGCAGACAACACTAAGCTGAGTGGTAAAGCAAAAAGTGCAGAGGATACCTGAAGTCTGCAGAGGGATTTGGATAGGTTAAGTGAATGGGCTAGGGTCTGGCAGATGGAATACAATGTTGACAAATGTGAGGTTATCCATTTTGGTAGGAATAATAGCAAAAGGGATTATTATTTAAATGATAAAATATTAAAACATGCCGCTGTGCAGAGAGACCTGGGTGTGCTAGTGCATGAATCGCAAAAAGTTGGTTTACAGATGCAACAGGTGATTCAGAAGGCAAATGGAATTTTGTCCTTCATTGCTAGAGGGATGGAGTTTAAGACTAGGGAGGTTATGCTGTAATTGTATAAGGTGTTAGTGAAGCCACACCTGGAGCATTGTGTTCAGTTTTAGTCTCCTTACCTGAGAAATGACGTACTGACGCTGGAGGGTGTGCAGAGGAGATTCACTAGGTTAATCCCAGAGCTGAAGGGGTTGGATTACGAGGAGAGGTTGAGTAGACTGGGACTGTACTCGTTGGAATTTAGAAGGATCTTATAGAAACGTATAAAATTATGAAGGGAATAGATAGGAGCGATGCGGGCAGATTGTTTCCACTGACGGGTGAAAGCAGAACTAGTGGGCATAGCCTCAAAATAAGGGGAAGTAGATTTAGGACTGAGCTTAGGAGGAACTTCTTCCCCCAAAGGGTTGTGAATCTATGGAATTCCTTGCCCACTGGAGCAGTTGAGGCTCCTTCATTAAACGTTTTAAAGATAAAGATAGCTAGTTTTTTGAAGAATAAAGGGATTAAGGGTTATGGTGTTCGGGCCGGAAAGTGGAGCTGAGTCCACAAAAGATCAGCTATGATCTCATTGAATGGCAGAGCAGGCTCGAGGGGCCAGATGGCCTACTCCTGCTCCTAGTTCTTATGTTCTTATAAAAGAGGAAAGATCCGCAGACAATTTAATTTACTTGTCTCTTTGGTGGGGGTGGAGGGTGTTGGGACATGAAAAATAGACTGGATGGTTAGCTGTTCCTGCCCACGCCCAAGTTCACACACATAATGTGCTAAGTGGCAGGGGGTAATGTAAATACATGGCATGGGCAGTTGACCGGGGTGGGCAGGCCCTTTTCGAAGGACAGTATGAACAAAAGGCAGGTAGAAAGGGGACACACCTCATTAAGGGGGTTCCCAGTATGCATCGGGGGCTCTCTGTACCCCACTCCCAAGATTTCACCTTCTGCCCATGCCGTTTGCATGGTATTACTGTCTGTCACCCATCCCACAGTTTTGGGATCCCTTCCTGACCCCCAAACCACAGATCCTCCCTTCTCCAGGCAGCCATGTTCTCCTTTGGCCTCCTTCCTGTAAATCCCAGCAGAGCCCATTACTTAACTTTGGAACAGCGAGGCATGATGAAACCGCTGGCCAACTGAATAGTCCGGCAGCTCCCAAGAGTGAGACCAAGTGAGGGGCGGAAGTCACTCTGCACCATTTAGCCCAATTTAGCATATTACTGCTTCGGCCTGAGCAGCCTGTCCATGGAAAGTGTAGAAACCATGGGAAAAGGAAGCCATATGGCTCATCAGGTTATTCTTGTGTTCAGACTGGCCCAATGGTTCCCACTCCCCCTACTATCTCCATAGTCCTATATTTTCTTTCAAACAAGAGCTGAAGCATAGTTCCACCTATCATTGCCAAAACTGAGGCCCTGGAGTGGCCCACTTAATGACCACTTAAGGGCCGTTTCCCACCCAGCCTCAATTTTAAGGCTGGCGGGAAGAATTCAAGGGTGGGGGGCAGGATCCCTGGAAGCAAGTCTGCTGGGGACCTGGGCTGGAAATGAGAGTGAGGGTCATACATCAACAGTGTCATTTCAATATTGGGCACCATCGGCCAAGAGACAGCAAGGCAGCAGGGCACAGAGCAGTCTGCGCAATGGGAATGATGCTCCTTACCACAAAATATCATTTGTAAATAGTTGGAAATAAATAGGGCACGATCCTCTGGCCACGCTAGGGAAAAGCATCTCGCCGTGGCGCAGCATGGCCAGTTAAAGCTGGGAAACCCCGCTCCCGGGATCTACCCGGCTCACAACACCTCACGACCATCAATGCAATCTTGCAAGACGATGCAAGGGAATTCCGCGGCGGGGGGGGGGGGGCGGGCGGGGGTCAGGGATTCTTATCCCGATCTCTTGCTACACAGCGAGAGAGATCCCCGTTGTAAAAAACGGGGCTATATGCGGCATCGGTCATGCAACCCCCATTTAGGCCCCTTATTCAAAGCGAGCCGTGTTGAATAGCCATATGTTTCTTGGCATTGCGAGTGCCGGGAAAGCACGGCTAAACATACTCGCTCAGGGTCTTTGTTCCTTTTTGGTGAGATCATGCCCATAAATTTGATCAAAAAGCTTAATCCAGCCCATGTCAACGTTACTCATAGTGCAAGAGGAATCTTGTTCAGCTAAAACTTTAAAAAACCTGGCCCCTCACCCACTCCTCTGGGCCTCGCCTCTCCTTCGAGCCCTGTGACCCCAACACTTAGCTGGTCCTGAACTCCCAGGGCTTGGGGCACAATTCAGAGAGAAAGTGAAAGTTCGCTTTCTGGCGCATTTGGTGGGATGTCTCTCGAATTCTTTCGGCCTCGGGGAGTTTCTCCACATTGAGGCAGCACTTCGGCAGCCATCTTGTACTGGTGAGCTGATTTCGCCAGCAGGAGTGGCTCCTCGCAGATCGGGCAACAATTTTGGAAGGTTTCGTTGATCTCTAGATCCCCCTTTCAGCTCTTCCCCCCCCCCCCCCCCAGCTTTCAGGGCTCTTCAGCTCCCCCCCCCCGCTCCCCCAACCTTTTCTGGGACCCTCGAACCGCACACCTCCCCCCTCCCCGCCCCGTTTTTATGGATGAGGCCCCCTCGTGCCCGACCCCTGGCGCTGCTAACCTGGCCACACGGGCATCTTGGGAATGCCAGCCTGACACCCTGGCAGTGTTGGCCTTTGTTGGGTGCAGTGAATTTGAAATGGGGGCAAACTGCCTCCCCACACCCCTGCCCCTCCCCCCCTGCCCTGCCCAGCACTGGGTTCACCCAGTGAAATTAGTGCTGGGTTCTCCCCTCGCCACATGTAAGTTCCTAACAGTGGTGGATGGAGCCCCTTAATTGGTGATTGAAAGGTTTCAGTTGGCCAAAGGGAGGATGGTCCTCCTAATACTACCTCAGCACTGGGACAATTACAGCGAGGGTGGGTGCAGGCATGGGAAAGTAGCCACTGGGAATGGTGCCACTTCCATAACGCCCAATATGTCTGTCCCTTCCCTCTGTTTGCACACAAGAGTACAAGAGAGAATAGCAGCAGAAGATCACACAGCCTGTCGGGCCTGTGCACTGTAAGTATGATCATGGATGATCTTGGGCTTCAATTTCACTCTTCCACCCGTTCCCCATGTTCCTTTATTCCCCGAGAGCCCAAGAATCTGTCTATCCCAGCCTTCAATTTATTCAACAACGGGGCGTTCAAAGCCCACTGGGGTAGGGGGTACCAAAGATTCACAACCTTTTGAGTGAAGTAATTCGCCCTTATCTGAGTCTGAAATGAGTGGCCCCTTATCCTGAGACTGTGCCACTGTGTTTAAAATCCCCTACCAGCATAAACTATCTCTCTGTGTCTACCCTGTCAAGCTCCCTCACAATCTTGTATGTGTCAATTCAAATCCAGGGGGCCTTGGATTTCAGCCCTCCTGTGGTATGGCAGTGAGGGAACAATCTCCTCAAGTGCTCTGACACTGTTTACTACAGGATTGGACAATAAATTCCTCACGATTTTGAAGCATAGTCCTCGGAATACACTACTTAACTTCTATTTTAGTCCATTTTTTGCTAAAAAAAAGGATATGGAGGGTGCCTTTTTTGTTTTTGAATCCTGGAATCTTGACACAAAAATGTAAAATAGGACTAAATAGTAGAGGAGAGCAGAGGTGGGAAAGGTTGTCATACACATTTGGTTCTTCAGCCATAAACCAGCTCAGAGTTCGGCAAAAAGCAAACCGAGAATGACACTGCCACCACGATGAGCTCAAACGTTCTGTGATTAGCTTCTGGAGCAGAAAACATGCCATATGTCGCCCCTTGGAATAGAACTGCTGCTGAGATTGACGCGACAAAAATCTGCTACCAGTATTGGGTGTGTTTGTGAATGTGAGTGAGGTTTGTATGTGTTTGCATATGTGTGTGTGTGCACATAAGTACGTATGTGCAGATGTGTGTACATTTGTACACGTGTGTGTGTGCATATGTATGTCCAGGTTTATGTGTGTGTGCAAGTGTATGTGCATGCATACGAGTGTGCGCGTGTGTGTGTATGCGCATATGCATGCAAGCCTGTGTGTGCACGCGTGTGAGTTTTTGTTTATTCTTTCCCAGGATGTGGGCATCGCTGGATAGGCCAGCATTTATTGCCTATTCCAAATTGCTCTGGAGAAAGTGGTGGTGAGCTGCCTTCTTGAATCGCTGCAGAATATGTGGTGTTGGTACACCCAGAATGTGATGCGGCAGGGTCCTCCAGGATTTTGACCCAGTGACAGTGAAGGAATGGCGATGTATTTCCCAGTCAGGATGGTGAGTAACTTGAAAGGGAAACTCCAGCTGGTGCACTCCTGCTGTGATTCCGGCGCAGACATGGTGGGCTGAATGGGTTCCTATGCATCCGCTGCCCTTGTCCTTTTAGGTGGTATAGGTCGTCGGTTTGGAAGGTGCTGTTGGAGAAGCCTTGATGAGTTGCTGTGTTGCATTTTGTAGCTGATACACATTGCTGCCACTGTGCATTAATGGTGGCGAGAGTAAATAAATGGTGAAAGTGGTGAATGGGTGCCAATCAACTGGATTGCTTTGTGTAGAATGGTGTTAAGTTTCTGGAGTGTTGTTGGAGCTGTACTCATCCAGGCAAGTGAAGTGCATTCCATCACACTCCTGCCATGTAGATGGTTGACAGGTTTTAGGGAGTCTGGAGGTGAGTTATTCTCTGCGGAATTCCCAGCCGCTGACCTGCTCTTATAGCCACAGTATTTATGTGGCGGGTCCAGTTCAGTTTCTGCTCAATGGTAACCCTGAGGATTTTAATACTGGAAGGTTCAGAGAATGCCAATGGAAGCTGATTGGATTTTCTTTTGTTGGTGTTTGGCATTGCTTGGCACTTGTGTGGCATGAATTCTATTTTACCATTTATCAACCCAAGCCTGAATATGGACATGGACTGCTTCTCTATCTGAGGAGTCACAAATGGTGCTGAATATTGTGCAGTCACCAGCAAACATCCCCATTTCTGACCTTATGATAGAGGGAAGATCATGGATGAAGCAGCTGAAGATGTTTAGTCCTAGGGCACTAACCCTTGCAGCGATGTGCAGTGCAGACATGATGGACTGAATGGGTTCCTTCTGTGCCATAACAATGCTGTGTTTCTGTAATTCTGCGATGCCCTGCGAATGAATCATAGAATTTACATAGACTCATAGAATTTACAGTGCAGAAGGAGGCCAATCGGCCCATCAAGTCTGCACCGCCCCTTGGAAAGAACACCCTACCCAAGCCCACACGTCCACCCTATCCCTGTAACCCAGTAACCCCACCCAGCATTTTTGAACACTAAGGGCAATTTAGCATGGCCAATCCACCTAACCTGCACATCATTGGACTGTTAAAAGAAACCGGAGCACCTGGAGGAAACCCATGCAGACACGGGGAGGATGTGCAGACTCTGCACAGACAGTGACCCAAGCCGGAATTGAACCTGGGACCCTGGAGCTGTGAAGCAATTGTGCTATCCACAATGCTACCGTGCTGCCCTTGATCATCCACATAGAACTTTTATCTGAACATTGTTGTGAATGTTTCAGCCTTATCTTGTGCGCTGATGTGCTGGGCTCCCCCACCATTGAGGATTGGGATATTTGTGGAGCCTCATGCACCAGTGAGTTGTTTAATTGTCTGCCAATACGTACTTTGCAGATCCACGTGTCCATTCCTCGAAGGAGAACAGGTGTGCCTGCATCTGATTTCCACAGATCCACTAACTGGAAGCCATTCATAGCTTTTGTGGAAACGTCTGTGATTGACAGCTCGTAAAAACCATCCAAGGCTTTCATTCATTCATCTCCTTCATGCTTCCGTGGCCTAAGTGGTGAAACCTCAATGTTTGTAAACATTTCCACATTGAAGAGATGTAAGTGCACTAAGTGCATTCCAGTCACTCAAGCGTGTGATTCCTCTCCACTTACCTCTCTTTGATGTCGTCAATTTTGAGGAATCCATGGGATCTGTTTTGGAAGCATCTGTCATCTACCTTGGACTGTGGCATGTCTGACCACAGTCCGCATGTCAAATCACATGTACCACAAATTTACCCTCAATATTAGAGTATAAGCTGGATATTGTAAATTGTTTTATCTTTCCAAATCTGTATGTTCCTGTAAAGGTTTAAATGGGGTGAAGGAATACTTGAATTATGTTCTTATGTTTCCTTTGAGATCGTTCCAACCTTTTTATCTGGTGTAACATGTTTCTTGTGGAATAGATGTTTTATTCTTGGTAGTAAAGTTCATTAGCAGACTCCTGTGAATTTGTTCAGTATCTTAGCTCCACAGTTTCAAAATACATTCAGATCTATCAAGCCAGGTTACATTCTGGGATCTGACTTGTCCATTAGTAACACCAACTGGGATCAGAACAACATTCACCAGATATTCTGTTTTCGTGAGGTTAATTGAGAGGTAAATATTGGCCAGGACACTGGCAATTACTCCCATGCTTTTCTTCAAGATAGTGGCATGGGGGATATTTTACAACTTCCGAGCGGGCACTCGGCTTAACATCTGGGGGCTGATTCGCCGATATGGAGGCCAAGTGTTTGCGTCGTCATGAACGTCGTCGTGTTTCACGACGGCGTGAATAGGGCCCGGGCATGACCTATTCTGGACCCCACAGGAGGCCAGCATGGCGTTGGAGCGGTTCACGTCACCCCAGCGCCCTTACGCGGCGCCAAATGGGTGCCGCGCCAACCCGCGCATGCACGAGGAACATCTTACGCACGGCGGCCCCTCACCAACATGCCGGCGGTGTTCTGAGGCCGTGCGCGGAAGGAGGTAGGCCCGGGAGGGGGGGAAGAGGCCGGCCCGCCGATCGGTAGGCCCTGATCGCGGGCCAGACCCCATCGAAGGCCACCCCGGTGAAGGAGCCCCCCTGCCTCCCCCACAGGCCGCCCCCCCCAGCGTTCCTGCAGAGTTCCCGTCGGCAGCGACCAGGGGTGGACGGCGCCGTCGGGAACCTGTCATGTTGTAGCGGCCGCTCGGCCCATCCGGGCCAGAGAATCGCCGCTCGCCGGTTCTCCGAGCGGCCCGGTGCGAATCGCGCACCGTTGGTTTCCGGGGGGTGGGAGAATCGCGAGCAGGAGTCGGGCAGCGTGGAACGATACGCGCGGCGCCCCGGTGATTCTCCCACCCGGCGTGGGAGGGGGGGAATAGCGCCCCCCCCCCATCTGAAAGACAACACCTCCGACAGTGTAGCACTCTCTCAGTATTTCACTGGAGTGTCAACCTTGATTTTTGTGCTCAAGCCCTGAAGTGGGACTTTGACTCGGAGGAAAGAGTGCTACCGATTCAGCCATGGATCAGTTGCAGCGTTTTCAGTTTCATCTCAGCCCTGAAAAAGAAGGTTGTGTCTTACAAATTTGCTTTGAGAAGAAATCATAAAGTTAGCAGAAGGGGATAACCCAGTAAACATTGTGTGTGAGAAAGGAGGGCCGGATTTTCTGACCCCAGGTCGGGTCGGAGAATTGCCGGGGCGGGGGGGGGGGGGGGGGGGGGGGGGGCGGGGGGGGGGGGGTGCCATTCACGTGACGCCACTCTGACGTCACTCCGCTGATTCTCCGGTGACCGGAGAATCGGTGCCATTGGCGCCGGTGCGATCAGCGCGCCGCAGGTCGAGCGATTCTCCGCACGTGTTGCACCGAGTGGTCGCCGAGATAGGACGAGTCCTGCTGGCGCCTTTCACGTGTGGTCCTCCCTGGCGGGACCTCGGCGTTCATCCTGCGGGGGGTGGCCTGTGGGGGGGGGGGTATCCGACCCCGGGGGGGGGCCTCTACTGTTGCCTGGCCTGCGATTGGCACCTACTGATCGCCGGGCCGGCTTCTCCTGGTGGGGTCCTATTTTACTCAGCACCGGGCCCCTGTAGCTCTCCGCCATGTTGCGTCGGGGCCGGCGCGGGGAAGGCAACTAGCGCGCATGCGCGAGTTCGCACCGGTCGTTACACGCATGCGCAGACCTACGGTGCCCGTTTGATGCCGGTATCGGCAGCTGGAGCTGCGTGAGTCGCACCAGTGCCGTGCTGGCCCCGTGAGGCGCAGGATTGCAGATCCTGGGGGCCTGTTGACACCGTCGCAAAATGCGACGGCGTTTACGACAGCTTCAACTCTTAGCCTCAGGATCAGAGAATCCCGCCCGTAGTGTCTGAACGGTGGTGCATAAGGGAAAGGGCAGATGGATCAGATGGTCTTTTTCTGCCTGTCCCTTTAGTAAGTTCATAATTCAATTCACAAGTTGAATAGGAAGCATTTCAAAATCCACAAAAAAATGTACCTTTGTCCCCTTCTGCTCAGAATTCCCACCCTTCTCTTATTCCCAATGTTTACATTCTGTTTACGAGGCACTCCATTTACGGCCACACTGTGCGATCACTCCGTGAGCACACTGAGATAACCTAAGTGCTGGCAAAGAGCCCCGAGTTGGATCTGCACTCTGCTGCCTGTGCACAGTCTTGCTAGATTTCTGGTGCACAGTTGCTAGATTTCTGATGCGCAGGGTGCATCAGTCATGATTCCAGTGCCAAATAAAATCAGGAGCAAACAGCCAGTAAAGTGCAGTCAGACTGCCTGATGCCGTTTCAGTGTGCTGGCAGAAGGCAACAGAACAGCGGAGGGTAGAGATGGGGATGCCACAGGAGACGAGACGTTGTGAAAAACACTGAACAGTGGCGACCAGAAGGCTCTCATGCAACAAGGCAATCAATTCAGCAACCATTTAAAGTCACTTGCTGATATGTAGTAAAAGGTCAGTGCTCAGCCACAACAATGAGGTACTGCAACCACTTTATAAATCACTGGTGCAACCGCAGTTGAAGTACTTAGGTTATCATTTGTCACCACAGTACAAAAAGGATATTGAGACAAATCGGCAAGGTACAATAACGTACAACAAAGATGGGGCAAAAGGAAACTGCAGCTGGATAATGACGAGCAGTCGCACAGGGACACACACGCGAAAAACCGCAGGAGAGAAGATTCAAAGGTGAAATGATTCCAGATTTTAAAATTCTCAAGACACTTAGCAAAGTAGATGATGATAAACAGTTTCACCTTGCACAAAACTGTCGAGCCAGAGGACATGACCTCCACTTGGAGCGTTAAATTCAAAATGAATCGACAGAAGAATGAATTCATTGCGTGAGTGGTGAATCTATGTAACAGGGTCCCGAAGGAGGCCTTGGAAACAGGAAGTATTGACTCATTTAAATGCAGATTAGATAACGTTCTTTCAGCAAATAACTTTCAGGCTGCAATGTGTGAGTAATGAGACGTGAAATAAGGTACAGTCCCCATGTCTGTTTGAAACAGGTGATTTTGTAACAGTTGTTCCCAAACCTTTCACCACAAGAGGATTTCCTCGCTCCCCTGCCTCAGCCTGTTGTAGACTAATTGATAAAGATAAATTTCTCTGATTAGTCATCAACTCCACAATTGTTTTAGCAGTGAAGGCACACTGGATTGACTTTTTTTTCTTTCAGCCATCAGTTTGAATGTGCCCGTGTGGGTGCTGACTTGCTGGAGTAAATTTGGGTCCAAGTGAGCTGAGCTCATCAAAGCTCCCTACCTACATTACACTCTACGCCTGCATTGTGTCATGTTTGGCAACTGGGGTGCATCTTAAGCTCCAGCCTCTTGGGAAATAGGGGGTCAGGCTTCGGTGCATCTATGGTCATATTATTGGACCCTATGTTTGAAACTTGTGACGATTCACCATTGAAAAATGGGCAATGCTTCATCGAGTGGCCCTGGCACTATTTAACAGGATATTCCTCTTATGGATAATAAGTTCGGGGAAAGGCTGGAAAGCACATACCCCTGCATTGCCAGCGTACAATTCCAATACTGGCAGATTCAAAGTTAAACTAGATCGGGAGTTGATGGACTTTTTGCTTTTTTGCCAAATTTTCCGTCCTGCCCCAGATCATCTTGGCTTCGATTTCACATACTCTTTAAAATAATTGTATTGGGGATCCCGTGATGTGAGCAGGGGGGCAGCTGCGTTTTCGCGATCTCCGGCTCTGCTTATCTCTCAACGCTTTATCCTTTGGAACATTTTCTTTTGCCCTTTCGTGATCCACGTGGTGAATGCAATGTGCCAAGAGTTGCTGGCCAGTGTTTCAGCTTTATTGAGTGGAGTTGGGAAGGCTTTAATCCTCGTTGATTCACGGCAGTTGGAAGAGGTTGGGGTGGGGCCCTGCCTTTGGTGTCACAGCTACTTTTGGGAGCTTTCCCGCCCTGACGGTACGGTGCTCACCTGCGATGATGGCTGCGATCGATGAAACTAATCCGCCTGTCTGGCTTGACTCCATGTCGCAGGATGTCACAACCCAGTTACAGGAGTTGCGTGGTGTCTTTATGAAGGCTGTGGTTGCGCACGAGGAGGTTCTTGTTACAGGGAGAGCATTGTTCCTGGTGGAAGCCCGCATCCGTGTGGTTGGGGTCCTGTTGCATGGCTTGCTGTCCTTCCTGAGGAGAGAGGTAGATGAGGATGAGGGGGGAACCAGTGAGAAGCCCTGCTGCATCTCTGGTGAAATTGGGAAGAGGAGGTTGCCAGCCAAGTTTGAGAACTTTTGAGAATGTTTAGTCAGTCATGCACATTTAGTCCTGTCGTCCTGGCCTCTAGTTCTGGTGGCTTTCCAACTTCTAGCTTGGTATGGTCTTGTTCCAGGCATCGATTGAGAGATGTGGGGACCGCCTGAACTGGCCGGGCTCTCCTACCCGTGGGAGCCTAGGTTGCTGATTGGGCCCGGTCGTCTGGGCAGGCTGGAAGTGTTGAAGCTCATGTTCCGATCATTGAAATCCTTGGGAGATCTTGAAGGTCGCTCTCCGTTTTGGTTCCTGCACTATCCTTGGTGTCTACTTTCTTCATGCGCCAGTGGAGTGATCACTTAGATTGGTGACTATCTCGCCTCCCAGTTTTGATCCTGGACTTTACTCCTTGATAATCATATGATGGTGTCTGTGAATGTGATTATTCTGTCTGCTTGCAGGGAAGTGAATTCTTTGGGGGTGATGCCTTGCACCCTTAATTATCCTATATTAATAAGATTGTATTATGTTAAACTGGATATTGTATATTAGATTTCTACAGTTTCTTCGTCCTTTTGCATCCTTGTGGGGAGGATGAGCAGAGTTGGAGTGGGGTGAGGGGTGGAGGGTGTGGGGTTAGTTTTGTCCACACTATTTTCGAGGAGGACTGTGTTTCATCCTATTAAGGGTGGGGTTTTGTCGAGCTCCCCTTAGGGGGAGAGTGGGTCAGTTATCCTGCATTGGATCTCCCCCTTTGATTGTTCTTCTGCTGTCTGAACCTCTGAAGCGAGGCCGGCCTTAATGTCCTCCACTTTTGTTGGTGGGTTTTGTGTCCGGTGGGGTAGTCCCTCTTAGGAGGGTTTCTTTATGTGCTGTGTTTTGCACGGGGCTAGACAGGCTGAGCCTTGGGGGGGGGGGGGGGGGGGGGGGGGGGGGGCTAGATTTTACTGTTGTTTCTCAGGTAATGATCCCTCCTTTACTGAAGCCGTGCATGGGTCCAGAAGTGGGTAATTCACGCTCGGAGAGATGTTGGGATGGGCTATGTCAGAATATCTTTATCTTTATCCTTGGTTAATTCCTCCTGAGAGTTAGCTGGGACCACGTGGCAACTGATGGCCGGCCTTGGTTTTGTCATTATACAGAGGATCCGAGGGGTTAGTTCTGACAGTTATTGCTCTTCTTCCTCTTCATTTTGCTTTGTACTAGGCAAAATAGTAAGAGCTTTACCCATATCCTTCTCAGTGTTGATGCCCTTCAGGGCTAGTAGTGGTGGTATCGTAAGGTGGGCCTTGATAGCTCGGACAAAGAGGGATCAATGTTTTTAGTTTTTGGGTGGCCGAAACCTTTCCTTGCATTGATGAACTCAGTATTCAGGGGGTCCCGCATTTCTGCAGGGGTCGGGCTGGTCTCAGTTTGGGGACGGCTCTGACAGCCCGTTCGGCCTGGTGTGCGTTTGCCTTGTCTCTCTGACTGGGACCAGACTATTTTCCTTTTGAGAATTGGCCCTTGATCCCCCCAGCGGTGCCTTTCACCCCTTTGGTGGTTCGGTGGTCTCTTTGGCCTTCGGTCCTGGTGCAAGGTAGTGGGATTGTGGGGGTTTCATCCTTCAATTTTAGCTCTGTTCTTGCTCTCCATTTTACTTTCTCTGTGGGGACCATGGTTTGTTAATATAGGTCTGGTTGTGACCTGTCCTTTCCTTGAGTTGGCTTCATCTTTTGCCATCTCAAATGCGAGAGTGGTTGCCTGTTCCACCCTAAATCTGGGGAAAAGCTCAAATTGTGCTATAATTTGTAACGGGCAGCATGGTAGCACAGTGGTTAGCACAGTTGCTTCACAGCTCCAGGGTCCCAGGTTCGATTCTCGGCTTGGGTCACTGCCAGTGTGGAGTCTGCATGTTCTCCCCCTGCCTGCGTGGGTTCCTCCGGGTGCTCCGGTTTCCTCCCACAGTCCAAAGATGGTGAGGTGGATTGGTGTGATAAATTTGCCCTTAGTGTCCCAAAAAAAAGGCTAGGTGGGGTTACGGGGATAGGGTGGAGGTGTGGGGATAGAGTGGAGGTGTGGTCTTAGGTAGGGTGCTCTTTCCAAGGGCCGGTGCAGACTCGATGGGCCGAATGGCCTCCTTCTGCATTAAATTCTATGATCTAAGAATTAGCTGAATTCCCCTTAGTACTGGGGCTCTCAGGTATTATTCGTCTGTCTTCTGTCATTCTGTTTTTCGCTATGGATGCGATGTAGGTCTAAATTGTTGCCTGCATCCTATTTGGGTGCTGACGGATAATTTATCCATGAAGGAGGCCTTGCTGGGGATTCTGTCCCTGATTCCTCTCGTCTTGTTGTTCCTAACACTGTAATGACTGGTGTTCTGGGCTGTACCTGTTGTACATTTGCACCTGTAGCTGTCTTTTTGCTTTTGCTTGTTTTGTGACAATTTGCGTAAAAATTGAAAGACCCCAGTAAATAGACGCGCAAAAAAAAAACGGTCTTACTCAGCAAAATTAACAGAAAAGGCTTGAAACTGCACGAGAATTAGATCAATTTTGATCAATAATTCTCCCTTATATAATGTGAAAAATAACTACCATGACATGTCAGGAATTCTTGGTGAACTGTGTTCACACTCACTCCCAGCACCTCCAACATATGTTTATTTGTTTATACAGATTCACATATTGGAAAAACAATTAAGTACAGAGCACAATTGGTTTTTATTCAAATTCATTTGTAAACAGAATGAAGCCACATTTGTCCCGATCACAACACAATAAAGAAAAAACCATTATGGTTGAAGAGGAATGTGCAGAGCCAGTTTTCAATGAAAACAGAAGCATTCAACATGCTTAAAATCTTGAAACTGACAGAGAATAGGGTCAGAGAATAGGGAAAAAATATTGCATGCAGTTAGGGGAGACAAAGCCAACCATCAGATTAGCCAGAAACTCTCTGGAAAAGAAGATGGTGCATAATTGTGGCAGTAATATGAAAAAGTAATTTTTTTTTGCCATGTCAGATATTAGAAGAGTAGTTAAGGTTGTATAGGGCCATCGATGGATACTGCAGACTTAAACACATTCCCATTGCAAAATTGCTGAATGAGCATTCTGTTTCATATACAATACTCTTGATGTTGGTTATGCTCCAGATAAGGAAACTTAATATTGAATAGAATTATCATTAAAATGTAGTGATATCACTCTGGATAGATCAGAAAAGTGCAACATTGAAATAACTCTAGATCTCTATAATATCCATCCAAATGTGATGATAATAATAATAATCTTTATTATTATCACAAGTAGGCTTACATTAACGCTGCAATGAAGTTACTGTGAATATCCCCTAGTCGCCATACTCCGGCGCCTGTTCGAGTACACTGAGGGAGAATTCAGAATGTCCAATTCGCCTAACAAGCACGTCTTTCGGGACGTGGGGGAGGAAACCGGAGCTCCCGGAGGATGCCCACGCAGACACGGGGAGAACGTGCAGATTCCACACAGACAGTAACCCAAGCCGGGAATCGAACCCGGGGTCCCTGGCGCTGTGAAGCTACAGTGCTCAGGCGCTCACATCTTCAATCGTTAACAAAGGCATGGGTGGCTCTCTAAAAGTTAACACATGCAGTTCCCATTTTCAAAAGAAAAGACAAGGAGAGTCTAGAAAACGTAGGTCGATCTGCCTGATTTTCTTTGTTGGAAAGATGCTGGAAAAGATTGGGAGAGATGTCCTTTATAATCAGTTGTAAAAGGAAAGGGTCATTCACATATTTACATTTCTGCTTCCAATAGTAATGGGTAATGCAGGACAAGTTTTTTTTTGAGGAAGTTATGGCAGTGGTTGAGGGCCAAATGGCAGTCATTACTGATCTTGACTTCTAGCAAGCCTTTCAGAAAGTACCTGACACTTATTTCACTGAGTCTCCAAGTCAGAACTGGGCTATTGTATGCAGCATTCAATTGTCTTCATTGTTCTCTGTTCGATTATGGGCAAATAGCTTCACTGCTCTGTGGGTACCTTGTGAGAGTTGGCGCTAAAGGAATGAACCCTGACAAAAAGAATCTGGAGTGGAGCCCAAAGATGGACTGATATCTACTTTCCGGCAACTCCTGCAACCCATCTGATGCCAAATGCAGAGTTTTACATTCCTCTAGTCTCAACTGGGAAGGTTGTTTGGACAGCCCAGGGTCGCCATAAATTTTACCCAGGCTTGCACGCTGAAGACCACACTTCAGTTTTGTTGCAAAGTGGCATCACAACATGGGAGAGAGGCTTGGCCACGAAGGTAACCACCACCAGCCTCAATAGAATCCTGAAATTGGCAGCCAGTATGTTTGCATTTATTCAGATGACAGGCTATATGCAAATTGGGATCCATTGTGGAATACATAGTGCAATTCTCAGTCACAAATGGGTGGACCCCATGGTTTTGGACAGCCTCACCACTGGCGTTTGAAAGAAAACAAATCCTGAAACACAGCAGCACCAATTTCCTAAGGCCAGGCATGTTCTTCCAGGCTCCAGGAAAATCTAGCCTGCCCGTTCTCCCTCTCTCCGTCCAACTGTTGCCTCCCTCTCACTGGGCTTTCTCAGCCAAGCAGAGGAGGCATTGAATTTGGCTGAGCATGCTGATTAACAAGCTGCTCGTGGTTGGTTGGCTCAGTGCTTTGGGCTTTCCAAGCAAATAGAAATGAAGCCAGTGCCGGAAATTGTCGTGGGCCTTTCGCTAAGGACAGTGGTGCGCCTATGCACATCAATGGCAGCTTAAAGTATAAATCACAACCCTCTGTGAATGTTTGTGAAGCCTCAGCTGGCAATCATACAATTTACATTGCAGAAGGAGACCATTCGGCCCATCGAGTCTGCACCGGCTCTTGGAAAGAGCACCCCATTTAATCCCACACTTCCAACCTATCCCCGTAACTCAGTAACCCCACCTCACCTTTTTTGGACACGAAGGGCAATTTAGCAAAGCCAATCCATCTAACCCGCACATCTTTGGACTGTGGGAGGAAACCGGAGCACCCAAAGGAAACCCACGCAGACACAGGGAGAACGTGCAGACAGACTCCCCACAGACAGTGACCAAGCCGGGAATCGAACCTGGGACCCTGAAGCTGGGAAGCAACTGTGCTACCGTGCTGCCCAGGAATAATAGATTGCGGGGAGTTTCAGAACCCTGGAGATGTGTACCCAGCTTGTGCTGAATTGCATGGAATCCCGTAAATTAAAAATATGAGAAACATTAATTGTTGCAATGAACGATCACAAACCGCAGAACTCACTTTAACCATGAAAATGTATATAAAAAAAAGATATATTGGCATCTAAGGGACTAAGACAATTAAATTACAATTCCAAAAGATACTTTTCAAACAATTGTTTCATTAGTATTAATATATATACATTTTTTGAAATCCTTACTCTGTATGGACCACTGGGGTACTCAGTGTTCAACTTTAACATTTACATTTTTGATTTCAGCCTGGGGCATTTTCGTAGTCGAAGTTGCCCACCAGTAGAATATCTCACTGTTAGCTGAAACAACTGGGAGAGGTGTCGATGGCCTTACACTTCTTCCAGCACTCAACTTAATGCCCGAGGCTGAGGCCTTGAAATATGAAGCTTAATTTAAGATAAAATATCTTGACACCTATTTCTCTGAAGGATGCACTGCACATTAGAAAAATGCATGAAAATCATTTATACTATTAAGAAGAGTGTATTTCCAGAGGGAAGCTGTGATGCATAAATTCCATCAGCAAAATAATTTAATTAGAATCTGGAAACATTCTTTGTTCCTTTCTGAAGTGTCCGAATACATGTGCATCAAAAGGGGTTGTATTTACACTGATAGTTGCTTTCAATGAGCCAGATTAACTGTGCCCTTTACTGAAATTGATCATCTCACCTGAGAAATGTTCTAACCTCCAGCCCAACACCCGCCAGTGTGCATTTTCTCTGAGGCTAATTCATTGATACTGTGTAATTTTCGCCAGCTTATCATTAAGCCACTTTTTTTTTTTGCTGCTGCTTGCTGTCCTTTTATTTACTACAGGTGGTCAGCCATGGTCAAATGTTGACTGGCTTTAGTGGGTGAAACAATCAAACATCCAAGCTTGAACGAGAAAGTGGCTATCAAGTCGACTGCAGTCTGCCTTTGGTGACATTTAACATTCTGTGTTCTGTCGAAAGCAGATGAAAAACAAGCAATGTGTGTGTGCCCTTTCATCGAACCTTCCCTACCAGCATTAAACAAGCGCTTTTAAATACAGTGCAAAGTAAATGAGGAGCAATGGGCGTGCTGGGGGGGTTGGGACGCACAGGTTGCCTGTAGGGCTCCCTGTGGCCCCGGGACGGCGGCGACCACGCGGGATCGGCACACCACCGCATAGTGGCCCTTTTTCCCGCAGCTTTTGCAAATGGCTGCGCGGGCTGGACAGCGTTGTCGGGGGTGCTTCGCCTGGCCGCAGAAATAACAGCGGGTGCCCCCGGTGCGACTCGGCGTTTGGACCGCGCAAGCCTGTGGGGTGTCCGGGGGGGGGGGGTAGGGGGTTTGCCGCGGTGGGTACGTACGGGGCCCAATGGACTGCCGCGCGGTCGGGGCCGTAGGTGCGGGTATTACGCGCGGCTACGTCCAGCGAGGCTGCCAGGGCCCGTGCCTCTGAGAGTCCTAGCGACTCTTTTTCTAGAAGTCTTTGACGGATTTGGGAGGATTGCATACCTGCCACAAAAGCGTCGCGCATTAACATGTCCGTATGTTCGTTTGCATTCACCGACGGGCAGCTGCAGGCTCTTCCCGAAATCAGCAGCGCAGCGTAGAACTCGTCCATCGATTCTCCGGGAGCTTGCCGTCTTGTCGCGAGCTGGTAGCGAGCGTAGATTTGGTTAACTGGGCGAACGTAGAGACTTCTCAGTGCTGTGAACGACGTCTGGAAATCGTGGGTGTCTTCAATGAGGGTGAAAATCTCCGTGCTCACCCTCGAGTGCAGGACCTGCAGTTTTTGTTTGTCTGAGACTCGGCCTGTGGTCGATCTGATGTAGGCCTCGAAGCAAGTCTGCCAGTGTTTGAAGGCTGCTGCCGCATTCACTGCGTGAGGGCTGATGTGACGGTGACATATATTGGTGCAGGTACTTTAGATTCTGTCTTGGTATCTGCTAATGTAATACTTGTTGCTGTAGTTTGTTGCAGTGGTAATGCTTGTCCCCCAGATGGCCCAAGATCATCTATTCAAAGAAACATTTACATTGGTAAGTATCCCATGGCCTGGCAGCCACCGCACCAGTAGACCTGACAAACAATTGTTGAAAAGAGCTTTCTTGTAGTCCATTCACCATGTTGCATTTAGAAAGCATATCTTGCTCATCCCTTACATCCCACAGCTTTTTCGATATGAAAGACTGCTAGTCTACAATGACGTTCACAGCAACAATAATAGGGATTGTATTGAGTTTCGAACTTAGTGGATTGCACACTTATGCTCCAGTTAACAACTGCAGTCACAGCTTTTTGTGTTCACCTTGGAATACAGGAAAGAATGAAATGAAAACATAAAATGCTGGGAGTACTCAGCAGGTCAGGCAGCATCTGCGGAGAGAGGGTCATATTTCAGGCCGATGACTTTTCATCAAATCAGACTGTTCAAATCCCTGGTTCGTATGAACATTCCCTCCCTTAATGATACAGTTAGCACTTGGGGTTCGGTGGGGGCACATTGTTCTCTAGGCATTAAGCATAAACTCGGTAGACCGTAGAGAGGAACATTGGACAAGGAAGCTCACAGGACCATGTGATCTCAATGCAATGTTGAAGGAGCAATGGGCGGGGTCATGCCACCGAGCTCCTGCCCATTGCAGCACGAAAGTTGAAATAATCCGGTGATTGGTTAGCGGAGCTTCCAGTTAAACTGGGGCAACCCTTTTGCCAGTCCACCTGAAGCTCTGTATCTATGATCTCAGTTCTTCCCTAACTCAAGTAGGAATGGTTATAATAAGCATCTGGAATAACATAACAAATCCACTAATGTACCATAACGCATGAATGCAAGTTTCAATTACATCTCTCTATCTCCAAAGTTAGTTCATCACCACAACATAACATTCTTTGTTTCAGTGGCTCAAAGGTGTATTTCGAAGGTGTAAGACTTCAACATATATATATGCACAAATCATACTGAAATCACAGCACAATATAATCCGTTGCAGTCCTGAGGAAGTACAATTGGATTGGGGTGGTAATATTTTTGATGACATATTGCAGGGTTTTTCAAAGTGCGGGTCCTGAACCTCAGGTGGCTTGTGGGTGGGTATCAAGATGGTTGAGGAACGATCAGTCACGCTGCTGCCACTCGGTTCTGATCGTGGGAGAAGCGCCCACCAGCCAGTACTGGCTTTTAAATTGAGAATGGCAGCTGCTGCCACCTTTTAAATGAAAATAAATATGGCTGTGTGGAGTCTTCCAGCCAGAAGTGGCAGCAGAGAGCAGGCCCTTCACATGTACACTTGATGTCAAGTGCCCTGGATGTACATGCTTTTGTCGGCAAATCACGGTGGAGAACTTCTTCCATTTTCTAGCTGCTGGCAAGAGGACTTTGAAGATGGATCGTTTTCTTACAAGTAAGAGATGGTCAAAGTTACAAATAGGCAATGTACCTACTGGCCAGGATCTCACAACTGAAACTGCTGAGAGAGCTGCGCAGGAGAGTCAAGGGCAGGACAGAGTAGTGCTACTGTTAGACCTGTATAGAGCTCTAGGACATCCGGTTAACAGCCTACAAAGAAGATATTTAATGTGGGAACAAAGCAGTAGAAAGATTATTTCTTTCGGTCTGATTTTGCCAATTGTGCCAGTGCAAAGAAGGATGCACAGCCCATGTGTGTTCTATGCAGGGAAGTGCAGGCGAATAAGAGGAGAAGTTTCAGATTTTGAAAGTGAAGTAGTGAGTGAAAAATTCCTTTTGATGTTGAGGCCCCAGAGTCAGTAATTAATTTACACCTGACACCAAATTAAAAGACCATGCTGTTGTACCTGACCTGTGATACCACATTAAAAACAGGTCAAAGCCCGTGAGGCGGTCAACATTCCGAAATGGCATCTACCAGGACTATCCAGTGCTGAGTAAAACAAGCATTTTGTTGCCATTGCCCTTCACGCTGACCTACATGTGCGAAGTTGGATTTTCCGTTTTCATAAAATAAAGATGGCACAAAGGAACTGGCTAAAGTCTGCTGATATGCGGATTGCCCTCTCCACCTTTGAACCAGATTCAGTTGAGATCGTGAGCACCAAGCACATTAAAGGTAAGCGAATGTAGCTTGTGTTGTGAAGGTCGGCCGGCCTGGGCCACAAAGGTCAGTCGGTTGGCAAAAGTGAGTCCCAGGAAAAATTTTTGAAAATCACTGACATAGTGAACTGAGTTGCCACCTGGTGGTTCATGTGAGAACTAAAAGATCACGTGGCACTGTTTTGGGCAAAGAGGAGAAATCACAGTGTTCAATTTATCTTTCTCAAACAACCCCACAACCACACATTTAAGTCAGTCACGGACTTCACTACTGCTAGCAGAACATTTGTACCTCAGGATAGCTGCTGTGTTTCCAAAGAAAACGAGAAACACTACACTACAGGCCGAGGTTATTAAAATTGAAGCACTTTAAGGCGTTTCTGTTTGAAAGGCACACCAAGAATGCAATCGCAACAATAACTGGTTGCATTTGTATAGCGTCTATGGCCCCCAAGGTTCTCCACAGGAGCATTATAAAACAACATTTGACTCTGAGCCTTGTGTGAGGAGAGGTGTAGATCGGGGTTTAGGTTGAAAGAGGAAGGAGAGCAAAAGAGAGTGAAAGGGTTAATGGTGGAAATTCCTGAGCTTGGGGTGTTGGCAGCTGAAGGGTTGGCCACCACCGGTGGAGTGATTCAAATCAGGGATGCGCAAGGGCTAAGATTTAGAGCAGTGTTGTAGGGCTGTCTGAGGTCACAGTGATAGGGAGGCCGAGAGGGATATGGAAACAAATGAGAATTTAAAACCAAACTATCGCTGGGACAGGAGACAATGTGGGCCAGTGAACACAGGGGTGTTAGGTGAACGGTACCGGATCTGACTTAGAACGAGTGGCACCAGAGGTCTGGGTGAGCTTAAGTTGAAGGAGATTGGGAGGACAGTCAGGGGGAGGGGAATTGCAAAGCCAAATGAAGGCTTCATTTTGAAACATTAAATTCTGAAATTGTCTCGGTACAATAAGTGATCTTGAAAGACTGCGTTTTTGCAATAAAATGTGTTATGGTAGCACAGTCTGGCTGGCTCACAGGAATGTCAGGGTTTATTTAGGCTTTTGTTTACCGTCATGACAAACATCCACAGCTACCCAGATTCCTGTCTTTCAATGCTATCTTTCAGCATTCAGAAAAATTGAAACAATATCACATACATAAACCAAAGGCTGAAATGTCTTGTTGCTTGGGCAGACGCATACCCGACCTGGAAGCGAGTGAAATTGTGGGAGAGGCTGAAATAACATTTTTTAAAAGTGTCTGCGAGTTTGAGTTTGGATATACAGCCGGGACACTCTTTGCAAAGCTTTCCCCATCACAATTGCTTCTTGTAGGTCTGCAACTCCCTGAGACAGATCCGCAGAGGCTGTTCCCCTTGAGGGGGCACATCAGAAGCAATGGCCCACGCCCTTCCTTTTTCCCCGCACCCACCCTCTTCCCGACGTCCGTCGGCACCACTGTGCCTTTCGCACGAATGCCCGTTAATTGGCTAGCCAGCGTCAAATCATTGGTCCGAAGCCTGTTTTGCACCCGCCTTCGGGACTGCTGAGTGCGCCCGCCCAATAGATTACAAATTCACGCCATGGCTAAAGGTTGAACCAAAACCATAATTTTGCCTGAACAACGTCCTTGCATCACAATTCTTTAAACTTCGTGGTGTACGTGAAGATTTGACTGTAATACGGAAAGGTGTAGCTACAATAATCAGGAATGATACTGGGCCTGGATTCTCCGGTTCCCCCAGCCGCCTGTTTCTCGGCGACACACCGCTCGCTGGCAGCGGGATTATTTCCAACCGCCACTTATCAATGGGGTTTCCCATTGAATCCACCCTATGCCACCAGGAATCTCGGGAACGGGAACAGAGAATCGCAACGGCCGGAGACGTCCGCCCATTACTCCTCAAGCTAGTAAGGCTGCGATTTTTGGTTGCATAAGGCACATACGTTTGGTGCAACGATTGCCATTTTGGGTCTAAAATGGTGATTGTGCAAACGCAGAAGATTTGAAGATAACAACGGCAGTGACAAAGTTAAGTATTCAGCGGAAGGACCGACCTGGGAAATTGCAGCCTTTGGCGACTCAACGCACTGGAGTACACGGCCCAGGCATATTATGTTTATGGGCACCCTAATTAAACCTGTTCACACTGTTGAAACATTTCACAAATGTATAAAGTTAAAATAGTAATAATGGCTGCAAACAAACATTGATGTTTTCTGAGGAAGGGGGATGTGGTGATATGCAGTAAGCAATATTGTAGATAGCTGGTGGTGCGACCCCCAACCAGCAGGTGGCGGTACAGATCAATCATGCGGTCTTGAGACAGTGGTCATGGGACAAGGCACTCAGATACAAGTGAAGGCAGATCCAGTGATCCTCAGAAGGTTATAAGACTTACATGAGGACAGCCGTGCATAGGGGTAGTTCCAGGGGCGGAGAAAGAAACTCCATGATAATTTGCTCCCTGTCAGATCTTACCCCGTGTGGATTAATAAATATCCTGGTTTGGACAAGTCACAAGCAGTTCTGTGGACTCCTTGCTCGACATCGAACAGTGAACACAACACCAAGCACATACACTTCTGATAACCTAATAATAAAACCCATTGGTCTGAGGTAAGTACCATATTTTATTATATTATTATTATTTTTTAGCCAGATCTTGGTAGAAAGTTAGAGGGATGGCAGGGAAGGGAGTGCAATGTTTCTCCTGCAGGATGTTTGAGGTGAGGGATGCAGTTAGTGTCCCTGCTGATTTTACCTGCAGGAAGTGCTGCCATCTCCAGCTCCTCCAAGACCGAGTTAGGGAACTGGAGCTGGAGTTGGAAGAACTTCGGATCATTCGGGAGGCAGAAGGGGTCATAGATAGCAGCTTCAGGGAATTAGTTACACCAAAGATTGGAGATAGGTGGGTAACTGTAAGAGGGACTGGGAAAAAACAGTCAGTGCAGGGATCCCCTGCGGTCGTACCCCTGAGAAACAAGTATACCGCTTTGGATACTTGTGGGGGGGACAACTTACCAGGGGTAAGCCATGGGGTACGGGCCTCTGGCACGGAGTCTGTCCCTGTTGCTCAGAAGGGAAGGGGGGAGAGGAGCAGAGCATTAGTAATTGGGGACTCTATAGTCAGGGGCACAGATAGGAGATTTTGTGGGAGCGTGAGAGACTCACGTTTGGTATGTTGCCTCCCAGGTGCAAGGGTACGTGATGTCTCGGATCGTGTTTTCCGGGTCCTTAGGGGGGAGGGGGAGCAGCCCCAAGTCGTGGTCCACATTGGCACCAACGACATAGGTAGGAAAGGGGACAAGGATGTCAGGCAGGCTTTCAGGGAGCTAGGATGGAAGCTCAGAACTAGAACAAACAGAGTTGTTATCTCTGGGTTGTTGCCCGTGCCACGTGATAGTGAGATGAGGAATAAGGAGAGAGAGCATTTAAACACGTGGCTACAGGGATGGTGCAGGCGGGAGGGATTCAGAGTTTTGGATAACTGGGGCTCTTTCTGGGGAAGGTGGGACCTCTCCAGACAGGATGGTCTACATCTGTACCTGAGGGGCACAAATATCCTGGGGGGGAGATTTGTTAGTGCTCTTTGGGGGGGTTTAAACTAATGCAGCAGGGGCATGGGAACCTGGATTGTAGTTTTAGGGTAAGGGAGAATGAGAGTATAGAGGTCAGGAGCACAGATTTGACATCGCAGGAGGGGGCCAGTGTTCAGGTAGGTGGTTTGAAGTGTGTCTACTTCAATGCCAGGAGTATACGAAACAAGGTAGGGGAACTGGCAGCGTGGGTTGGTACCTGGGACTTCGATGTTGTGGCCATTTCAGAGACATGGATAGAGCAGGGACAGGAATGGATGTTGCAGGTTCCGGGGTTTAGGTGTTTTAGTAAGCTCAGAGAAGGAGGCAAAAGAGGGGGAGGTGTGGCGCTGCTAGTCAAGAGCAGTATTACGGTGGCGGAGAGGATGCTAGATGGGGACTCTTCTGCCGAGGTAGTATGGGCTGAAGTTAGAAACAGGAAAGGAGAGGTCACCCTGTTGGGAGTTTTTTATAGGCCTCCTAATAGTTCTAGGGATGAAGAGGAAAGGATGGCGAAGATGATTCTGGATATGAGCGAAAGTAACAGGGTAGTTATTATGGGAGATTTTAACTTTCCAAATATTGACTGGAAAAGATATAGTTCGAGTACAATAGATGGGTCGTTTTTTGTACAGTGTGTGCAGGAGGGTTTCCTGAAACAATATGTTGACAGGCCAACAAGAGGCGAGGCCACGTTGGATTTGGTTTTGGGTAATGAACCAGGCCAGGTGTTGGATTTGGAGGTAGGAGAGCACTTTGGGGACAGTGACCACAATTCGGTGACGTTTACGTTAATGATGGAAAGGGATAAGTATACACCGCAGGGCAAGAGTTATAGCTGGGGGAAGGGCAATTATGATGCCATTAGACGTGACTTGGGGGGGATAAGGTGGAGAAGTAGGCTGCAAGTGTTGGGCACACTGGATAAGTGGGGCTTGTTCAAGGATCAGCTACTGCGTGTTCTTGATAAGTATGTACCGGTCAGACGGGGAGGAAGGCGTCGAGCGAGGGAACCGTGGTTTACCAAGGAAGTGGAATCTCTTGTTAAGAGGAAGAAGGAGGCCTATGTGAAGATGAAGTGTGAAGTTTCGGTTGGGGCGATGGATAGTTACAAGGTAGCGAGGAAGGATCTAAAGAGAGAGCTAAGACGAGCAAGGAGGGGACATGAGAAGTATTTGGCAGGAAGGATCAAGGAAAACCCAAAAGCTTTCTATAGGTATGTCAGGAATAAGCGAATGACTAGGGAAAGAGTAGGACCAGTCAAGGACAGGGATGGGAAATTGTGTGTGGAGTCTGAAGAGATAGGCGAGATACTAAATGAATATTTTTCGTCAGTATTCACTCAGGAAAAAGATAATGTTGTGGAGGAGAATGCTGAGCCCCAGGCTAATAGAATAGATGGCATTGAGGTACGTAGGGAAGAGGTGTTGGCAATTCTGGACAGGCTGAAAGTAGATAAGTCCCCGGGACCTGATGGGATTTATCCTAGGATTCTATGGGAGGCCAGGGAAGAGATTGCTGGACCTTTGGCTTTGATTTTTATGTCATCATTGGCTACAGGAATAGTGCCAGAGGACTGGAGGACAGCAAATGTGGTCCCTTTGTTCAAAAAGGGGAGCAGAGACAACCCCGGCAACTATAGGCCGGTGAGCCTCACGTCTGTAGTGGGTAAAGTCTTGGAGGGGATTATAAGAGACAAGATTTATAATCATCTAGATAGGAATAATATGATCAGGGATAGTCAGCATGGCTTTGTGAAGGGTAGGTCAAGCCTCACAAACCTTATTGAGTTCTTTGATAAGGTGACTGAACAGGTAGACGAGGGTAGAGCAGTTGATGTGGTGTATATGGATTTCAGCAAAGCGTTTGATAAGGTTCCCCACGGTAGGCTATTGCAAAAAATACGGAGGCTGGGGATTGAGGGTGATTTAGAGATGTGGATCAGAAATTGGCTAGCTGAAAGAAGACAGAGGGTGGTGGTTGATGGGAAATGTTCAGAATGGAGTACAGTCACAAGTGGAGTACCACAAGGATCTGTTCTGGGGCCGTTGCTGTTTGTCATTTTTATCAATGACCTAGAGGAAGGCGCAGAAGGGTGGGTGAGTAAATTTGCAGACGATACTAAAGTCGGTGGTGTTGTCGATAGTGTGGAAGGATGTAGCAGATTACAGAGGGATATAGATAAGCTGCAGAGCTGGGCCGAGAGGTGGCAAATGGAGTTTAATGTAGAGAAGTGTGAGGTGATTCACTTTGGAAGGAATAACAGGAATGCGGAATATTTGGCTAATGGTAAAGTTCTTGAAAGTGTGGATGAGCAGAGGGATCTAGGTGTCCATGTACATAGATCCCTGAAAGTTGCCACCCAGGTTGATAGGGTTGTGAAGAAGGCCTATGGAGTGTTGGCCTTTATTGGTAGAGGGATTGAGTTCCGGAGTCGGGAGGTCATGTTGCAGCTGTACAGAACTCTGGTACGGCCGCATTTGGAGTATTGCGTACAGTTCTGGTCACCGCATTATAGGAAGGACGTGGAGGCTTTGGAGCGGGTGCAGAGGAGATTTACCAGGATGTTGCCTGGTATGGAGGGAAAATCTTATGAGGAAAGGCTGATGGACTTGAGGTTGTTTTCGTTGGAGAGAAGAAGGTTAAGAGGAGACTTAATAGAGGCATACAAAATGATCAGGGGGTTGGATAGGGTGGACAGTGAGAGCCTTCTCCCACGGATGGATATGGCTGGCACGAGGGGACATAACTTTAAACTGAGGGGTAATAGATATAGGACAGAGGTCAGAGGTAGGTTCTTTACGCAAAGAGTAGTGAGGCCGTGGAATGCCCTACCTGCTACAGTGGTGAACTCGCCAACATTGAGGGCATTTAAAAGTTTATTGGATAAACATATGGATGATAATGGCATAGTGTAGGTTGGATGGCTTTTGTTTCGGTGCAACATCGTGGGCCGAAGGGCCTGTACTGCGCTGTATTGTTCTATGTTCTATGTTCTATGATTGCAGGCCATCTTGATGAAACTGTCAGCCTGGGTATTGGGAACTTGCAAAGTCGATAGATCAGTTAACATACACTGGTCTGAATCAGTGCCATTTTCAATGCTCCAACCGTCACCCCTTCATAACTGGGGTGAACACAGTAAGAAGTCTTCCAACGGCAGGTTAAAGTCCAACAGGTTTGTTTCAAATCACTTGCCTTCGGAGCTCCTTTAGGAGCAGTGCTCCGAAAGCTAGTGATTCGAAACAAACCTGTTGGACTTTAACCTGGTGTTTTAAGACTTCTTACTCAGCATGCAATCAGCAGCAGAAAGGAAAGTCGCTGGTGCATTTAAAAGGATCATCAGCTGTTTTTAGGTCAGTTTCCAATTAATTTCTACCAGTTGTCACTGTGTTATCAGAATTGTTTGGTGGTTTGTACTGTTCTTTAAAGTTGGTGAAGTCTGCGGAGAATGGCGTGGTTGGTACTGAAAGCCTCGGTTTTCCATTGAAGTGTTCCGCTCAGACTATTTGCTCCTAGTCGTAGGTTTAGTTGTGACTAACCTCCTTGACCCTGCATTACTGAATGATCAGAGGGGGCACAGAGGAGAACAAGCTTCTTGATGAGCGAAGGGGAGGAATCTGGCACGTGCTCTGTGTAGGAGATCATGTGTAGCTGGTGCCCGACCATACTCAACCCAGCATGTAGGTCAACAATAATGATGCTTTTCATTTTCTCCTGTAACACTGCCTGGTCAGGTTGTAGCTCTTGCGTATCTGAAAGGAGAAAGGTAAAGGGTAGATTTGGGGTGAGGGGAGGGTGGGGGAAAGTACGACCTGCAATGCCTTAGTCAATCTGAAAATTGTTAAACGAAGGAGATAGTGGGATGAGAGCGGAGTGGGAGGTGAGGTGAAGGATTAGGTATTTGTATACCGTCATTTTCAAATGTTTCAGGCCTGCTGCTGCTGGTCACAGTCATTGTCAATCCCCTGAGGCCTAGCAGCTCTCCTCCCTGGACGCAAGGACATGTGACTGGGCACACACACACCCTCCTCCCTGAGCTCCTGCAGCCTCTGGATGTGCATCACCTTGTCCTGAAATGCGTGGTAAACATGGTGCAATGTGCTTCGCTGACCTGGTTGTCATGGTCGAGCACCTGGTGGTGTGTTCAAGTTGTGAGACATGGTTTTGAGACGGAAGCAGTGCTAATTGTGTGAAGGTGAAGTGAGGTCCTGAGTGTGAGCTGTGAACTGTGGGTGATAGAGATTGTTGGTAGGTAGGATGAATGGAGCAGTGTTTGAGGCTCGTGGTTAGGTTGGTGGAATATGGTGCAAAGTTCTCCACCTCGTGCCGCCGGTAGCGAAGTTACCTATGAGGCGGAGAATCCAAAGTCGTGAAGGAAACGGGATTGGAGCCAAGTGCATTTCCAATGTTCCGGCCTCCTGCTGGCGGCGGGATCGAGGTTCGCACCCCACACCAGCGGACTGGGCACCATAGGGCACCGTATTCTCCAGACCTGCGTGATTCTCCGGTCCTCTGGGCCAGGAATCACATAGGTGAGAATCACTACTGGTCCTGACTGAGCGTGTATTTGATGCTAAGGACCTTGCGGTGAGCCAAGGGGGTATCTCCTTCAGGGAGTTGCCCCCAAAGTCTATCTGAGGGCCACCCACCCGCACGCAATGTAAGACCTGCCCAGCACACCCCCACCAGACCACTGCCACTCCCCCACAAGATACCCCCTAAATAAAGAGACCCCCAGAGACTCCTTCAATAAAGAGACTTCCTCAGAGACCCCCTAAATAAAGAGACCTCCCCATAGACCCCCTAAATAAAGAGACCGCCACCCCAGAGACCCCCTAAATAAAGAGTATCCCCCAGAGACCCCCTAAATAGAGAGACCCCCTGGAGACCCCCAAAATAAAGTGACCCTCCAGAGATCCCTTGGGGCTTCCTGACAGGGACAACTTTTCTAGGGGGTCCGTGGTTGAGTCTCTGTATTTAGGGAGTTCCTGGGGGTTCTCTTTATTTAAGGGGTCTCTGTGGGAGTGGGGGGTTCGGGTCACCCCCATACTGGCGAGGTTGGGGGGGAATCAAGTAGATTCAGGGGTATAGGGCTAAATTGTGCTGCTGGGGGGTGCTGAATTGTGATGCGTTATGGGGGAATAGCCAGCTGGGGGACCTCGCTCTCAGGCCACCTGCTCAAAATGGCGATCCGATAGCTGGATTCCCTCAGGAATCCCTCGCAATCCTCACCATGCTAAAATTTGCATGGTTAATAGTTTGGGAAGCGCTCCCTGGTCTGAGCTCTCAGCGGGAGAACACCTTCTCCCAAACGGAGAATTTAGCACATGGTGTTTGAAGCTGAAGTCACTGACCTTGACTACTCATGGGATAGGGATGTAAGGCAGGAATTCAGGGAGCTAGGGTGGAAACTTAGATCTAGGACAAACAGAGTTATTATCTCTGGGTTGTTACCCGTGCCTCGTGATAGTGAGATGAGGAATAGGGAAAGAGAGGAGTTGAACTCGTGGCTACAGGGATGATGCAGGAGGGAGGGTTTCAGATTTCTGGATAACTGAGGCTCATTCTGGGGTCGGTGGGACCTCTACAAACTGGATGGTGTACACCTGGACCAGAGGGGTACCAATATCCTGGGGGGGGAAATTTGCTAATGCTCTGCGGGAGGGTTTAAACTAGTTCAGCAGGGGCTTGGGAACCTGAATTGTAGCTCCAGTATACAGGAGGTTGAGAGTAGCGAGGTCATGAATAAGGTTTTAAAGTTGCAGGAGTGTACCGGCAGGCAGGAAGGTGGTTTAAAGTGTGTCTTCTTCAATGCCAGGAGCATCCGGAATAAGGTGGGTGAACTTGCAGCATGCGTTGGTACCTGGGACTTCGATGTTGTGGCTATTTCGGAGACATGGATAGAGCAGGGACAGGAATGGTTGTTGCAGGTGCCGGGGTTTAGATATTTCAGTAAGCTCAGGGAAGGTGGTTAAAGAGGGGGAGGGGTGGCATTGTTAGTCAAGGACAGTATTACAGTGGCAGAAAGGACTTTTGATGAGGACTCGTCAATTGAGGTAGTATGGACTGAGGTTAGAAACAGAAAAGGAGAGGTCACCCTGTTCGGGGTTTTCTATAGGCCTCCGAAAAGTTCCAGAGATGTAGAGGAAAGGATTGCAAAGATGATTCTGGATAGAAGCGAAAGCAACAGGGTAGTTGTTATGGGGGACTTTAACTTTCCAAATATTGACTGGAAACGCGATAGTTCGAGTACTTTAGATGGGCCCATTTTTGTCCAATGTGTGCAGGAGGGTTTCCTGACACAGTATGTAGATAGGCCAATGAGAGGCGAGGCCGTATTAGATTTGGTACTGGGTAATGAATCAGGACAGGTGTTAGATTTGGAGGTAGGTGAGCACTTTGATGATAGTGACCACAATTCGATTAAGTTTACATTAGTGATGGAAAGGGACAGGTATATACCGCCAGGGCAAGAGTTATATCTGGGGGAAAGGCAATTATGATGCGATAAGGCAAGACTTAGGATGCATCGGATGGAGAGGAAAACTGCAGGGGATGGGCACAATGGAAATGTGGAGCTTGTTCAAGGAACAACTACTGCGTGTCCTTGATAAGTATGTGCCTGTCAGGCAGGGAGGAAGTGATCGAGCAAGGGAACCGTGGTTTACTAAGGCAGTCGAAACACTTGTCAAGAGGAAGAAGGAGGCTTATGTAAAGATGAGACATGAAGGTTCAGTAAGGGCGCTCGAGAGTTACAAGTTAGCTAGGAAGGACCTAAGGAGAGAGCTAAGAAGAGCCAGGAGGGGACATGAGAAGTCTTCGGCAGGTAGGATCAAGGATAACCCTAAAGCTTTCTATAGATATGTCAGGAATAAAAGAATGACTAGGGTAAGAGGAGGGCCAGTCAAGGACAGTAGTGGGAAGTTGTGCTTGGAGTCCGAGGAGATAGGAGAGGTGCAAAATGAATATTTTTCGTCAGTATTGACACAGGAAAAAGACAATGTTGTCGAGGACAATACTGAGATTCAGGCTACTAGACTAGAAGGGCTTGAGGTTCATAAGGAGGAGGTGTTAACAATTCTGGAAAGGGTGAAAATAGATAAGTCCCCTGGGCCGCATGGGATTTATCCTAGGATTCTTTGGGGAGCTAGGGCGGAGATTGCTGAGCCTTTGGCTTTGATCCTTAAGTCATCTTTGTCAACAGGAATAGTGCCAGAAGACTGGAGGATAGCAAATGTTGTCCCCTTGTTCAAGAAGGGGAGTAGAGACAACCCCGGTAACTATAGACCAGTGAGCCTTACTTCTGTTGTGGGCAAAATCTTGGAAAGGTTTATAAGAGATGGGGTGTATAATCATCTGGAAAGGAATAATTTGATTAGACATACTCAACACGGTTTCGTGAAGGGTAGGTCGTGCCTCACAAACCTTATTGAGTTCTTTGCGAAGGTGACCAAACAGGTGGATGAGGGTAAAGCAGTTGATGTGGTGTATATGGATTTCAGTAACGCATTTGATAAGGTTCCCCATGGTAGGCTACTGCAGAAAATACGGAAGCATGGGATTCAGGGAGATTTAGCAGTTTGGATCAGAAATTGGATAGCTGGAAGAAGACAAAGGGTGGTGGTTGATGGGAAGTGTTCAGACTGGAATCCAGTTACTAGTGGTGTACCACAAGGATCTGTTTTGGGGCCACTGCTGTTTGTCATTTTTATAAATGACCTGGAGGAGGGCGTGGAAGGATGGGTGAGTAAATTTGCAGATGATACTACAGTCGGTGGAGTTGTGGACAGTGCGGAAGGATGTTACAAGTTACAGAGGGACATAGATAAGTTGCAGTGCTGGGCTGAGAGGTGGCAAATGGAGTTTAATGCAGAAAAGTGTGAGGTGATTCATTTTGGAAGGAATAACAGGAAGACAGGGTACTGGGCTAATGGTAAGATTCTTGGTAGTGTGGATGAGCAGAGAGATCTCGGTGTCCATGTACATCCCTGAAAGTTGCCACTCAGGTTGAGAGGGTTGTTAAGAAGGCGTACGGTGTGTTAGCTTTTATTGGTAGAGGGATTGAGTTTCGGAGCCATGAGGTCATGTTGCAGCTGTACAAAACTCTGGTGCGGCCGCATTTGGAGTATTGCGTGCAATTCTGGTCACCACATTATAGGAAGGATGTGGAAGCATTGGAAAGGGTGCAAAGGAGATTTACCAGAATGTTGCCTGGTATGGAGGGAAGATCTTATGAGGAAAGGCTGAGGGACTTGAGGCTGTTTTCGTTAGAGAGAAGAAGGTTAAGAGGTGACTTAATTGAGGCATACAAGATGATCAGAAGATTGGATAGGGCGGACAGTGAGAGCCTTTTTCCTCGGATGGTGATGTCTAGCGCGAGGGGACATAGCTTTAAATTTAGGGGAGATAGATATAAGACAGATGTCAGAGGTAGGTTCTTTACTCAGAGACTAGTAAGGGTGTGGAATGCCCTGCCTGCAACAGTAGTGGACTCGCCAACACTAAGGGTATTCAAATGGTCATTGGATAGACATATGGACGATAAGGGAATAGTGTAGATGGGCTTTAGAGTGGTTTCACAGGTCGGCGCAACATCGAGGGCCGAAGGGCCTGTACTGCGCTGTAATGTTCTATGTTCTACGAGGTCATTAAAATTCATTCTGCCCTGAATCAAGGTCCCTGGAGCTGCATTGAAACCAATGACTATCTTCTCCCATTGTGTCTCCATACAATATGTCTGTGGAATATAGGACCTCTCTCGTCCTGTCCACATCCAGCATCAACATCACTGGCGTTGCATTAGAGAACCGTGGAGCTTGCTCTCTGCAGTGTTACTATGTATTCACTCTTGTTGCAGGTGCATCTCCCCTTTCAAAGGGGCAGTATGGCTTAAAGTAGTGCTAGCCTCACATCTGTGCAGCCACTGAGCAGCGTATTTTGCACGGGGGTACACACAGAAATTATTTAAATAAACAGGCAGCACATACTGTGCGGTGTCTGCATCAGAAGGGAAAGGAGGGGGATTAATCCCCAATCATGATCGCCATGGGCATTTTTGGAACCAATTGAATTTTGTCCCATAATTCTGACAAGTTCTATAAGCTCACAAAAAGTTACTGGAAAGCAAATTAATTTTACGGACTGCCTCCCACATGGCAATTTGGAACAAACAGCATCAAATTCATAATTGAAGAAACTAAATGAAAGAAAAATAAACCACTTCCTAAAATAATCAAATCAATTTATTCACACTTTATTGTTTCACGTTACATATGCAGCACCGAAACATAAATTCTGCTTGGTTTTGCATAGATCTGTTAGAATACATATTGCTATGAATATGTAGAGAACACAGTTTGCTTTCAAACAACTCCCACATCAGCGCTAAATGATATGAACTTCATGCTGTGATCAAAGTGTACAAGTTAAGCAAGTTGCAGTGATGCTAACATGCTCACTCTATAGGTCGCTTTCTTTCACCATAATTTTCCACAAGCTCACTTCTTTATTACTTCACTTATGCACCTTTCCCATCACTCTGTTGCACAAAACTATTGATCTTAAAGATAAGAATTTCTTCTGCCTGTCAGATCACAAGCATAAAATGAAGTAGGCCATTTGGCCCCTCAAGCCTACTCTGCAATCCAGTAAGATTCTGGCTCATCATGTACTTAACTCCACTTTCTCTTAAATCTCCGAATTATATTTACTCTCTGAACTGCCTGCGTGGGGGTGTGTTGAAGAGGCGGGGGATTGCCATAGAAAGGCTATACACACACAATTCATTTTAGACTGACATAGGTTCACCAGTTGCTTCTGATAATGATTCAGGGTGGGTAGATACATTATACACATGGTGTTGTACCAAACCCCACAGACCTGGGTGGGCGCAGCTTTAGTTGTTATCGCCTGGGATGATGGTGGGGGAATAGTGGAGTGAGTAAGACCTGGTGCGAGATTTAATGGAAAGGTTTCTTAGTGCCATTTGTGACCGGTGTTGCTGGGTGTTTCCCGCCAGCCCTGCCAGCGAGTTGCCCCCTCGAACGAATGACACGTATGCCGCAATTTAGTGGTCGAGTTGCGAGAGTGCGACGAGGTTGTTAAATCATGGGAGAGGCTAAAATCGAGAACTGCGCCGGGAACCCATCTGTTTGCGATCTAACCAGCCTGCTCCCATTGGCAAAATCAGGATCCTGCCATACCCAGGGGCGTTTCTCACTGGTTTAACCCACACTTAAAATTTTTTCATCACTGGGGAGCTGAACGCAAGAGATTGAGCCGCCATTTTGAAAGGGTGCTCAGATCTCAAAGTGAGCTTGTGGGTCCCCCCGTCCCCCCCCCCCAACCATGGACAATGTCACCCCCCACACACATACCCCATACCCCACAAGTCAGGACACCCCGCTATGGTGTCCCTGAGGACTACCCCTCTTCAGGCCTCCCCACATCCCCTTAAAGGTCCCCCCCTTCCAGAATCCCCAACCGTCACACCCCCAACCTCCCAGAGGCCCCTTTTTACCTGCCCTGCATGCACACTTCATACCCACCCCCCTCCACCCTCCTTTCAAAGGTGCACCGGCGCACCCTTGCACTTCCACCCTGCAGTGCTCCTGCCGACTTGGCAGCGTCACCCAGGCGCCTTGGCAGTACTAGGATGGCAGTGCCAAGGTTCCCGCCATGTTCTCCAGGAGGGCCAAGGTTTACCCTGCACTTTCCCTGGCCAGCCAAGGGCCTCCAGTGGACGAGGAGACCCCCCGGTTGCCATTCCACCTTGTCCACATTTGTGTGAACCAGTAGTGAATAGCACCTGGCTGCATCCTCCCTGGGGTGGCCAATTGATCCTGGGAGGCCTGTAGATTTGGGTAAGTAGGCCTTAAAATGGCTTATGGTCTACTTGCGCGAGCGCGGCTCTGTCCTGCCCATTGTAGGCGCGTTCCTGATTCTGCCGCCTCGCGGCATTTGGGTAGATCTCACGAGGCGTCATGGCTGTCGGGAAGCCGCAGGAGGCTTCACCCGAGATCTACTGACCACGTCGTGCTCTCATTGGGGCGTGGCGTGATCACACCCACGGTTCCTATTTCAGAGCACTGCCCAATGACGCCCTACTACTTTCTACACACTCGGATTAGGATGAATTTATCCGAATAATCGTGTCAGACCCAGTGAGAGTATGCCCAATTAATAGTATTTAAAATGGACTGAGATCACATGGGGGTTTCTGGAACTTTCTTTTATTTATTTTAAATGAACACTTCCTTCAGTAAGTGGTGTTAAAATGACATAGTAGTTTTATTTTTGGGTTGAGTGTCTGTTTATTTAAACCCACAAAGTCTGCTGTTGGCTCTTTAAGTCAACCACGCACGAAAGAGGGTCATAGAAAAACACATAACTCCCTTTCCAAAAAACCCACACTGAAAAGTAAGGGAAGAGAATAAGGGGCATCAAGTTATCTTTCCTCTCCTGTCCATAACAATAGGCTTTGGCTGCTAGCTAAAGCATTTCTGCGAGTTACCTGGCATGCATGCCAGAGTTAGTGACACAGAAAGCAGGAGAAAGTTAATTAGGATGAATGACTGAGTATAGCAAATTAAACATGAGACATGGTTTTGAGTCATTTACATTCCAGTATGTTTTCAAGCCAACAGTATACTGGAAATGTGAATTATTCAACACCATTACATGCTGCCATTCGAAGCAAGGATAGTTTAGTACAGTGCTCATTCACCCATCACTAAATATATGTCAATATTTCCTGCTACCAGAATTGACAGTATGTTTGTTTCCTCATTGCCTGAGAGATCAATCGGCTTAAAGTAAATTCCCAATCTCTCAGCATCCTCTTCATACTGTGACAGTTCATGGGCGGGCTTCTCCCGTACCCGGCAGGGCGGGGGTCCCGGCGGGACGGAGTGGCGTGAACTACTCCGGCGTTGGGCCGCCCCTCCTCCACACCTTCAGGGGCTAGGCCCGCCCCGGAGTGGTTGGCGCTCCGCCGGCCCGCGTGGAAGGCCTTTGGCGCCACGCCAGCCAGGGCCGAAGGGACTCCGCCGGCCGGCGCGGGTCCGCGCATGCGCGGGAGTGTCAGCAGCTGCTGACGTCAACCCCGCGCATGCGCAGAGGGGGCTTACCTACGTGTCGGCCATCGCGGAGGCTTACACGGCCGGCGTGTAGGAATAGAGTGCCCCCACGGCACATGCCCGCCCGCGGATCAGTGGGCCCCGATCGTGGGCCAGGCCACAGTGGGGGCACCCCCCCGGGGCCAGATTACTCTGCGCCCCCCCCAGGACCCCGGAGCCTGCCCACGATGCCAGGTCCCGCCGGTAAGGGACCAACTCTAATTTACGCCAACGGGACCTGCATAGAACGAGCGGGACTTCGGCCCATCACGGGTTGGAGAATCGATGGGGGCGGCCCGTCGACCGGCGCGGCGCGATTCCCGCCCCCGTCGAATCTCCGGCGCTAGAGAATTCGGCAGGGTGTCCAAGAATCCCGCCCCATGAGTCCCCAATTCAAACTCTGGACAAAATGCAAAGTGTACATTTTAGATTGCCGCAAATTTGGCTTGCTTCATGTTTGGGTGCAGCCTCTTAAACCAGGTAACCTTAGTTTAACAGAAGATTGCTGGGATCAGTAGTTGAAGAGGTGTTATGAACCACACACATATCATGTGCCGTCACCCGGTAGCTATCACTGTTATAGAAATGGAACATACATAAAACATAGAACATACAGTGCAGAAGGAGGCCATTCGGCCCAAGGAGTCTGCACCAACCCACTTAAGCCCTCACTTCCATCCTATCCCCGTAACCCAATAGCCCCTCCTAATCTTTTTGGACACGAAGGGCAATTTAGCACGGCCAATCCACCTAACTTGCATATCTTTGGACTGTGGGAGGAAACCGGAGCACCCGGAGGAAACCCACGCAGACACGCTGAGAACGTGCAGACTCCGCAGAGACAGGGAACCAGCGGGGAATCGAACCTGGGACCCTGAAGCCACAGTGCTAGCCACTTGTGCTACTGTGCTGCCCATAGCGATGAGACACTAGACTGATGGAGTGCGAAAGCAACAGATCAGCTTCCAGCGTGTTGTACATGTATTTTTACAAGAGGCCTATGCATATTTAGGTAATGGAAGCCTTTAATATCTCATAAATGTGTTTAATACGCCACAAACAAGTCCGAGCTGAGTTGGTCAAAAGAAAACTTGGTTTATTGCAAAGCAATTATATTTACAATATGCATCAGATCCCAGCCGAGTCTGCTCTGTCAGTTCCATGCCTGGCCAACTTTACACTGTTCTCAATCATGAAGGTCCTCGAGCTCCCCGCCCCCCTTAGCGAGGGAGCTCCTATTCGGCGAGACTCACGGTAGATGGATTGCTCCAACCCCGTGGTTCTCGTGACGGTTATAACAATGCATATGTGCACAATTCCACACCTGTGACAATCCGAGAGAATCCAGAACATTGGAAAAGGAAAATGTGATGGCTCATTCAATCATTTACATTGGAACACTGACAAATTACATAAATTGAGTTGCTCTGGCAAAGGGAGGATTGATGGCTTGGTCTTGTAGAGGAATACACAGCAAATTGAATTGAAAAAACACACGTGTCTGCCTGGAATCAGTCGCTGGCATTAAATCCTCTGAGCTGTGGTCACTTTCTGTGCCACAGTGAGAGCCATCTGTGCTGTCGGCTTTACTGACAGATTTGGCAAACAGCTGCAAACACAGATCATCCAAAGCTTCATGACTGAAGCACAGCAGCAGTCCCCTGAGACAGAGATCCCGGGAGAGACCTTGGCAAGTGTCTGGGTCTTTGGATCCTGAATAAGGCTGGGATGGTCTGATTCTCCATCACCACTACCAGGTTAATCTACTTCCCTTGCAGTCTCCAGCTGCTGTTCCTGCTCTCGTATGTAAATCATGTAAAATGGTATTTCCCAGTGGAAATACATCGTGCAGCTCTTCGATCGTAGCTCAGTAACTATGTTGAAATGGAATGTTTTCAAAGGATGATTCAGAACTAGGGAAAGACTTCCTCAGCAGTGTTGTAATATGAGTTCTTTAGATACCTCAATGATGAGATGTTGAGATTCATATGTTTAAACATGAACCATTTATTGATAATCTTTAACTATTTACAGATCCCAGATATTGGATTGATCTGATTTGCCACTTCGGCTGCTTTCAGAGCATTCTCTCTGAGTCTATTACCATGTGACTCTATGGGCGAAATTCTCCCCCAACGGCGGGATGTCCGCCGACTGGCGTCAAAGCCGGCGCCAATCAGACGGGCATCGTGCCGGCCCAAAGGTGCGGAAGGCTCCGCATCTTTGGCGGCCTAGCCCCAACATTGAGGGGCTAGGCCGACGCCGGAGGGATTTCCGCCCCGCCAGCTGGCGGAAATGGAGTTTGTTTCCCCGCCAGCTGGCGCGGAAATGCGGCGCATGCGCGGGAGCGTCAGCGGCCGCTGTCAGTTTCCCAGCGCATGCGTGGGAGCGTCAGCGGCCGCTGTCAGTTTCCCAGCGCATGCGTGGGAGCGTCAGCGGCCGCTGTCAGTTTCCCGCGCATGCGCAGTGGGGAGAGTCTCTTCCGCCTCCGCCATGGTGGAGGCCGTAGCGGAGGCGGAAGGGAAAGAGTGCCCCCGCGGCACAGGCCCGCCCGCGGATCGGTGGGCCCCGATCGCGGGCCAGGCCACCGTGGGGGCACCCCCCGGGGCCAGATCACCCCGCGCCCCCCCCCCAGGACCCCGGAGCCTGCCCACGCCACCTGGTCCCGCCGGTAAATACCAGGTTTGATTTACGTCGGCGGGACAGGCAATTCCTGGGTGGGACTTCGGCCCATCCGGGCCGGAGAATCCAGCGGGGGGTCCCGCCAACCGGCGCGGCCGGATTCCCGCCCCCGCCCAATCTCCGGGAGCGGAGACTTCGGCGGGGGCGGGATTCACGGCAGCCAACGGCCATTCTCCGACCCGGCGGGGGGTCGGAGAATGACGCCCCAGATATCGTACTGTCAGTGGTGTTATTCTCCAGTCTCCCATTAACCTCTGGGTGATCTTGTGGCACAGTGGGCATTGTCCTTGCCTCTTAACCAGAAGCTCTGGGTTCAAGTCCCACCTTTGGACTTGATAGCCAAGGAAGGTGTGTTCATAACATGGCCAAACAGTGCCAACTTGCGAATCTTTCAAAACACGCCAATGGCTGGCGGAAAGAATGGGAGAGATCCCTGGTCAGCCATGTTTGATGTGGATCGGCGCCCCTCAAGCTATAAGCCCCTGGCGACAGACTAGCGCCCTGTTCCAGGAATTACTAGTTATGGAAATAGACGAAAGTGCATCACCTTGCGTGGGAAGAGAATTGGAATGGAACATTATAATGTAAAGGTGCATCTGCCGAGCACCTTTACATTATCATGGCATGCAAGCACATACAGAATCCTAGTTTCTAAACATGATTGCTCATGTTTAATGACAATGCTGTGAAGGACTATGGAGCATGATCTCTGAAGTCCTTTCCAGATGATGCCAGAAGGCAGACAACATCTGAATGAAACAAAAATTATAACAGGAATACCATTGCATTGAAATGGGCTAGATCAGTGAAACACTGCAGAACACAGAAATAGAATTCATTTTAATCCAGTGTGAGCAGCCATTTTAAAATTCACCCTTCCCTTGTAATCCAAAAGGTAGAATGTTGCCCTTCAACCATGACATTTTAATCGAGACAAAAAGCCAGATCAATATCAAAAGATGCACTGCAATAAGAAAAATATTGGTTGAGAGTTTAATTTAAAAATGAATCTTACAAATGACCTACAGGTGAGTCTGTTCATATAAGTGCTAAGTTTTAAAAGAGAGTTGAGAGCAGCTGTGCTCAACATCAAGATAGTGTTCAACAGAAAATCACAAATAAAGAGGCCTCATGACCTCAGGGTGTACCAATGCCAATAAAGTACTTCTGAAGTGTAGAATCTGTGTGGGTAGAGTTGAGGAATCGGCAAGGTAAAAATACCTTGTTGAGAGTTATGTACAAGCCCCCTAGCAGTAATGATGTGGGGCAGAAAATGAATCAGGAGATAGAAAAGGCATATAAAAAGGCAATATTACAATAATCATGGGGGACTCCAACATGCAGGTGGACTGGGAAAATTAGGACACCATCCAGGACAAAGCAGCCCACTTGATTTTTACTCCTTCCAGAACTCCTTCAATCTCTCTACCACTGATGAACAGTGGTATCAGTATGTATGATCTATAAGATGCATTGCAGGAACTCACCAAGATTTCTCAGACAGCACCTTCCAAACTCACAACCATTACCATCTCCAAAACCACAACCGTTACCATCTAGAAGGACTAGAGCAGCAGATACCTGGGAACACCACAACCTGGAGGATCCCCTCCAAGTCACTCACTATCCTGACTCGGAAATATATCACCGTTCCTTCACTGTCGCTAGTTCAAGGTCCTGGACCACCCTTCCGGCTGGCACTGTGGGTGTACCTATGACCGAGGGCAGCAGCGGTTCAAGAAGGAAACTCACCACCACCTTCTGAAGGGCAACTAGCGATGGACAATAAATGTTGGCCTATCCAGCAATGCCCACATCCAAGGAATGCATTAAAAATTCTACTTTTCTAACACTGATTGAGGGATAGATATTGGACTGGACATAGAAACATAGAAAATAGGAGCAGAAGGAGGCCTTTCTGCCCTTCGAACCTGCTTCGCCATTCATTATGATCATGGCTGATCATCCAACTCAATAGCCTGATTTGACTTCCCCACATAACCTTTGACCCCTTTGCCCAAAGTGCTGTACCTAACTGCTTCTTGAAAACCTACAATGCTTTGGCCTCACCTGCTTTCTGCAGTAGTGAATTCCACTGGCCGACTACACTCTGGTGAAGGAACTTCTCATCTTAGTCCAAACACTGAGAGACACTCAGGATAACTCCTCTGCATTTCAAAATTGTGTATATGATCTGAGATGTAGACAGGGCCTTGCTAAATATTTCTTCTGAAAATAGGTGCTCCCAATGGTGTTTTTTACTCTTAGCACTTGAGGCACGATCAATTGAGCAAAGACTAGAATTCGATACAACTGAGGCTTTATTGCTCTAAGGTGTGTGGCCTCCCACAGCAGCTGGCAAAATGGCTGCTGAATGGAAGACACGCATATATATACTCCACCAACTGGGAGGAGCAGGCAGGGACGACCGACGAACCTGTAGTACAGGTCCTACCTTACATCACCTAATACAGGTGCAACAGTGGTTTACCACATTCAGCCCCTGTTAAAATTGAGTCCGGCGGGGGTGGTGGAGAACTATATACAGCAATGAATTTATATTTACAGTATTTGATCAGAAAAAATATGTCTTTTGAAGTCCGGTGCCAGTTAGAGATTTAACCGGTCTGGTGCCTTGATGTTCCGCTGGGAGCGACGTAGCGGTGGCGGCGATGTCGATGCTGGCCCGATGTTCGGTGACTCCAGGAGCGTGCCAAAATCCTCTTCATCCTCGGGCGTGGGCAGGGGGAGGACGGATGGTCCTGGTGGGGTTAATGCTGGGAACGCCGGGGGAGGGGAGGGTGGCGCCGGGTCGGAGACGTGTGTGTGTGTGTGGAACCTGCTGGTGCCAGTACCTGAGGGAGACAGTATCTTGACGGCCGTCGAGATACTGGCATGGAGCAATTGCGCCCTTTCCACCAACGGGTCCGCCTTGTGGAGGTGGACGTGAATACGGAGCAGGACTGGTCCTGGAGCTGCGAGCCAAGCTGGGAGCGACACCCCAGATGTGGACTTCCTGGTGAAGGCAACAAGACGTTCATGGGGTTTGTTGTTGGTAGCGGTGCACAGCAGTGACCGAATGGAGTGAAGTGCATCAGGAAGGACCTCCTGACAGCGAGAGGGTGGGAGGTTCCTGGACCGTAGGGACAGTTGGATGGCCCTCCATACCGTCCCGTTCTCCCTCTCTACCTGCTCATTTCCCCGGGGGTTATAGCTGGTCGTCCTGCTGGAAGCGATACCCCTGCTGAGCAGGAACTGACGCGGCTCATTACTCATGAACGAGGATCCCCTGTCACTGTGGATGTAGGCGGGGAAACCGAACAAAGCGAAGATCATGTTTAGGGCTTTGATGACGGTGGCAGACGTCATGTCGGGGCATGGGATGGCGAAGGGGAACATGGAGTACTCATCGACCACACTGAGAATGTACGATTTTGGTGGGTAGAGGCGTTCAAAGGGGCGGGAGGCCTTCACCAGGCATGCATGGTCTGGCTGGTAGAAGTGCGGCTTGCACTCCGCACAGACCTGGCAGTCCCTGGTGATTGTCCGTACTTCCTCGACGAAGTAGGGCAGGTTGCGGGCCTTTATGAAATGGTATAACCGTGTGACTCCCGGGTGACAAAGGCTGTCATTCAGGGTCCGGAGTCGGTCTACTTGTGCGCTGGCACATGTACCTCGGGAAAGGGCGTCTGGGGGCTCGTTGAGTTTGCCATGGCGATACAAAATCTTGTAATTATAGGTGGAGAGCTCGATCCTCCACCGCAAGATTTTATCGTTTTTGATCTTGCCCCGCTGTGTGTTATTGAACATGAAGGCTACCAACCATTGGTCAGTGAGGAGTGTGAATCTCCTGCCAGCCAGGTAATGCCTCCAATGCCGCGCAGCTTCAACGATAGCTTGGGCCTCTTTTTCGACGTATGAGTGCCGAATTTCTGAGGCATGAAGGGTACGGGAAAAGAATGCCACCGGTCTGCCTACCTGATTGAGGGTGGCAGCTAGGGCGACGTCCAATGCGTCGTTCTCTACTTGAAAGGGCATGTCTCGTCTACTGCGTGCATCCCGGCCTTGGCGATATTGCCTCTGATACGGGCGAAGGCCTGCTGAGCCTCGGCCGCCAGGGGAAAATGGGTGGACTGAATGAGTGGGCAGGCCTTGGCCGCATAGTTTGGGACCCACTGGGCGTAGTACAAGAAGAACTCCAGGCAGCGTTTAAGGGCCTTGGGGCAGTGGGGGAGGGGAAGCTCCATGCGGGGGCGCATGCGGTTGGGATTGGGCCCCAGAACTCCATTCTGGACCACATAGCCGAGTATGGCTAAGCGGGTCGTGCTAAACACGCAGTTCTTGTTGTAGATGAGGTTGAGGAGAGTGGCGATGTGGAGAAATTTGGCACGGTTGGCATCGTGGTCGTGCTGGTTATGGCCGCAGATGATGACGTTGTCGAGGTATGGGAAGGTGGCCCGCAAACCGTACCTGTCGACCATTCGGTCCATTTCCCTTTAGAAGACCGAGACCCCGTTAGTGACGCCGAAGGGAACCCCGAGGAAGTGATAGAGACGATCGTCCGCCTCGAAAGCGGTGTAGGGGCAGTCTGATTTACGAATGGGGAACTGGTGGTAGGCCGATTTGAGGTCTACTGTTGAGAAGACCTGGTACTGTGCAATCTGATTGACCATATCAGATATGCGTGGGAGTGGTACGTGTCGAGCTGCGTGTACCGATTGATGGTCTGGCTGTAATCCACAACTATTCTGTGTTTCTCCCCAGTTTTAACCACTACCACCTGGGCTCTCCAGGGGCTGTTGCTGGCCTCAATAATGCCCTCCCGAAGCAGCCGCTAGACCTCGGATCTGATGAAGGTCCTGCCCTGGGTGCTGTACCGTCTTCTCCTGGTGGTGATGGGTTTGCAATCTGGGGTTAGATTGGCGAAGAGGGAAGGCGGATCAACCTTTAGGGTCGCAAGGCCGCACACAGTGAGGGGTGGTAGGGGCTTGCCGAATTTGAGGGTTAGGCTCTGGAGGTTACACTGGAAGTAGGGCAGCGCAGAGATAAGGGAGGACATAGAGGCGGAAGCCACTGAATTCTATGCCCTGGACCATGAGTGTGACCGTGCAGAACCCTCGGATCGTGACGGAATGGGATCCGGAGGCCAGGGAAATTCTTTGGTTGGCGGGGTGTACCGCGAGGGAGCAGCACCTTACCGTATCCAGGTGTATGAAGCTTTCAGTGCTCCCGGAGTCCAGCAGGCAAGAGGTCACGTGGCGGTTGATTTTCACACTGGTCGATGCAGTGGCCAGGTTGTGCGGACGAGACTGGTCGATCGTTACTGAGGCGAGTCGTGGTTGGTCGTCGCTGACATCGGATGATGGGGAGCCTGGGGGCCCCAGGTCCTGGAATGCTGTCGGTGTCCATGTCCCGTGGGGGAGACAAGATGGCGGCGCCTGAAGATCCTGCGGGGAACAAAACGGCGGCGCCCATGGGCCGCACGTTGCGGGGGTTGGACAAGATGGCAGCGCCCATGGGCCGCACGTGGACTGAGGGGGAAAAGATGGCGGTGCCCACTGGCCGTGAGTGGCCCCGGGAGGTGAAAATGGCGGTGCCCACTGTCCGGGTGTGGCCCCGGGAGGTGAAGATGGCGGCGACCACTGGCCGCGCGTGGTCCGGGGAGATGAAGATGGCGGTGCCCATTGTGTGTAGGCTAGGGGTGTGGGGGTGATAGCGGTGACTGCGCGGGCCTGGCACATCGTGGCAAAGTGCCCCTTTTTGCCGCAAGCCTTGCAAAGAGCAGCGCGGGCCGGGCAGCGTTGGCTGGCGTGTGGCACAGACGTATGGCTGGGTAAGGCCCCCACTGGAGCGGCCGTCTGTGGGGTCCATGAGGGGTAGGAGGGGTGAGCTGCGCGGCTGGAGGGGTAGGCCTGAATGTTACGTGAGGCAACCGTCATGGAGAGCGCTAGTTTCTTTGTTTCAGCTAGGTCAAGCGTGGCCCCTTCAACAGTCTTTGGCATATGAGGTCCGACCCAATCCCTGTTACGAACGCGTCCCGCATAAGAAGGTTGGAATGTTCGGTGGCCGTAACAGCCTGACAGTCACAGTCCCTGACGAGTCGGATTAGGGCCCGCCAGAAGTCTGCTATGGACTCACCAGGGAGTTGAGAGATAGTGGCGAGTACGTGCCTGGTGAAGAGCGTGTTCGTTTTCTGTGTGTATTTTTCTTTGAGAAACGCCATGGCGTTGGCGTAGTTCGGGGCGTCCTGGATCAGCGGAAACACGTTGGAGCTCAACCTTGAGTACAGGATCTGTATCTTCTGAGCCTCCGGAACAAGGGTGGTCGCTGAGTTGATGTACGCCTCGAAGCAAGCTAGTCAGTGATTAAAGTCCTTTTTGGCGTCGCTTGATTGCGGATCCAGCTGCAGGCGATCTGATTTGATTTGGAGGTCCATCTTTTAGAAAATCCTAGAGCAATAAATTGAGGCACGATCAATTGAACAAAGACTAGAGTTGGATACAACTGAGGCTTTATTGCTCTAAGATGTGTGGCCTCCCACACCAGCTGGCAAAATGGCTGCTGAATGGAGAACGCGCATATTTATACTCCGCCTACTGGGCGGAGCCAGCAGGCAGGGATTACCGGCGAACCTACCTAACATCAGCTAATACAGGTGCAACAGTGGTTTACCACAGCACTCACACTGGAGAGTCAGCCTCAGTCATTGGGAATGAAATAGAAAATATCTAGTAGCTAAAGTCACATTTAAAACATGGGGTAGAATCTTGAACTTGCAGTTGCTACCCGCGCGGGCGGAAAATCCCACAAGAATCGGGAAACGCGATTCTCACTGGCAAGATTTACAACAGGTTTAGCCAGGGGTCCCTCTGGGGGTGCAGTATTAAGTAGCCCCTGGGGACAGAGGGACATGCCCAGATAGTGCACTGACAGTTCCGCATTGCACAGGTTGTCACTGTCAACATGGCATTGACAACCTGCCCCTGGGGGCAATGCCATGAGCCGACACTATTGGGAGCCCCATGGAGGGGCTGCGTTGATGTGTAGTCTGTGGGAGAAAGGGTGTGGGGGCAAGGGGGGAGAACAAAGATTGTGGTGGATGATGTTTGCCAGCGATGAATGTCGGTGAGAGGGGGTGGGTTAACGGGGTAGGGGGCGAGCCCCCGGGACCTCCATGATGTGGGCTTTAAAGATGGTGCCCCGATCTGTTTGGAGCCGGTTGCCGGCTCTATGATGCCCTGCCCCACCAAAGTGAGGGGGTAAACCATGGCCACTTACTTTATTTTGGCAAAGAGGCTCAAGATTCCATGAGTTTGGGCCGGATTCTCTGCCCAACCGCACCAGTTTTCTGGTGTGGTGCGCCACCGCCGGCAGCGGGATTCTCCGTCCAGTCAGCTGGACAATGGGATTCTCCGACCCGCCAGCCGGACAATGAGATTTCCCATTGTGGGCAGCCCCAAGCTGACGGGAAATCCGCAAGCATGGGTGCACTGCCGGTGTAACGGAGAATCCCGACAGTGGAGAATCCAGCCCCCGGTCTGTTCAACTGGAGAGTTACACGCCAGCTTTCTATCTGAGGCTGACACTTTGCCAAATTCTGGTGAAATTCCACCCAAAATAAGCTGGTTGTGACAGGATGATCATTGCAACGCCAAGACATTACTACATGAGTGCCTGAGGAACATTTCCTCACCAATTTAAGATGCCTTGTTAATCACTTTCCCTCAGTTATATGGTCCTGGTTAGAGCTTTTCATTAATTGTTTCACACTTGTCACATCAGTTCACATCTTTCCTGATCGTTGAGTAGCCCGTACATTCTACTACAACCTGAACAAGAATCACTTTGCTGATTTCCCCTTGTTTGCTGAGTGAGACAATTGACCATCATGAAGGGGGTATCTTCGGGCAGCTTGCTGATTAAGAGGCAGAAACTCAGGTGGTGCTGCAGGTTACAAAATGGTTTACAGCAGTTAAAGGATGAGATGTACTTTTCTGTGGCTTTGGGAGGGAAATAACTTTGTGGAGCTGCAGTAGGCTCCAGTAGGGCCTATGGTCTTCAGATACAGAAGAGAGCACAGGGAGCAAGTTGCTGACGGAAGAAGCCTGGGGAAATTACAAAGGAGAAGAAAGGGACCTCGGGCACTGCCCTGAGGAACTCCCACAGCGATATCTTGGGCTGAATTGATAGGCCTCGCACAAGATTAACCATCTGCTTTTGTGTTTGGGGTGACTCAAAGTTTTCTCTCTGCTTCCCACTAACTTCAATGTTAAGAGGGCTCCTTGATGCCACACTTGGTCACATGAGGCCTCAAAATCAAAGGCACTCACTCTCCCCTCAGCTCTGAAATTCAACTCATTCCCAAGGCTGCAATAAGGTCGGAGGCCGAGTGGCCCTGGCAGAACCAAAACTGAAGATCAGTGAACAGGTTTTTTTCTGAGTAAGTGCTGCTTGGTAATGCTGTTAATGACACCTCCATCACTTTGCTGATGATTGAGAGCAGATTCAAGGAACATTAATTGGCCAGTATTGTAGCCGTACTGGAACAACTTGGCGAGGGCACGGCTAGTACTGGAGCAAATGTCTCCAGTACCATAGCCATGTTGTTGTCAAGGCCCATGGCTTTTGCAGTCTCCAGTGTGCTCAGCTATTTTTTTCATGTCACGTGGGGTGAATTGAACTGGCTGGTATCTGCGATGACGGAAACCTCAGGAGGAAACTGAGATGGATCATCCACCCTGCACTTCTAGTTGAAGATAGTTTTAACTTCTTTACGGAAATTGTTTCATAGAACATAGAACATAGAAAATACAGCACAGAACAGGCCCTTCGGCCCACGATGTTGTGCCGAACCTTTGTCCTAGATTAATCATAGATTATCATTGAATTTACAGTGCAGAAGGAGGCCACCCGGCCCCCTGAGTCTGCACCGGCTCTTGGAAAGAGCACCCCACCCAAACCCAACACCTCCACCCAACACCAAGGGCAATTTGGACATTAAGGGCAACCTATCATTGGCCAATTCACCCAACCCGCACATTCCTGGACTGCGGGTGGAAACCGGAGCACCCGGAGGAAACCCACGCAGACACGGGAGGACGTGCAGACCCCGCACAGACAGCGACCCAAGCCGGAATCGAACCCGGGACCCTGGAGCCGCGAAGCAACCGTGCTATCCACAATGCTAACGTGCTGCCCTTGAGAACAAATAAATCTACACTATATCATTTTACCGTAATCCATGTATCTATCCAATAGCTGCTTGAAGGTCCCTAATGTTTTCGACTCAACTACTTCCACAGGCAGTGCGCATTCCATGCCCCCACTACTCTCTGGGTAAAGAACCTACCTCTGATATCCCTCCTATATCTTCCACCTTTCACCTTAAATTTATGTCCCCTTGTAATGGTTTGTTCCACCTGGGGAAAAAGTCTCTGACTGTCTACTCTATCTATTCCCCTGATCATCTTATAAACCTCTATCAAGTCGCCCCTCATCCTTCTCCGTTCTAATGAGAAAAAGCCTAGCACCCTCAACCTTTCCTCGTAAGACCTACTCTCCATTCCAGGCAACATCCTGGTAAATCTTCTTTGCACCTTTTCCAAAGCTTCCACATCCTTCCTAAAGTGAGGCGACCAGAACTGTACACAGTACTCCAAATGTGGCCTTACCAAAGTTTTGTACAGCTGCATCATCACCTCACGGCTCTTAAATTCAATCCCTCTGTTAATGAACGTGAGCACACCATAGGCCTTCTTCACAGCTCTATCCACTTGAGTGGCAACTTTCAAAGATGTATGAACATAGACCCCAAGATCTCTCTGCTCCTCCACATTGCCAAGAACTCTACCGTTAACCCTGTATTCCGCATTCATATTTGTCCTTCCAAAATGGACAACCTCACACTTTTCAGGGTTAAACTCCATCTGCCACTTCTCAGCCCAGCTCTGCATCCTATCTATGTCTCTTTGCAGCCGACAACAGCCCTCCTCACTATCCACAACTCCACCAATCTTCGTATCGTCTGCAAATTTACTGACCCACCCTTCAACTCCCTCATCCAAGTCATTAATGAAAATCACAAACAGCAGAGGACCCAGAACTGATCCCTGTGGTACGCCACTGGTAACTGGGATCCAGGCTGAATATTTGCCATCCACCACCACTCTCTGACTTCTATCGGTTAGCCAGTTCGTTTTCCAACTGGCCAAATTTCCCACTATCCCATGCCTCCTTACTTTCTGCATAAGCCTACCATGGGGAACTTTATCAAATGCCTTACTAAAATCCATGTACACTACATCCACTGCTTTACCTTCATCCACATGCTTGGTCACCTCCTCAAAGAATTCAATAAGATTTGTAAGGCAAGACCTACCCCTCACAAATCCGTGCTGACTATCCCTAATCAAGCAGTGTCTTTCCAGATGCTCAGAAATCCTATCCTTCAGTACCCTTTCCATTACTTTGCCTACCACCGAAGTAAGACTAACTGGCCTGTAATTCCCAGGGTTATCCCTAGTCCCTTTTTTGAACAGGGGCACGACATTCGCCACTCTCCAATCCCCTGGTACCACCCCTGTTGACAGTGAGGACGAAAAGATCATTGCCAACGGCTCTGCAATTTCATCTCTTGCTTCCCATAGAATCCTTGGATATATCCCGTCAGGCCCGGGGGACTTGTCTATCCTCAAGTTTTTCAAAATGCCCAACACATCTTCCTTCCTAACAAGTATTTCCTCGAGCTTACCAATCTGTTTCACACTGTCCTCTCCAACAATATCGCCCCTCTCATTTGTAAATACAGAAGAAAAGTACTCGTTCAAGACCTCTCCTATCTCTTCAGACTCAATACACAGTCTCCCGCTACCGTCCTTGATCGGACCTACCCTCGCTCCAGTCATTCTCATATTTCTCACATATGTGTAAAAGGCCTTGGGGTTTTCCTTGATCCTACCCGCCAAAGATTGTTCATGCCCTCTCTTAGCTCTCCTAATCCCTTTCTTCAGTTCCCTCCTGGCTATCTTGTATCCCTCCAATGCCCTGTCTGAACCTTGTTTCCTCAGCCTTACATAAGTCACCTTTTTCCTCTTAACAAGACATTCAACCTCTCTTGTCAACCATGGTTCCCTCACTCGACCATCTCTTCCCTGCCTGACAGGGACATACATATCAAGGACACGTAGCACCTGTTCCTTGAACAAGTTCCACATTTCACTTGTGTCCTTCCCTGACAACTTATGCACTTCAATTCTTGTCTGACAACATCGTATTTACCCTTCCCCCAATTGTAAACCTTGCCCTGTTGCACGTACCTAACCCTCTCCATTACTAAAGTGAAAGTCACAGAATTGTGGTCACTATCTCCAAAATGCTCCCCCACTAACAAATCTATCACTTGCCCTGGCTCATCACCCAGTACTAAATCCAATATTGCCCCTCCTCTGGTCGGACAATCTACATACTGTGTTAGAAAAGCTTCCTGGACACACTGCACAAACACCACCCCATCCAAACTATTTGATCTAAAGAGTTTCCACTCAATATTTGGGAAGTTAAAGTCGCCCATGACTACTACCCTATGACTTCTGCACCTTTCCAAAATCTGTTTCCCAATCTGTTCCTCCACATCTCTGCTACTATTGGGGGGCCTATAGAAAACTCCTAACAAGGTGACTGCTCCTTTCCTATTTCTGACTTCAACCCATACTACCTCAATAGGGTGATACTCCTCGAACTGCCTTTCTGCAGCTGTTATACTATCTCTAATTAATAATGCCACCCCCCCACCTCTTTTACCACCCTCCCTAATCTTATTGAAACATCTATAACCTCCAACAACCATTTCTGCCCCTCTTCTATCCAAGTTTCCGTGATGGCCACCACATCGTAGTCCCAAGTACCGATCCATGCCTTAAGTTCACCCACCTTATTCCTGATGCTTCTTGCGTTGAAGTATACACACTTCAACCCATCTCCGTGCCTGCAAGTATTCTCCTTTGTCAGTGTTCCCTTCCCCACTGCCTCATTACACGCTTTGGCGTCCTGAATATCGGCTACCTTAGTTGCTGGACTACAAATCCGGTTCCCATTCCCCTGCCAAATTAGTTTAAACCCTCCCGAAGAGTACTAGAAAACCTCCCTCCCAGGATATTGGTGCCCCTCTGGTTCAGATGCAACCCGTCCTGCTTGTACAGGTCCCACCTTCCCCAGAATGCGCTCCAATTATCCAAATACCTGAAGCCCTCCCTCCTACACCATTCCTGCAGCCACGTGTTCAACTGCACTCTCTCCCTATTCCTAGCCTCGCTATCACGTGGCACCGGCAACAAACCAGAGATGACAACTCTGTCTGTCCTGGCTTTTAACTTCCAGCCTAACTCCCTAAACTTGTTTATTACCTCCACACCCCTTTTCCTACCTATGTTGTTGGTACCAATGTGCACCACAACTTCTGGCTGCTCCCCCTCCCCCTTAAGGATCCTGAAGACACGATCCGAGACATCCCTGGCCCTGGCACCCGGGAGGCAACATACCTTCCGGGAGTCTCGCTCGCGACCACAGAATCTCGTATCTATTCCCCTAACCATTGAATCTCCTACAACTATTGCTTTTTTATTCTCCCCCTTCCCTTCTGAGCCCCAGAGCCAGACTCAGTGCCAGAGACCTGGCCGCTAGGGCCTTCCCCCGGTAGGTCATCCCCCCCAACAGCATCCAAAACGGTATACTTGTTTTGAAGAGGAACGGCCACGAGGGATCCCTGCACTTTCTGCCTGTTTGTTTTTTTCCCCCTGACTGTAACCCAGCTATTCTTGTCCTGTACCTTGGGTGTGGTTACCTCCTTGTAACTCTTCTCAATCACCCCCTCTGCCTCCCGAATGATCCGAAGTTCATCCAGCTTCAGCTCCAGTTCCCTAATACGGTCTTTGAGGAGCTGAAGTTGGGTGCACTTCCCGCAGGTATAGTCAGTGGGGACACCGGTGGTATCCCTCACCACCCACATCCTACAGGAGGAGCATGTAACTGGCCTAGCCTCCATCCCCTCTTACCTGACAGAATATAGCTGCCCTGTGGACTAACTAGATCTCCGCCCTCCGACCCTGCTCCCAGTCAGCTACACTTTCTGTAAACTCCTGGCTCTCTTCGCACTCTTTGCGGAAATGTCAGAAACAAAATGAAAGGAGCACCTTACTCCCTCCTCACCTAACTCCCCCGGTCACCAAACTCTCACTATCGCACTCAAATGCACCAAATTCAGCACTCCCTCGGTCACCAAACTCTCACTATCGCACTCAAATGCACCAAATTCAGCACTCCCTCGGTCACCAAACTCTCACTATCGCACTCAAATGCACCAAATTCAGCACTCAGTGCAAACAAAGTCGGCAATGTAGGGGATCACTTTTATACTGTGAATCTAGCCTCTGAAAACTGGCCTAATCCAATTAACTAATTAACAAGCTCCAGCTGCAAGTGCCTACAAGTAGAAGCCTGTTTAAAGCTTATTGAAAATTCACCTTCTTCTAAACCAAACAGCAACTTTTAAGTTAATTAACTAAATAAAAGAAAGACTAAACTTTAGATAAAAATGAAGCCTTATACTCCCTCGGTCACCAAACTCTCACTATCGCACTCAAATGCACCAAATTCAGCACTCAGTGCAAACTTTTCGGCACCTCCTCCGCCGGTTCGTTGTTTATTTGTCCACCACATTTCACCACTGGCTGTGGCAGGACTGCAGAGCTTTCATCTGATCCATTGGTTTTGCACTTGTTTTGCTCTCTCTGTAGCATGCTGTTTCTGCTGTTTTCTATGCAGTCCTGTGTTGCAGCTTTACCAGATTATTTTTGGCTGTGCCTGATGCTGCTTCTGCCTTGTGCTCCTGCACTTCTCCTTGAACCAGGGATGATCCCCTGCCCAGGTGGCAATGTTGCATGAGCGATATTCTGAGCCATGACAGAGGGGTGCAATTCTGTCCCTGGAGCTGTCCCAATTGTGAGCTGCTGGATCAGTACTGAATTTAGCGTCACGGCGGTGTCACACAACGTGATAGTGTCCTCAATGTGAAGGTGTGACTTTGTATCTATCCACAATGACTCCACACCAGTCGCTGCTACCAAATACTGACATAGACAGACAAATAGATAGATGGATTTGTGGGAATGAGGTGAGATCGATCTTTCCCTCATGTTAATTTTCTCACCAATTACCTCAGATCCACAATTACAGCAATGTCTTTTAGGGAAATTCAGTTGAGGACTCAGCAGGAAACTCCCTCCCGACTGTGTAGCTCTGTACTGCCATCTTTACTACCCTTGTCCTGGGAGTCCTCAATTGACTGCCATTTTGGAGAGTCGTTACGAGTCAACCATGAGTCATTAATAGGCCAGGCCGGGCAGGCAGGGATGACAGATTTCTTCACCGAAATTAATGGAACAGCAAGGGTTTTACAATCCTCTAGTACAGATAATCACCATTACTGATTGCAGCCTTTTTAAATTCTGGCTTCATTTAATTAACCAAGTTTAAATTCCCCAGTTGTCGTGGTGGGATTTGAACTTATGTCCTCTGATCATTAGTTCATGCCTCAGCATTACTCATCCATTAATATAACTACTATGCTTGTGCAGCAGCCAATACATATTGTGTGACATTCTGTAGAGAATTCTGGGTGGCCTTTCGCAATCCCCTGGACTTTGGAGAACTTAGTGATGCAAAACAATCACTGTGCCCTACGGATTTGACAATATTATTCCCCGGAGAGTGGAATGGAATTCCCACCCTCATTCATTCATTCGCTTCCTCCTTTCCTTGGAAAAAAAACCTTGATTCTAGAGTAATGTAGCAATTCCGAGATTCAGAATCGGCAATCAGCCATAGTCCATGAAAGGATCTATAGGCAGCTCTGATCATAAGAGAAGGACAATTGGTGATTTAGCTTAAGGTGCAGCACTCTATCGCAAGTGTCGGGCAACAAAGCGAGACAGGCCTGCAATCAAAAGTAGGGCTGTCAGTTACTTCCTGAAAGGCTAAAATGGCCCCTGGCTTTTATTGCTCGTTTGGATGTGTGAGCGGAACAAACAGATCATTCACAATAAGAAGGTCAGGAAATCTTGAGAAGACTCATTTGCATGGCATTATTGTGGAACTTGACATTCAAGTCAAACAAATCTTAGATCCTAACTGGAAGCTCCTACTGCTTCAAATGGGATTTGGCACTTACTGGATCAACAAAAATATGAATCAGCATGCTGGTGAATAATCATCATCTTCAGCCCCTATCTCAAATGCTGCTTTATCACCCCTGATTCTAATCTATTCTCCAATTACTATGGAAGACCGAGCTAGATGGTTTATAAATTCAAAGTTCTGATTGACCTGAGCTAAGTGTCCAATGGCACATCCCAGACATTACTATTTCCACCTCAGTAACATCATTTGTCTCTGCTGATACCTTAGCCAACTCACTGCTGAAACCTTCATATACACATATATATAATTATGATCCCAGACCAAACCCCAACAGCGGCTAAGGTACTGGGCCGAACCCCCAATATTTCATTTAAATTTTGTAAGACTGTGAGGAAAGGGTACTTTGTCCAAGGAGTGATTTCATGAAGAAATAAGTGTATGGTATTTTAAAACCATCTTTATTACTAACACAGTATTAAAATCTTTCACATCACACCCAAAAATAGTTTACAATTACCACCCCTTAAACAATACTACTCAATATAGTGAATACAATATCCTTACTTTCTGTCTTTACTTCCACTTAAACAACAAGAAAATAAGCTATCTCAGCTTTCAATCCTTACATAGGTTAGGTAGATTGGCCATGATAAATTGCCCTTCGTGACCAAACACGATAGGAGGGGTTATTGGGTTCTGGGGATAAGGTGGAAATGAGGACTTAAGTGGGTCAGTGCAGACTCGATGGGCCGAATGGCCTCCTTCTGCACTGTATGTTCTATGTTCTATGTATTATGTTCTGTACCAATGGAATCCTTGTTTTACAAAGTTATTCTTTGAGAAAGAGATCTCTTGACACTGCTTTACAGAACAGATCTGACTCGGGGCTGAACCCTTGCAGAAACTCTGGCTGAATGTCTTCAAAAGGTATTTCACCTGGCTTGTTTCAGCCCCCCACCCCACACACACACACCCAGGGCCACTTTGTCCTCAGACAAGTCTGCACTGCTTTAAGCCTAGTTAATCTCTTTTAATACACTTACAGTGAGATTTGGTCTCAACTTCAGCCATAATCAGAACTGAAACTGAGAAATGCTTTCTCAAAAAACCCCGATTCCATAGCTCCACTCAGCAATGACATCATCTCACCAAAGTGAAATCTAATTAACTCCCCAGAGAATCCCCTTAATCAAAACAAAATTGCATTGGTCCAAGCTTTTACGATGGTGAATTAGACCTCAGGCTCCTAAAATCTTTGTTGTCTTTCACACCAAGATTCTTTTAGAAACATGACTGCAGCAGTCATACACACTCTTACCCAGGCTTTTAACCCTTACTTCACCAAATACTTATAATCCAATATATCTAAAATCCTACATTTATCACAATATATGTAATATATATTTATATATATTCATTGCTATAATATTGAATTAGTCCAATTTTGGCCTTTTTGATTTCATACTCTCCTGAAGCCCCACTTACTCTGTGCCCTACTTTGCGTCAAGTCTCACTCAGTCAAAGTCTCACTCAGTCATAACCCTGCTTGCACCGACCTATGTTAGCAATGAACTGTTCCAGTAAGTTTTGTTCATATCAGGTAGAAGCAATCTACACTCTGCCTCTCTACACTCATTTAAACCCTATTGCTCAGCTAGAGCCAATTACAGGCGTTAGGGGAGGTGTTGACGTAGTGTTTTTTTTTAAATTCGTCCATGGGACGTGGCCATCGCTGTCTGGGCCAGAATCTATTGCTCATCCTTGAGGGCATTCAAAAGTCAGCCACATTGCTGTGGTTCTGGAGTCATATGTAGGCCAGACCAGGTAAGGATGACAGATTTCCTTCCCTAAAGGACATAAATGGTTTTGTGGTCACCTTTAGACTAGTGATCCAGAGGCCCAGGGTAATTCTCTGGGGACCTGGGTTTAAATTCAATAAAAATCTGGAATTAAATGACCAGTGATGACATTGAAACTATTGCCGTTTATTGTGAAAATTTATCTGGTTCACCAATGTCCTTTGGAGAAGGAAATCTGCCATTCTGGCCTACATGTGACAACAGACCCACAGTAATGTGGTTCACTCTTAAATGCCCTTTGAAACAGCCTAGCAAGCCACTCAGTCCAAGGGCAATTGGGGATGGGCAACAAATACTGGCCCAGCCAGCGACGCCCACATCCCATGAACGAGTAAAAAAATATACATATATGTTCATGAAGAAAATTAACAATTGGCACAATAGCTTGTTTATATTACAGTAATGATTTATTGTACTCATTAGAATATGTTTGAATTCAAAAACCTGAAGTGTAAGTGATTGGAACATGTGTTAAGTGTAACACCAGCCTGTATCTGTCTGGCTCATGGTGACACCCTCACCTCTGAATCAGAAGGTTGCGTGTTCAATGCCAAGATCTGAAGACGTCACCTCGGCTGACACTTCAGTGCAGAACTACAGAAGATTAAAGGTGAGACATTACATTTTGGAGGTGCAATTGGATACAAAAGATCCCATGGCATTACTGTACTTGAAGAAGAGCAATAATGTTCTTGCAATGCCATAGCCAATATTTGATCTTCGTTAACATATATTGTGTGCAAATCAATCAATTTGGTAATTCAATGTAAAAATAGTAATTTCCTGCCTGTGAAGTCTTGAGATTGTGAGCAGTGCCATCCAAATATATATTCTCTCTTTACTGCATCGACTGAAAACTTCCTCCATGTTTAGATAGCTTAGGAACAGGACAGCATTAGGTTTGGGTGAGCAATGGAGAGCAGTGATCGGCACAGACTTAGACAGCTGGGATTGAGGACACACATTGAGGGATGTTGAGCCAGAGGCGCTCAGTCCTGCATTCCTACTGTCAAGTGTAGATTGTTGTGCTTGCTGTCAGATCCTTAAAAAAAATGCTGTTCCACTTTGTGGTTCTGTGGCTATTTGTTTAGACGAAAAAAAACTTTGATATAAGCAATTTTACCATATATTTTGAACAGAGGTTTGCCTGAAAGGGAATATTTTCCACTGATAATGTTGTAATAGTTAGTAAAAGTGCCACCAAAGTGGACAAGCATAGAACTTGTACTGATTGTAACAAGTAAAGGTCAGCACGCTAATTATTTTGAATGTTTTGCCTACTTTACAATAAAGCAGCCGCTTGACCTGACCAGAGAAAACTCATTTAAAGGAATGCACGCAAGATTATATGGACATTTAATTTATTCACACAAAGGTCCTTCTACCATGCCAACAGATACAGGGCAGCAGGAGGTAGATTTTGCAGAAAGCAGGTAATGAGAGATCTTAAGAGAGTGACTGATTCTGGTGAACCTAAGTTAATACCTTTGGCTGGTCTTATGCACATTAATAAGCTCATTAGGATCAGCAGATTATTTAGATAATGGACATTAAAAATGGATATTCACATAGCAGAGGACTAAATTCTGAGAGAATCAGAAGAGACATGACAGGAATGATTAAATCAGCATTATTATCCAAAAGGCATAAGTGTTTACTTGATTATGTAGTGCAGACTCCACTCTCCATTCTGCCTGATCTGGAGGCACATTAAGGTAAATATCAACACTGCTTGCTTTGAGTTCACGATATAGACGTGAATACTAGATCAGCATCAATGACAACTTAAAAACGTGTATTTTGTAGCATTTTTAATGTAGAAAAAATCACATGGTACTTAACAGAAACAGACATAAATCAGAACCAAATAAAGGAATAATAGAAGGGGTGAACAAAAGACTGGTCAAAAGGGTATTTTAAGAATTCATAGAAAGAGAGGCAGTTAAGGAAGCAAAGAGGTTTAGGAAGGGAATTCCAGATCAAAGTGTGGTGTTTTTGCTGGATAAAAATATACCAGCACATGCACATAGAGTTCAAGTACCCAATGAACTGGTTTATTTTGGTTTGTTTGCATGCATACATATATACACAAATGGCCACAAGAAATGCTATTACACTCCTCCCTCCTGACTGAAAAAGTTACCCCAATGTTCAACATGTATACAATTTATCTACACTTCTTTGTAAATCTGACTTAATCACTGGTTTCCTATTCCCAAGAATATACCTTTTTTTTTTTACCTAAACTTACAGAACCTAGGACCTTGCCTCATCTTAGCCTGAGGAGATGGTGGGCTGGATTCTCTGCCGTCCACTGCCGGTAGCGGAATTCCTGATGCGGCAGGGAATCCAGCATTGGGGAAATAACGGAATAGGCACTGGGTGCCGGTCCATTTATGATGCTTCGATCCCCCACTAATCGCAATGCTTATGAACATCAATCTTTGACTGACAGCTCCTGGACCACGTCAAACAGAGTTAAGTGCTTTTTGTTAGATTCATTGCTGACTACTTCAAAGTCAGTCAGCCTTGAAGGGAGGTGACTGAAAAGCACTTAATTCAGTTTATGTGGCCCAGGAGTTGTCAATCAAAGCTTGATACTTATAAACATCATGGTTAGTTTCACAGCTGATCACTCCAATGTTACTCAACCATGCAGGGAGATGAATGGAACAATGCTGACAGCTGGGCATGTGTGGAAGCTGTCAATCACAGCCTAGTAAATCAATATCAAAGGGAAATTAATGAATGGTTTGCACATCAAAGATCTGAGGTGGTTTACACCCAGCTGACAGGTTTTCTCTTTCCAAGAATTGACAAATACTGCTTCCTATGTCTGAGCCAGCAGGTGCATTGCCCAAGTGAGTTTCAAAGCAGAGATTCTTTTCTCTTCCTCTGTCTGAACTGCTCTCTGGTTTCCATATCGGGGTCTCTCTTCTGGGGGTCCATGGAGGGGGGAGGGGGTTTCTTTTCAATCAGGGTGTCAAGGGTGGTCTCTTTCTTTAGGGGATCTTTGGGCTGTCTCTTTAATTAGAGGGTCTCTGTGGGAGTCACTTTATTTAGGGGGTATCTGTGGGGGGGTCTCTTTAATTCTGGTGTATCGTTGGGGCATCTCTTTAATTAGGGGGTACCTTTAATTCAAGAAGCTATGGTGGGGAGGGGTCGAGTCAGACTGTACTGGGGTTGACCCAGAAATTCTCGGGGTGGGGCTGAATTGCATTGCGGGGGGTTAGCCGTGGGACCGCACTAACGAGCAATCCACTTGGGAATCCCTCGCAATCCTCAATAAGGATTGGCAATATCTCCCTGATTTGCGCTCCCAGCATGAGCATAAAGCAGGTGCGATTTAGCTCCGAGTCCACGGCGGGCTATTTAACAGAAAAGAAAAAGTCAGAGTCTGCTTTTGAGCGCGTTTAGTGGGGTGTTTCTCAGCTGCAGCGCTGAGATTCAACAGGACTTTGCCGGCTTTTTTGGGCTTTAGTGTGAAACCACCCTTCCCCGCACTGACGGTACATGCCAGCTTCACCATTTTGGATACTTTGTAATGTACTATCTTCCAATCTAATTTTACACAACTTGAACACTTTGTCACACTCTTTTGTCCAATTTCATGGAACACCCTTCCTCAAGAATTCATTCAAATTTGTTCTGAATTTATCGCAGTAATTTACTCAGCCCAAAAGCAAGATATTCTGAGGATGTGACACATTTCCTATGGCTTAAACCTTACTTTTGGTTGGATGTAACCCATTTTCCTCTCCCCCTTGGCCCATATGCTCTCCAGATATTTAAAATGTTTCACATTTGTTGCCATCGTCCGAACTCTACGCTTCTCTAAACGTTGGAGAACCTTTATTAAGGTTCTGTTATTGTGGGCCTGCCTGTTCAGAGCGGAAATTAATATTTTTAAATCTGGTAAATAGAAATGTGTGAAGAAAATTACAAAAAAAAACAATGGGCACGATTTAACGGCCTCGTCGTGCCCGGCTTGGTCTCAGGACTAGGCTGTTGGTGAGATTTATGTTGCTCGAAACGCCTCGCATTCTGGATCTCGCTCTCAATGGGTGAGATCCAGATCTGCATATTTCAATGAGCCTCTAGGCTCATTTAAATATGCGTTTGCGGGATTTCCCCAGTGCCTGGGATCTAATGAGCTGCACCTGGGAGACCTCGCCAGGGCGCCGTTTATAACCGGTTTCCACAAACATGGACCAGGCGTCACAGCACCTGGGCGATGTTGGTTGTGGTGGTGGGGGGGGGGGGGGGGGGTGGCAGGCTATTAGAACTGCCTGGGTGGTTGAAAACAGGGCAGGGTGGCATGTTGGCACTTTCTCTGGCACTTGGGCACCTTGGTATGACCTGCCTGGTACCATGGCAGTGCCACCCAGGCATATTGGCAATGTTCACAGCCAGGGTGGCACTACCAGGCTGCCCGAGGCACTTCCAGGTTTCCAATCTGGAAGTACTGGCGTGCCCAGGTGGCATGTTGGCAATGTCATGGATCGGGCAGGTGGCGGGCGTGAGGAAGTGTTCCTGTGGGCCTCCCCGAGATTGCGGAGAGGTGGGGAGAGTCAAAAATGGAGGGGGGGGTGGGGTCGAAGAGGGGCAGCCAGACAAAATGGCTTCAGTTCGGCAGCAGGAAATAACGCTAAGTGCGGCCTTGGTGGAGAGAAACTCTCTGAGGCCAAACAAAATGGCAAAGTGCCATTGAATAGCTGGGTGTTGCTAAACATGCACAAAACCAGACATAGATGTTATCCGGTTGAATCGCGGCCAATATTTATAAATGATTTTTTTCCAGGTTGCATAGAGTAGTATCCTGGAATTTGATCTTTAATGCCTGGAGGGATGACAGCCTTACCCCACTGCCTGATTAACAACTGCATTGAGAGGAACAGCTAGGATATTGATAGCAGTGAAAAACATCCCTAACCATTCTACAGATGCACTTAAAGACTGATAGTCATGACTATACTCTTCCAGTCGCCCTGCAATACATGTTGATGTAGCTATCTGCAAAGGCCAGACTGGATTTAAAGCCTATTTATTAGCAAAACCAAACCTCACATTTCCTCTGTTTACTGGCTGGAAGCTGTATTCAGCTTTGATAATATGTAATCCTATCGTCATCATTAGACTGTGATATCCTTGCAGGATTAAAAGAGACCATGAGCCACAAGAAGCTCAAGTACCCATTGAACAGGTTTATTCCAGTTTTTGTGCATATACATACACAAATGGACACAGGGGTGTGTTACTACACACAGGGCTGAGATGCATTGATGGAGGAGCAAAGAGAGGCTTGCCAGGATTTATTTTCTCTGATATTGGCAAAATCTGATGTCCGGCGGGAAAAGGGGCGTTCAATCTGTCGCCGGCAAGGGTGGCTTTTCTATCTCATATAGTGCGTAACATAGGTAACATAATTGACAAAAAGGTCACACGCCGCATCGCTGGCAGGCGGCCTCCGGTTCATTCACCCCACCATCACCTCAGTGGGTTGATGATCCGGAAAACATATTTACAGGCCACTCCCAGCGCACACTGAGAATACAAGGAAACATTTTTCACCAAGGTGCACCTCCTGGTACCTCTTGGCAACACCCTGACATTCTCTGGCATCCCGACTCCCCTGATGCAGAGCCACATCGCGAGTGCTGTGCTCACCTCCCAGCTCCCATGGGCGTACTGCTGACCAGATGCATGCCTTCCGAGACCAACGTGCATCACGCCGTTCTGACATCACCGTGCATGGATTATTTGAGGTGGGGGTATTGGCCCGATAATAATATGTGAATTTATTATCATCAGGGGCGAAATTCTCCTACCCGCCCCGCCACATTTCTGCGCCGACCGGCCGGCGGGAGTCTCCGTAACACCGGCCGGTCAATGGGGTTTCCCATTGTGGGGCACCCCCACGCCGTCGGGAAACCCCCGGGCGCCGGCAGAACGCAGACTCCCGCCGGCGGAGAATGACGCCCCTGGTTCCCAAAGTTTACCGGCAGGAAACACGCCCTCCCACAAATCGGGGGAAGAGATAATCGCTTCCTGCTTTTACGTTGATGTGAAACACGACTTAGGTCTTCTCATCATATTCTTCACTCGTCATCAATCCCATCTGAGACAAATGGGAACAGAAAACCCCGGAAGGTGTTTGGAGTGCTGCAGGTGAGCGGTAAACTTAGGTATAATTGGAGAAGGTACAAATCTATTAAAGGTCTGAAACACATGGATATGAGTTTTAAATTGGAGGCATTGCAATACCTGTGAGGCAATGGCAGGGCTAATCGTTCAATCAGATTTGGTGTAAGATTAAAGAAGAGCTGCAAAGTTCTGAATTAACCATAATTTAGGGCAGCACGGTAGCATTGTGGATAGCACAATTGCTTCACAGCTCCAGGGTCCCAGGTTCGATTCCAGCTTGGGTCGCTGTCTGTGCGGAGTCTGCACATCCTCCCGTGTGTGCGTGGGTTTCCTCCGGGTGCTCCGGTTTCCTCCCACAGTCCAAAGATGTGCTGGTTAGGTGGATTGGCCATGATAAATTGCCTAGTGTCCAAAATTGCCCTTAGTGTTGGGTGGGGTTACTGGGTTATGGGGATAGGGTGGAGGTGTTGACCTTGGGTAGGGTGCTCTTTCCAAGAGCCGGTGCAGACTCGATGGGCCGAATGACCTCCTTCTGCACTGTAAATTCTATTATAATCTATGATAATTAATATAATTTGGAGGCGAGGAAGAAAGCAGTGGAATTGTCACATTGGAGATGATAAAGGCATTAATGAGAGTTTGAACAACCGCTGGGAGATAGGGCAAAGTTATGGAGGTAAGAGTCTTTGTAATGAAGGTGATTTGGGGGCAGGATGTGAAGGTTACACCAGTCTGGTTCAACTTGGGACAGTGGCTAGTGAGAGGAATGGTGGGATTGTGTCTTCTGAGTGTTTTAAGGAAAGAGAATTGTGACTCATTCGAGACAGGATTCTGATGAAGCAGTTCGACGCAGCGCTAGCGGAGAGATCAAGGAAGGTGGTGGAGAGGAGCTGGGTATCTCTTCTGTCCTTGATAACTCCAGTACTCAATCACTCCGAGGTTAGAGGCTGTACCGGCTACAGTGGCTCAGAGTTTATAAACGATTAAGTCACTTCCAACAATCCAGGGCGGTGCTTAATGTTAGATAGTCGCTAGCTCATGGAGTACGTGGTTTAGTTCCAATCCTGAAAGGAGTTCATGGTTTGAGAAATAGTTCCTGGGTCTGAGAGTATGTGAGAGGGAAGGAATTAACGAGGAGATAGAAATGAAGTCAAGAGAAAGGTATTTAGAAATAAAAGTCAGAAGGCAAAAGTGCATTTTCCGTGTGTTCGTTTAGCTAATGTGTTTTAAGAAGGTTCGCTCACAGACTTCCAATTTCAAAGGCAATATATTTTCAGCCTGTTGTCATAATTACTGATTGATAGAAAAATAAAATGACTCATTGCAGACTCAATGTGACAGAACCTGCTATCTAAGTAGAATTTTTCAAATGATTTATATAGGGTATGCAATGGTACATAATATATTCTTACAAGCGGTAGTCGCCAGCTTCGTCACCCTTCTTCCCCTCTCCTCCCCCAATGTTGAGAAAATCAGTCTTTGCGTCACAATTTTAGTGTGTGGGAGACAGCTTCAAAAAAGATTGAAAAATGAGACAACTTACTCCTGCTGGTCTTTTAATTACATGCAAGGAAGCAATTTTCTTTTTCCCTTTTCTATATTGTCACCCTGCCTGCTTGATTCTCTTTTGTATTCTTGATCATTGAATAGCGTTTTGCCTCCTCACATCCCCCGCTCTCCAGAAGGCAAGAATGAAAATAGCATGGCATTTGTAATAGCTGCTGTCAGTGTCGCTCGCTTGTGAGTCAGCAGAGGTGTGATTGGAGTGGGAAGCAAAGAAGGTAATTTTTATGTGTCCCTCAGACCCCGACTGAACGGATTCATCAGTACATTGTGACAAGCAATCAAGGTGCTTTGAAAAAAGTAACTAATCCAATGGAAATAAAAGGATCTGCAATGTGATTCTCGAAACCACGTCGTAATGGGTCAGGAAAACCAGCTCATAACATTTACGAAGCATTTAGACGATTTGCATTAATGCATTAAGAAGCATTTACAACGCCACAGCACACTTAAGGCAACGGACCAAGTGCTGGAAGATGGGATTAGAATCGATAGGTGCTTGACGGTAGGTGCAGACACGATGGGCCGAAGGGCCTCTTTATGTTCTGTATGACTATTTCAGAGGTTTCCCATTGATTCTTTCTACACCTCCCACTGCCTCAGGAAGGCAGACAGCATTGTCAGATACCCCTCCCACCCAGGGTTTGCCTTCTTCCAGACCCTTCCATCAGGCAGAAGATTCAGAAGTCTGAAGACCCGTGCATCTAGACATGGGAACATCTTCTTCCCCACAGCTACTAGACTCCTCAACTACTCTCCCTAGGACTGATCTGTTCCTTGTAAGAACACTATTCATGATGCCGTATGCTGCTCTTGCACGTGTATTTGCCTCGTTTGAACCTTGTTCCACACTGTAACCAATAACGATTTGTCAATGTACCATTTGTCGATGTACTTTGTCCATTATTCTTTTAGTCTACAGTGTACGTACTGTGTACATTCCCTTGGCCGCAGAAAAATACTTTTCACTGTATTTTGGTACATGTGACAATAAATCAATCAATCAATCAAGTCTTGTTTTTACGACACATGCCAACCCACACCATTGCAGTTGAGCTAACTTCATTGATACTAATACATTTTCCCAAATTGAACACTCATCTACAATGCATCGGAATCCTTATCCCAACCATCGCTAACATGTGTCATCTGACCTTCAACTCCCAGGCCAGGTGATCCCATATGTAGTAGAGTCTATCTTATATTGTCTAATACTGAAGTCCATCACCACAATCAGCTATTATCATGACAGAGAAGTTCATAGAAATATAGAGGGGGTGGGGGTGGGGGTGGGGGGGGTGAATGAAGCCACAGTGGGATTTGAAGACGAGGATGAGAATTTTAAAATCAAAACATTGCGGATGCTGGAAATGGGAAATAAAAACAGGAAATGTTGGAGAAATGCAGCCTGCCTGGCAGCATCTGTGGAGAGAGAAAAACACCATGTCCTTTTGCCTCTTCTTCAAAGCCTTACGTTCAGAGACATCCAGAGTCATCCAGATACAGAACGCTTGGCGGAACGCTGCAGGTTTCCCGGTGGCATGGGGTGGCCTCAATGGGAATTACCTTTGACAGTGCCGAGAATTCCGCCGCCAGCGAATGGCACGCCGCCTCCTGCCTACAGGACCGGAGAATCCCGCTGGCAGCGAATGACGGTGGGATTCCGACAGTTAAGTCGGTTTCTCTCTCCACAGATGTTGCCAGACCTGCTCAGTTTTTGAAGCATTTTCTGTTTTTTATTTTACTTTTTGTATATGAGAACATCAAAACTGACATATTGCTGGACCAAGGTGCAATGGGGCAACGGAGGAATGGGACTTGATCCAAATTAGGATACACGCAACAAGGTTTTGGATGAGCTCAGTTTTATTAGGGGTGCAAAATATTGTATAATGTACAGCACAGCAATAAGAAACAGGATCAAACACAATGGAACGTGTTGTATGGTCCTTCTGTCTCAGAGTCTTCATTTCTCGACAATCAATAATCCTCACAAGCTATCCAAACACTAGCCCCTTTAAATTTCTTTACTTCTCTGGGACCTCATCTGGCGGGATAAAGTCTCCTCACACGCCAGTTTTGATTCCCTTTTAAATGTAAAGATTTAAAGGGGCCAGCACATTCCTCTTAAAGGTGAAGTTAATTGAAGGGCCACACTCAGGGATCAGGCTCCAGCTGACAATCTGGCCCTCAATCACCATCTGCTCTGCGTAGATGAGAACATAAGAACATAAGAACTAGGAGCAGGAGTGGCCCATCTGGCCCCTTGAGCCTGCTCCACCATTCAATAAGATCATGGCTGATCTTTTTGTGGACTCGGCTCCACTTGCCCGCTCGCTTACCATAACCCTTTATTCATTTATTCTTCAAAAGTCTACCTCTCTTTGCCTTAAAAACATTCAACGAGGTAGCCTCAACTGCTTTGCTGGGCAGAGAATTCCACAGATTCACAACCCTTTGGGTGAAGAAGTTGCCCCTCAACTCAGTCCTAAATCTGCCCCCCCTTATTTTGAGACTATGCCCCCTACTTCTAGTTTCACCCGCCAGTTGAAACAACTTGTCTGCTTCTATCTTATCTATTCCCTTCATAGATTTATATGTTTCTATCAGATTCCTTCTCATTCTTTTAAATTCCAATGAGTATAGTCCCAGACTACTCAGTATCTCCTCATAAGCCAATCCTCTCAACTCCAGAATCACCATAATAATAATAATAATAATTGCTTATTGTCACAAGTAGGCTCCAATGAAGTTAATGTGAAAAGCCCCTAGTCGCCACATTCCAGAGCCTGTTCGGGGAGGCCGGTACGGGAATTGAACCCGCGCTGCTGGCATTGTTCTGCATTGCAAGCCAGCTATTTAGCCCACTGTGCTAAACCAGTCCCTTGTGAGTCTCCTAGTGAGTCTGCTTTGCACCCCCTCCAGTGCCAGTGCTTGCTTTCTCAAGGAAGGTGATCCAAACTGTACACTGGCCTCACCTGAAACCTACACACATGCAACATAATCACCCTGTTTTTAAACTCCATCCCTCTGGCAATGAAGGACAAAATTCCATTTGCCTTCTAAATTACCTGCTGCACCTGCAAACCAACTTTTTGCGATTCGTGCACAAGGACACTACAGGTCCCTCTGGACAGCAGTATGCTGCAATTTTTTACCATTTAAATAATAGTCCATTTTGCTGTTATGCCTACCAAAATGGATCACCTCACATTTCCCAACATTGTACTCCATCTGCCAGACCCTTGCCCACTCACTTAAACTGTCTATTTCCCTCTGCCGCCTTTCAGTGTCTTCTACACACTTTACTCTACCATTCATCTTAGTGTCATCTGCGAACTTGGACACTTCACATTTGGTCCCCAACTCCAAATCACCTATGTAAATAGTAAACAATTGCGGACCCAACACTGATCCCTGAGGCACACCGCTAGCTGCTGATCGCCAACCAGAAAAACACCCATTTATCCCCACCCTTGGCTCACTGTTAGTTAACCAATCCTCAATCCATGCTAATACATGAGTGGCATGGTAGCACAGTTGATAGCACCGTGGCTTCACAGCTCCAGGGTCCAAGGTTCGATTCCCGGCTTGGCTCACTGTCTGTGCGGAGTCTGCACGTTCTCCCCGTGTGTGCGTGGGTTTCCTCCGGGTGCTCCAGTTTCCTCCCACAGTCCAAAGATGTGCAGGTTAGGTGGATTGGCCATGGTAAATTGCCCTTAGTGTCCAAAAAGGTCAGAAGGGGTTACTGGGTTAACGGGATGGGATGGAGGTTGTTATACTTTTTAGTTACCGTTGTATGAAGAGTCCTGTTCCTTTTCACCAAACACCATTTATTTCACCTCCACAGCCTCTGCACAAAACTCTAACAACACCCCCACCTGACCCAAGGGCCCCTTTACATATCAGTGTCAATCATTGGATACTTAACATAAATGAGACAACTAATTGCAATGTATCTTAATGCATTACTTAACTCTTAACCCATTACTTAACAGTCTCCCCTCCCTTGGAGAAAAAAAATAATTAGGTGAAAACAAAATTTAAAGAAACTCAAAAACACACATGCACTTTCCCCCCTTTTGTTTCAAATTTTCTTTTTTTAAGTCTTCATTAACAATATCCAAAAGTTAAATTTCTATCAATATCTGAGATATATAAACGGCCATATCCACCGCCTCGACAAAGCTTAACGTCTCCGCAGCCAAAGTGCTTTCGACCACTTTCCTTATTTTCTTTGTGTCCCACACAAGAGGACAACACTTACCATTGTTCCCCCAAGAGGAAAATTATAAAACCTTTTGTGCTTGATTTGCATAGGATGCATCACTATAAACTATGAATTTCAAGTGGCTAAGGTCAACTAAAACCGGAAACCTCAAAACACACTCCTGCATTTTTAGTTTGGCCAGACGCTTTATTTGCTCTTATTATGTCTTCCCCTTTGGGATCATTCATTTTTGTACTCAACTTTAAGACTCAAAACTCATGTCCGGTCTAGTCTGTCTACCTAACCAATTCAGTTGCCAAATTAAACTTTGCAGTTGCTCTTTTTCTTTGAAACCTTGCATCTTTTTGTGAAAACCCGGCCACGACTAATTGCTATTGGGCTGATGCTTTCCAAATAAGATTGCTGAAGTAAAGTTGCCCCTAACTTAGCCTGTCCGATTTCCAGTTCAATATATTTAAATGTACCGGAAGCCTGCCTTCCGACTCTGAATTCTTTCTTCAAACCAGAAACAAAAGCTTCAAAATCACTAGTCCCACCCCACAAAAATTATTTGACATGCATCATAAAGATGCCAGAAAGGTTCTCTTTATAGTGCCAGTAAAAAATTACCGGATCTACTTTCAACTGGTAACAGCCTAACTTTAACAAAACTGACCTGACCGAAAAATACCAGACTCGAGATGCAACATTTCAACCACATACACATTTGTTCAACTTCCAGAGTACCCCTTCTGTGTTAGCTGCTTCTTTAGGAGGACTGAGAAAAATGTTTCTCTGGAGCTGATGCCCCTGCAAGAAGGCAGCTTTCATATCTATAGATTTTCATTCCCATGTCTTTGTGGCTAAAAGATGATCTTTAAAATTAACCTTTCCTGCTGTAGGTGAATCTACCCTTAAATCCTGATCTTCTAAGCTTTCTTCAAACTTCCTTGCCACAAGCCTGGCCTCTGCCTGATAAGTTCCATCCGGAAGAACCTTTTCCGTGCAAATCCATCTGTGGGACAGAGCTCTTTGTCCCCTATCCGGTACTTCCGTGTATACCCCAAATTCACTCCAACTATGCAGTTCTTGCTGTTTAGCATCTTTGATAACTTTTCATATAATTTATTGGAAGCCACCAAAATCTCACATGCATGTGGGCTTCTACTCCTATTAGTATTCGTAGTCTTACTCATGTTCCGAGACCTTGATAAACTACGTCCCCTCTCCTGCCTGGTAACTTGTTCCATACTGCTACTGCTTGACCTTTCCTATCTGCTGTGGGATGTCCTTTCAAAATTCTCGACTTTTTCCTGAGGACCTGTTCACTAACCAATGTACTATCTGAACTGGCACTGCATTTCAGTGACCTCCATTTTTGAACTTCGTGTTCCCAATCCATTGTCTTAACTCCCTCCCCTGAATGCTGTACATTCAACCAATGTTTATACTTTCCAGTGGCCTTCCCTGCTTTAATAACAGTTGCATCCTTCCATTGACTAGACTCTTCAGGCAAGTATGTCACCTTTGTACCAACTTTTGGTAGTTGTCCTTTCAGAAAAATGGCCTTATCCCAGATCTTAAGGGCCACAGCCACAATGTCGTTAAAATCCCTGGCCAAAGGTAGGGTTATTATCGGTCGTGCTGGTGTCCTTCTGCACTTCCTACAAACTTCACAGCAATCACTAACGTGTTCTATCAGTTTAGTATAGTCTTCATCCCTTACCCCTGCATCCTTTAATAAATTTTTCAGCCTCCGAGGAGACGGATGTACAAATTGCCAATGCAGTTTTAATACAACAAGCTTTTTATCAACTGCCATTAACACATCCTTAACAACTGTACTTGAAATATTATTTTTCAGTAATGGAATACAATAGTGTCCCGACTGTGTAAATTGTAAGTCCACCGTCTTTCCAAAAACTGTTGCCTTACACTGTTCCATATCCAGTTTCATGTGTGCTTTCTTCATTGACGGTCTGCTCAGAAGCAAAGGTGTCTCACTTGATACAACATCTGTGCTAATGAAATGATTCACTCCGGCAATATTGCAAGGGATCACCACTCTTTTCAGCGACTTCAGAGTATTATCATCCCCAAACCTGAAACTTGTGGAACTTTCAACTTTCTTAACCTTGTTACGACTTTCAACATTCAAGGAGTCCAGGTAACATTTTAACCAGTCAATTCCACACATAGTAGATGTGCAGCCACTGTCCAATACAGCACAATTGAAGGATTCTGCAACCAACACCCTCATTACTGGCGTAAAACTGCTTGTTAATAGGACAATGTCTTCTCTCTGAACACTATCTTTTTCCTCTTCTGACTCTTCCGTGTCATGTGTCACTTCAAACACTCTATCATAACGTTTTGGACAGCTGAACACAACATCGAAAGCAGCGATTTATCATGCTCCGTGCATTTCTGGGGTTCATCTTCCGACTGTAAATTCTAACTGGGTTTCTGTCTTCAGAATTTCCTTGTCTCGATCTCCTTCTATAGTCTTGGGCCCTGATTGTAACCGTACAATTTTGCCATCTGCCATCCTGTTAGTAGTGTATCTTCCATATTCTGCTTTATAGCAGACTGACCTATTTGAGTCTTCAGAGCCATCAGAATCGAATGTTTCCCCAGAAACTGCTTTAAAGCTTTTGTCATCTGATCGAATAAGGTATCAACATCCGTAAACTGAACTCCTGTCAAAACCAGGAGCCTATCTATGTTGCTCACTCTAGCACAGTCAAGTAATTTAAAGGCCAACACAGACTGTGGAAATTCCAGGTTGTGTTTCTGCAGCCTTTTATATAGTCTGCCAAATTCCATTATATCGTCTTCCATGGAGAATTCCTCTATTTTCCGGAACCTATCAAATTCCAACCATGCTTTATACGCACTTAACAAGTCGTCTTTCTTGTAAATCTTATCCATATAATGTAATAAAGTCTCCAGACCTTCTTCTGTGTCTAACTCTTCCAATTCCAGCTCAGAAAGCACTTTGCTTCGAATTTTACTGTCATAAGGTAGAGAAAGAGCCAATGCCATACCTTGTTTTCTCTTTCCCAAGGCAGTTACCTTAGTCCACATAACTACTGCACTTCTAGGGAATAGGGACAGTGTGGCTCTGAGGCAGCGCAGACGGGGAGAAGTTGCTGAACACAGCGGGTCTGGTGGCCTGAAGTGCATATGTTTTAATGCAAGGAGCATTACGGGTAAGGCAGATGAACTTAGAGCTTGGATTACTACTTGGAACTATGATGTTGTTGCCATTACAGAGACCTGGTTGAGGGAAGGGCAGGATTGGCAGCTAAACGTTCCAGGATTTAGATGTTTCAGGCGGGATAGAGGGGGATGTAAAAGGGGAGGTGGAGTTGCGCTACTTGTTCAGGAGAGTATCACAGCTATACAGCGAGAGGACACCTCAGAGGGCAGTGAGGCTATATGGGTAGAGATCAGGAATAAGAAGGGTGCAGTCACAATGTTGGGGGTATACTACAGGCCTCCCAACAGCCAGCGGGAGATAGAGGAGCAGATAGGTAGACAGATTTTGGAAAAGAGTAAAAACAACAGGGTTGTGGTGATGGGAGACTTCAACTTCCCCAATATTGACTGGGACTCACTTAGTGCCAGGGGCTTAGACGGGGCAGAGTTTGTAAGGAGCATCCAGGAGGGCTTCTTAAAACAATATGTAAACAGTCCAACTAGGGAAGGGGCGGTACTGGACCTGGTATTGGGGAATGAGCCCGGCCAGGTGGTAGATGTTTCAGTAGGGGAGCATTTCGGTAACAGTGACCACAATTCAGTAAGTTTTAAAGTACTGGTGGACAAGGATAAGAGTGGTCCGAGGATGAATGTGCTAAATTGGGGGAAGGCTAATTATAACAATATTAGGCGGGAACTGAAGAACATAGATTGGGGGCGGATGTTTGAGGGCAAATCAACATCTGACATGTGGGAGGCTTTCAAGTGTCAGTTGAAAGGAATACAGGACAGGCATGTTCCTGTGAGGAAGAAAGATAAATACGGCAATTTTCGGGAACCTTGGATGACGAGTGATATTGTAGGCCTCGTCAAAAAGAAAAAGGAGGCATTTGTCAGGGCTAAAAGGCTGGGAACAGACGAAGCCTGTGTGGCATATAAGGAAAGTAGGAAGGAACTTAAGCAAGGAGTCAGGAGGGCTAGAAGGGGTCATGAAAAGTCATTGGCAAATAGGGTTAAGGAAAATCCCAAGGCTTTTTACACTTACATAAAAAGCAAGAGGGTAGCCAGGGAAAGGGTTGGCCCACTGAAGGATAGGCAAGGGAATCTATGTGTGGAGCCAGAGGAAATGGGTGAGGTACTAAATGAATACTTTGCATCAGTATTCACCAAAGAGAAGGAATTGGTAGATGTTGAGTCTGGAGAAGGGGGTGTAGATAGCCTGGGTCACATTGTGATCCAAAAAGACGAGGTGTTGGGTGTCTTAAAAAATATTAAGGTAGATAAGTCCCCAGGGCCGGATGGGATCTACCCCAGAATACTGAAGGAGGCTGGAGAGGAAATTGCTGAGGCCTTGACAGAAATCTTTGGATCCTCGCTGTCTTCAGGGGATGTCCCGGAGGACTGGAGAATAGCCAATGTTGTTCCTCTGTTTAAGAAGGGTGGCAGGGATAATCCCGGGAACTACAGGCCGGTGAGCCTTACTTCAGTGGTAGGGAAATTACTGGAGAGAATTCTTCGAGACAGGATCTACTCCCATTTGGAAGCAAATGGACGTATTAGTGAGAGGCAGCACGGTTTTGTGAAGGGGAGGTCGTGTCTCACTAACTTGATAGAGTTTTTCGAGGAGGTCACTAAGATGATTGATGCAGGTAGGGCAGTAGATGTTGTCTATATGGACTTCAGTAAGGCCTTTGACAAGGTCCCTCATGGTAGACTAGTACAAAAGGTGAAGTCACACGGGATCAGGGGTGAACTGGCAAGGTGGATACAGAACTGGCTAGGCCATAGAAGGCAGAGGGTAGCAATGGAGGGATGCTTTTCTAATTGGAGGGCTGTGACCAGTGGTGTTCCACAGGGATCAGTGCTGGGACCTTTGCTCTTTGTAGTATATATAAATGATTTGGAGGAAAATGTAACTGGTCTGATTAGTAAGTTTGCAGACGACACAAAGGTTGGTGGAATTGCGGATAGCGATGAGGACTGTCTGAGGATACAGCAGGATTTAGATTGTCTGGAGACTTGGGCGGAGAGATGGCAGATGGAGTTTAACCTGGACAAATGTGAGGTAATGCATTTTGGAAGGGCTAATGCAGGTAGGGAATATACAGTGAATGGTAGAACCCTCAAGAGTATTGAAAGTCAAAGAGATCTAGGAGTACAGGTCCACAGATCACTGAAAGGGGCTACACAGGTGGAGAAGGTAGTCAAGAAGGCATACGGCATGCTTGCCTTCATTGGCCGGGGCATTGAGTATAAGAATTGGCAAGTCATGTTGCAGCTGTATAGAACCTTAGTTAGGCCACACTTGGAGTATAGTGTTCAATTCTGGTCGCCACACTACCAGAAGGATGTGGAGGCTTTAGAGAGGGTGCAGAAGAGATTTACCAGAATGTTGCCTGGTATGGAGGGCATAAGCTATGAGGAGCGATTGAATAAACTCGGTTTGTTCTCACTGGAACGAAGGAGGTTGAGGGGCGACCTGATAGAGGTATACAAAATTATGAGGGGCATAGACAGAGTGGATAGTCAGAGGCTTTTCCCCAGGGTAGAGGGGTCAATTACTAGGGGGCATAGGTTTAAGGTGAGAGGGGCAAAGTTTAGAGTAGATGTACGAGGCAAGTTTTTTACGCAGAGGGTAGTGGGTGCCTGGAACTCACTACCGGAGGAGGTAGTGGAGGCAGGGACGATAGGGACATTTAAGGGGCATCTTGACAAATATATGAATAGGATGGGAATAGAAGGATACGGACCCAGGAAGTGTAGAAGATTGTAGTTTAGTCGGGCAGTATGGTCGGCACGGGCTTGGAGGGCCGAAGGGCCTGTTCCTGTGCTGTACATTTCTTTGTTCTTTGTTCTTTGTTCTCCATTGGTCGTACGATTCCCTTCAGAAAATAAGGGGGGGGGGGGGTAGTCATATCCAGCCACCTTTATCCTGGGTTCAGCCATGTATCTTTTTTTTTTCCTTCTCACTCACTCCTTGGTTTGATCAGGAAAAGTTGTATCTTTCAAACCTTCACATTTGCACAGCAACCATCCTTTGCTACCATTGTTATACGTTTTAGTTACCGTTGTATGAAGAGTCAAAAGTCCTGTTCCTTTTCACCAAATACCATTTATTTCACTTCCACAGCCTCTGCACAAAGCTCTAACAACACCCCACCTGACCCAAGGGCCACCTGAAGTCCCTTTACATATCATGTCAATCATACTTAACATAAATGAGACAACTAATTGCAATGCCTCTTAATGCATTACTTAACTCTTAACCCATTACTTTAACAGAGGTTTGGGCTCAGGTGGGGTGGTCTTTCCAAGGGTCAGTGCAGACTCGATGGGCTGAATGGCCTCCTTCTGCACTGTAAATTCCATGTTCTATTATCCGTAACGTCGTGCAACCTTATCTCATGCAACATCCTTTTGCGTAGCACCTTGTCGAATGCCTTCTGAAAATCCAGATATACCACATTCACCAGTTCCCCGTTGCCCACCACATTTGTAATATCCACAAGCAATCCCAATAAATTAGTTAAACGTGACCTGCCTTTCATGAACCTATGCTGCGTCTGCTCAATGGGACAATTTCTATCCAGATGTCTCGCTACTTCTTCCTTGATAGCCTTCATGATAGGTTCAAGCATTTACCCCACTACAGAGGTTAAGTTAACTGGCCTATAGTTACCTATAATGCAGCAGAGAACCAAAATCATTTTACGGTAACTGGGGGAATCACAACCAGATTCGGAGCAAAATCACAACAGAACCAGAATCAAATCCACCAGAAATAAAAGATGCAAAGCCCATCACCAACTCACTAAAAACGGTGAAGTAGATTGAAATACAAAATCCATTTGGGAAGGAAATCGGCCATCCTTACCTGATCTGGCCTACACGTGACACCAGATCCACGACAATGCGCCCTCTGAAATGACCCAGCAAGGTACTCCGTTCAAGGCCAATTAGGGATGGGCAACAAATGCTGGTCTTGCCAGTGTCACCCACACCGCACGGAATACAAAATAGAGAACGTTGGAAGGTGATAATGCATGCACATGGAATCAAAACTTTGTGACCCCAAAAAGCCTTGTGTGCAGGATTCCAATCCCTTTGCACCAGCACACTGCCCTGACAGCTACAGAGGTAACTTAGAACTCAGGTCTCCAAACGCAATTTTTGATGGAGAGAAAATGCTTGACAACGTGAATAGGATCTAGGCCAGTTAACAGTGAAACAAGGAAGCATTTTGCCACTCAGAGAGTAATCAGAACTCTCACCCCCAAAAGACTATGGAATCTGTGTCAATTGATATTTCCAAGACTGAAGTTGATAGATTCTTGTTCTTGTTTGGTAAGTGTATCCAATGATATGAACACAATGGTGGTAAATGGAGCTGAGGCACAGGTTAGCCCTGCTCCAATAGAATGTTCCAACATGTTTGAGAGTCTGAATGATGTGGAGATGCCGGCGTTGGACTGGGGTGAGCACAGTACGAAGTCTTACAACACCAGGTTAAAGTCCAACAGGTTTGTTTCGATGTCACTAGCTTTCGGAGCGCTGCTCCTTCCTCAGGTGACTGAAGAGGTCTGTTCCAGAAACACATATATAGACAAATTCCAAGATGCCAAACAATGCTAGGAATGCGAGCATTAGCAGGTGATTAAATCTTTACAGATCCAGAGATGGGGTAACCCCAGGTTAAAGAAGTGTGAATTGTCTCAAGCCAGGACAGTTGGTAGGATTTCGCAGGCCAGATGGTGGGGGATGAATGTAATGTGACATGAATCCCAGGTCCCGGTTGAGGCTGCACTCATGTGTGCGGAACTTGGCTATAAGTTTCTGCTCGGCGATTCTGCGTTGTCGCGGGTCCTGAAGGCCGCCTTGGAGAACGCTTACCCGGAGATCAGAGGCTGAATGCCCTTGACTGCTGAAGTGTTCCCCGACTGGAAGGGAACATTCCTGCCTGGTGATTGTTGCGCGATGTCCGTTCATTCGTTGTCGCAGCGTCTGCATGGTCTCGCCAATGTACCACGCTTCGGGACATCTGTAAAGATTTAATCACCTGCTAATGCTCGCATTCCTAGCATTGTTTGGCATCTTGGAATTTGTCTATATATGTGTTTCTGGAACAGACCTCTTCATTCACCTGAGGAAGGAGCAGCGCTCCGAAAGCTAGTGACATCGAAACAAACCTGTTGGACTTTAACCTGGTGTTGTAAGACTTCGTACTGAGAGTCTGAATGGCAGAGTCCTCTCCTTATATTTAGTTCTTCAACCTCAGTGGCTAAATAAAAGAATGCATCATTCAAACGTCCTGAAGAAAGCATCAGGAAGTAATACTCCAGTAACAAATGTTACATCATTGTTTCTTGCATTTTCCTTACTAAATAATTATATTTGAACCATTGAATGATTTTGTTCATTTGTGTTTGGAATGTGAATGTTGTCTGGATTATGAATTTAATCCTACGGCCGATTGGTCCAGGAACATAACCATAACACAAATATACTCTCTCCTCAAGCTTCCTGGTCTGCTCGATAGGTTAGTAGGAATGCAAGAACAAGAGTAAACCATTTAGTTCATAGATAGAATTTACAGTGCAGAAGTAGGCCATTCGGCCCATCGAGTCTGTACCCGCTCTTGGAAAGAGCACTCTACCCAAGGTCAACACCTCCACCCTATCCCCATAACCCAGTAACCCCACCCAACACTAAGGGCAATTTTGGACACTAAGGGCAATTTATCATGGCCAATCCACCTAACCTGCACATCTTTGGACTGTGGGAGGAAACCGGAGCACCCGGAGAAAACCCACGCACACACGGGGAGGATGTGCAGACTCCGCACAAACAATGACCCAAGCCGGAATCGAAGCTTTTTTAAAAATTCATTGTTATGTGATGTGGGCCTCATTGGTTAGGCCAGCATTCATTGCCCTTGAGAAGGTGAGCTGCCTTCTTGACCCACTGCAGTCCATGCAGTGTAGATACACACACTGTGCTCTCAGGGAGTTCCAGGATTTTGACCCAGCGATAGCGAAGGAATGGCCAATATATTTCCAACTCAGGATGGGTGGCTGACTTGCAGGGGTAGTGATAGTGTTTCCAAGTATCTGCTGGGAGGCCTATCAAGCTGGCTGTTTTTTCCTAGGAGCTTCTTTTTTTTCATAAATTTAGAGTACCCAATTCATTTTTCCAATTAAGGGGCAATTTAGCCTGGCCAATCCACCTAGCTTGCACATTTTTGGGTTGTGGAAGCGAAACCCACGCAAACACGGGGAGAATGTGCAAACTCCTTTTGGACAGTGACCCAGAGTCAGGAGCGAACCTGGGACTTGTGCCTTGTAGGTGGTGGATAGACTTTGGGGAATCAAGAGGTGTGTTACTTGCCACAAGATTCCTAACCTCTGACTTGTCCTTGTAGCCCCAGTATTAATACGGCTAGTCTAGTTCAGTTTCTGATCAGTGGTAACCCTCAGGATGTTGATTGTGGGGGATTTAGTGATCACAATGCCATTGAATGTCAAGGGGAGATGGTTTGATCATTTTTTGTTGGAGATAGTCATTTCCTGGCACTTGTGTAATGCAGATGTTACTTGCCACGTATCAGCCCAAGCCTGAATATTGTCCAGGTCTTGCTGCATTTGTACATGGATCGCTTCAGTGTGTGAGGAGTCACGAATGGTGCTGAATAGTGTGCAGTCATCAGCCAACATCCCCACATTTGACCTTATGTTGGAAAGTCTATTGATTTTTTGCCACAAACTAATGTGGCAGGGGGATGGGAACCGATGCAGGAAGTTGGAAGGTAGTAAAACAGGGACAGAAACAAAAGGCAGTAAGGGGGAAAATGTAAGGCAGAGAAGCCATAGTCAAAAATCAAAAAGGGCGACAGTACAAGGTACAGTGACTGAGGGGAGCTCAGTGAATAGGACCAGGAATACTAAAAGGAATAAAACTGGAAGTAAAAACATTAATGGTAAGCGACGCGGCAGGTTGTTACATGAAGATATGGGTTCAACGACAAGGAAAATTAGGAGAAAAGTTAAGAGGAAATATAATTTAGGAGAAGTTACTGATCGAGGTGTTAAGATTCAGAACAGAGGTAAAAAAAAACAACATCAGTGTACTCTACCTGAATGCCCGTAACTATTCGGAATAAGGTAAATGATTTGATGGCGCAAATCATCGTGAATGACTATGATTTAGTGGCCATTACTGAAACATGGTTAAAGGATGGTCACGACTGGGAGTTAAATATCCGAGGGTATTAAACTATTCGGAAGGACAGAGTGGATGGTAAGGGAGGTGGTGTAGCTCTGTTAATTAAGGATGACATCCGGGCAATAGTAAGGGATGACATTGGAGCTATGGAGGATAAGGTTGAATCCATTTGGGTGGAAATCAGGAATAGTAAGGTGAAGAAGTCACTGATAGGAGTAGTCTATAGGCCACCAAATAATAACATTATGGTGGGGCAGGCAATAAACAAAGAAATAACTGATGTGTGTAGAAATGGTACAGCAGTTATCATGGGGGATTTTAATCTACATGTTGATTGTAGTGATTCTATGACTCAATGATTCTATGAAAGAATGTATCAGGGGCTTTTCACAGTAACTTCATACTTGTGACCATAAAAGGTTATTATTATTTTTATTATTATTATAATTGCCATGGAGGGAGTGCAGCGGAGGTTTACCAGACTGATTTCTGGGCTGGCAGTGTCATGATATACACATCAGCATATCATGGTGCAATCACACACACACTGATGGACAGGTGGTTGGACCAACCAACACACACACATAATCGCGGCCAATCACCAGTGAGAGCACACGTACTATAAAACAGGGAGCACCACAGTTCCCGCTCATTCTACCAGGAGATAGCTCAGAGCACAGAGCTCACAGCGTGCCACTCAGACATAGACCATGTGCTGAGTGCCTCACCAAGATAGTGATAGGGCTGGGTCCACAGGTTAGCTGGTGAAGCACGAACCTCAGCCAGCAGTTAGTAGTTGTTATTGTTTAAGACAAAACAGAGTTGTACCATCTACAGCCGTGTTGGATCATTTGTGTATCGGAACGCCCAACACGACAGGCAGGATTGTGGCATGAGGAGAGATTGGGTCGACTGGACTTATATTCACTCGAATTAAGAAGAATGAGAGGGGATTTCATTGAAATGTATAAAAGTCTGACAGACTGGATGCAGGGGTGGTGTTTCCTCTGGCATGGACAAAGGGTCACAGTTTCACGATATGGGGTTCACCATTTAGGACTGAGATGAGGAGAAATTTCTACACTCAGAGGTGGTGAACCTGTTGCATTCTCTACCACAGAAGGTTATGGCGGCCAAATGACTGAATATATTTAAGAAGGAAATAGATCGATTTAGACCATAAGACCATGAGACATAAGAGCAGAATTAAGCCACTCGGCCCATCGAGTCTGCTCTGTCATTCAATCATGTCTGATATTTTTCTCATCCCCATTCTCCTGCCTTTTCCCCATAACCCCTCATCCCGTTATTGATCAAAAACCGATCTATCGCTGTCTTTTTAAAAATAATTTTAGAGTGCCCAATTCATTTTTTCCAATTAAGGGGCAATTTAGCGTGGCCAATCCACCTAGCCTGCACATCTTTGGGTTGTGGGGGCGAAACCCACGCAAACACGGGGAGAATGTGCAAACTCCACACGGACAGTGACCCAGAGCCGGGATCGAACCTGCCACCTCAGCGCCGTGAGGCAGCAGTGTTAACCACTGCGCCGCTGTGCTGCCTTTATCTCTTCCTGTCTTAAAGACACTCAGTGATTTGGCCTTCAAAGCCTTCTGCAGCAAAGAGTTCCACAGGTTCACCACCCTCTGGCTGAAGAAATTCTTCCTCATCTTTGTTTTAAAGGATCGTCCCTTTAGTCTGAGATCTGCCTCTAGTTTTTCCAAGTGGAAACATCCTCTCCACGTCCACTCTACCCAGGCCTTCCAGTATCTTGTAAGTTTCAATAAGATCCTCCCTCATCCTTCTAAACTCCAACGAGTACAGACCCAGAGTCCTTAACCGTTCCTCATACGACAAGCTGTTCATTTGAGGGATCATTCTTGGGAACCTCCATGGAACCTTTCCAAGGCCAGCTCATCCTTCCTTAGATACGGGGACCAAAGCTGCTCACAATACTCCAAATGGAGTCTGACCAGAGCCTTCTACAGCCTCAGAAGTACATCCCTGGTCTTGTATTTTAGCCCTCTCGACATAAATGCTAACATTGCATTTGTCTTCCTAACGGCCGACTGAACCTGCACGTTAACCTTAAGAGAATCATGAACAAGGACTCCCAAGTCCCTTTGTGCTTCTGATTTCCTAAGCATCACCCCATTTAGAAAATAGTCTATGTCTCCATTTCTCCTTCCAAAGTGCATAACCTCACACTTTTCACATTGTATTCCACCTGCCACTTCTTTGCCCACTCTCCTAGCCTGTCCAAGTCCTTCTGCAGCCTGCCTGCTTCCTCAATACTACTTCCCCTCTACAGATCTTTATATCATCTACAAACTTAACAACAGTGCCTTCAGTTCCTTGTTCCAGGTCATTAATATATTTCTAGTCTCGAAAGACAGCAAGGGGTATGGGGAGAATGCAGGAGTATGGCATTGACGAAGAGGATCAGCCTAGATCATAGTGAATAGTGGAGCAGGCTTGAAGGGCCGAATGACCTACTCCTGCTCCTATTTTCTATGTTTCTGTGTTTCTCAAGGATGCAATACTAACCGAGCTGAAAAAGACAGGTTAGGTCAAGTGCCCAGTTTGCACCCTGCTTGACGTTACTTTTCATTGACTTCAGTGGTCCTGTTGCTCCCTGGTATCTACAAGGAACTTGATGTAGTTAATCGCTCTTTGAATTAAGGTATCAATCACTTCCTGAATGCAGCAATGTCCTTGTTGACTGGTTGATATTGCTACAAATCCAACAAACATTCTGGAAAGACCAACAGGGTTCAAGAAGGTAGTCATTTTGCTCTCACTGCCAGCCCTGGCTATGAGAAGCCCCTTGATGCCACCTCTCTCCTTTTGCGGTCACCCTTTTGGGCTGGCAGAATCATTTAGTAAGGCAATGGTAGAAAGGCGTAACCTCCCTCCCATCCTAAAGTTCTCCATTGTCCTCTTCCTTTGGATAGCATTTGTATCTCAAATGGAGCCTTTGTTCCAATAAAGTGCTTTGATTGATCAGCCAACTTTCTCGTCTTCTAAATAATAAAAAACACCCAGTGAGTATTAGGTGCATCAACTGCCTAACATTTTGTGCAAATGATTTTCTGAACCCAGTCACCAAGAACTATGGGGGATGATTTCCTGGCCATTCTTTCCAGCGTCGTCGCCAACAGCGAACCCCCATTTGGGAGGGGGTGTGGGGGGAGGGGGGGGGGGTGGTGGTGGACTCAACGTGAAATCCCATTGACAACGGCGGAACCGGAAGATCCGACCACCAACCAATGGCCGACCTCCTCCTACCACCACAAAATTGCGGGGGCGGGAGGTGGGGGGGGGGGGGGTGGGGGGGGTCGGGGTGCCGGGGCTTGCATTCTCTTCAATGGTTATCTATTATGATTGATTCAATTCTCTGAGTAAGTTAATCATGACAATCTGTGATAAATAAGATTTGAATTTCCCATGTCCTTGAGCACAATTAACACAAGTATTGTTGTACTTCTGCACTGCACTCCCATTGTTTGTAGCTCTCATTTTTAACAGAGCACAAAACAAAACAAAATGACATTTCAAGAAGCATATCTCTCTCAGAAACCTCAATTCTTTCAGACCCCAAGGTAGTAATTAATCAAGCTCAAAGTAAATGTGGATAATCAGCAGGCAGCGCCTGACATCATTGTTTCTAATGAGCTTATAATGAAACCACGTCATACCTCAAGAACTGTTTACTGCAGTGAATAACTCGTTTCCTGCACAGCCCAATTGTACCTTTCCATGTGCTGCATCTAAACCTGCTGTGTGTGCAGCATTTCTGAAACCTCCAAATCCAATGGAAGGATCAGTTAAAATCGAAACTATGTACTTCTGAGACTCAAGTTGCTGGTAGCAACTGCAGAATGAGATTCATCAGGAAGCAGACAGGTAATGCCATTTGAGGGAGCAAGACGTTGAGAAATAGATCTTGTGATAACAGAGCAACCAAAGTGCAGAAATATCGGATATTATCATCCAGGATAGGTTCCTTTCGACTCAGAAGATCCAATCTACCTTCATAGTCATTCTGACTGTTGTTAAGCTATCTTAACACCCGTATGCTCTTTTTGTAACCCTTTGGAGAATCGTGGGGGAAGTGGTGGAAGGATTTCCAAGCTGATTATCAGCCCATTGAATCGCGTTGATTGCTCCTTCCACGGCCAAATCCTGGCACTGGGCTAAAACCCAGATGCTCTGGTCCAGTGGTGGGGCACTACCACTGTTCCACAACACCTCCTATATATTCATAGAATCATAGAATCATAGAATTTACAGTGCAGAAGGAGGCCATTCGGCCCATCGAGTCTGCACCGGCTCTTGGAAAGAGCACCTTACCCAAGGTCCACACCTCCACCCTATCCCCATAACCCAGTAACCCCACCTTACACTAAGGGCAATTTTGGACACTATGGGCAATTTAGCATGGCCAATCCACCTAACCCGCACATCTTTGGACTGTGGGAGGAAACCGGAGCACCCGGAGGAAACCCACGCACACACGGGGAGGATGTGCAGACTCCGCACAGACAGTGACCCAAGCCGGAATCGAACCTGGGACCCTGGAGCTGTGAAGCATTTGTGCTATCCACAAGGCTACCGTGCTGCCCACTGTGGTAGTACAAAATTGACAGTTATAAATAGAACAAAGAACAAAGAAAATTACAGCACAGGAACAGGCCCTTCGGCACACCCAGCCTTCGCCGATCCAGATCCTTTATCTAAACCTAACGCCTATTTTCCAAGGATCTACTTCCCTCTGTTCCCCGCTCGTTCATATATCTGTCTAGAAAAATAGAAAGCTTAAATCCTGAAAATGATGAAGCATTTCATACGATTCTGAGAATTATCTGAAAGACCTTTTATGCATTACTGTTTGATATGCAGCAGCTGTTATGTGATGATGGATGTTATTTTAAAAACAATATTTGTGGGAATAAGGTTGTATTCTGTAAAGAAGGGTATGTATGTGTGTGTTTGTGGTGTGTGTTCATGTACATGATCAAATCAATTGCGGGAAGGTTAGTAGAGACAACCAGTTTGTGAGAACTGAGAGGTAAATGGGTGAAGGTTTTAGGTTCATATATTTGTAATGAGAGATTATAGTGAGGTTGGATTTACAAGTAAACACGTTGGATTAAAATTTGCATTATGAGATAAGTAGGGAATTGGCTTTTCAGCTGCAGAATTACAAAGAGATGTTCTGAAGTGACAAGACACTTCTACAACTTACAGGTTTTATAAGATGTATTAAATATTATTGACCCCCTAAGTGGAGGCAGTAGGAAAACATGACATTTTTTTATATTTGGAACAGTTGACTTCAAAAATGTATTTAGGTGGAATGGAATTTCAGATGAAAGTGAAAAAGGGTATTTCAGGGAGGATGTTTAGATGAGTTGTGGTGACTGTGCAGGGAAAAAGATTTTGAGGCCAGATCTGTGCTGGGAGAAGGTGTGAAAGTGGTGAATTTGAAGAAGCCATCCAGTCAAGCCAGAAAAGTCTTTGTCTTCAGAAAGCAGTCTGTTTATGAACCTCTCGTTTTGATTTGCACAGCAGAATAGAAGTGTTCGGATGAGTCATATTGTATACCTTTATTAAAGTGACAGCAGTTCTTTGTCTTGAGTAATTTTACTGGATTTGGATAGGAAATATAGAATCATATCAAATATGACAAAAGAGTAGGCCACTCAGCCCATCAAGCCTGCTCCACCATTCATTATGATTATGGCTGATCATACAACTCAATAGCCTGTTCCCGCCTTCCCCCATATCTTTGACCCGTTTCGCACCTAGAGCAATATCAAACTCCTTCTTGAAAACACAAAGGGCGGGATTCTCCATTCCTGAGGCTAAGTGTTGGCGCTGAGGCAGATTTCATGGACTTTCACAACAGCAAAATTGGCGCCAAACCTGGATTGATTCAGCAACTGTAGAGGGGTTAGCACCGGCGCCACGTGGAACACAATCCATCCCAATGGAAAATGGTGCGGGATTCTCCGAGTCCGCGATTGACACTCGGGAGGCTGACAAGCCACAGCCGCATATATACATTACAATCTTCACACACACTCATCCCAGCCAACAAAATGGCACTGGTGGTGCTGGAGCAGGCCCATACAACGAATGGGTCGGCTGAGGCCAGAGGGCTCCTAGGGGCTTGGCCTGGAGGGATACCTATAGGACCCATGGCCCTATGTTCACAGTGGGTTGCCAGCGGTGTGCACAGCTGCATCACTGCCTTTCCGGCAGTGTCAATGGTGTCCCGTGCCTTTCCACCCTGGCCCTGGCAGAAGCCCCCCCCCTTTCCCGGCCAGTGGCACAACTGTCAGAAAACTATGGCGATGTTGGACACTTTCTGTACCCCCTCCTTCTCCCTCAGCAGCCACAATGGCAGTTTCATGATTTTTAAAAGCACAAGTGAACCTCGCGGTCGGGAATGCGGCCCATTGGAGGCGGAGAATCGCTGAGGCCCTGGAGAATACCAGGTTGGGCCCACTAATGACATGCAAATAGTGTTTACTGTTTGTGCGTTCTGGACCGCATTGACGCCACTGTTGAGGTGACGGAGAATTGCGATTTGGCATCAAATCGGCACCCATCGCGATTTTGGCGTCGGAACCTATTTTCGCCGAATCGTATTTCGTGATTTCGGCGTCAGCCAACTGAGAATCCCGCCCAAAATGTTTTGACCTCAACAAAACTGAAAATACTGGACAATGTCAGCAGGTTTGACAGCATCAGTGGAGAAAGAAGAGAGCTAACGCTTCGAGTCTGGATGAATCTTTGTGAAAACGAGAGAGAACTGCAAATACATACTGTTGTGGGGGGAGGGGGAGCATGGAGCAATGAGTCTGGAAAGAGAGTCAGCGATAGGTGGAAATTGACAATGATGTCATGGACAAAAGACAAAGGAAATGTAAATTTTGGAGATGATGACTAATAAGGATGCTGATTGAGGCACATTAAGAGATCAGAATGCATTAAAGGCAGAACAAAGGTGAGCAGTTTGTCAAACCTGGAACTGGGAACAGAAGGCCCAAGTGGGGTGGGTTAGGGGGAGGCAGAAAATGGTGAAGGAAAACAGATCGATGGAAGAAATGACAATAAATAGATGGAAAGAAAAATGCGGTGAAGGTGAAGGAGAGAAATCAGAAGTTGTTGAACTCAACGTTAAGTCCGGAAGTCGGGCAGCACGGCGGCGCAGTGGTAGCACTGCAGTGTCACGGAGCTGAGGTTCCAGGTTCGATCCCGGCTCTGGGTCACTGTCCGTGAGGAGTTTGCACATTCTCCCCGTGTTTGCGTGGGTTTCGCCCCCACAACCCAAAGATGTGCAAGGTAGGTGGATTGAACACGCTAAATTGCCCCTTAATTGGAAAAAATGAATTGGGTACTCTATTTTTTTTTAAGTCCGGAAGTCTGTAACATAATGCTTTGGCCTCAAGTATTTTCTATAGCAGTGAATTCCACAGGGTCACCAGTCACTGGTGAAGAAATTTCTCTTCATCTCAGTCCTAAATGGTCTATCTTGTATGCTCAGACTGTGTCCACACTGTGCTCCTGGTTCTGGACTCCCCCGCCATAGGGAACATCCTTCCTGCATCTACCCTGCCTAGTCCTGCGAGAATTTTGCATACTTGTAGGAGGTCCCCCCTCATTCTTTTGAACTCCAGCAAATACAATACTAACTGGCTCAACCTCTCCTCATATATCAGTCCAGCCATCACAGCAATAAGTCTGGTAAACCTTTGCTGCACTCCCTCTAGATGAAGAACATCCTTCCTCAGATAAGGAGACCAAAATAACACACAATATTCGAGGTGTGGTCTCACCAAGGCCCTGTATAATTGTAGAAAGACGTCCATGCCCCTGTACTCGAATCCTCTCGCTCTGATGGCCAAATCTATGAAGGAGTTGTTGCCAGGAAGGTAGAACTTGTGTATTCTGCGAATGTGTTCTGTGTGACTGTTTTAATTGTAACTTTAATCTGATGTCTTAAGTTTTTTCTTGTCAATAAATCTTTTAATTTTTAAAATCTGAGATGTGTTCCTGGAGTTCTGTGCTTCTTGGATCTGTAGATTTTCCTCTTTGTTATCAAAATACAAAAAAATGGTTTATGATCAGTCAGACAGGCTTCCCACTGGGATCTGGCTTGCTCAGCAGCATCACCTGCTGTGGTTGTAACAGTTATATCAGCAAGTCATCTCACACACTATAATATTCCACAAAATCACAACCAAATGAACTGAACTTGGCATTTTTGGTGGATCGTTTGAGGGCAGACGATGTCCATGATATCAGGAGGGCACATAAGCTTATGTGCTTTCAAATATCACACAAGACATCATCAATCGGAGCAGCAAGTCTCACACAAGAAAAAGTGCATCGAACCGTGCAGCTCGCCATCAGCACTGCGCTGAAAAACAGCCGAGATTCTGTGGTGAAGCCATGGATGTGAAGGTTTGAATCCAAAAACTATGGACTCAGAGGCAACAGTGCTTGCAGGTGAAGCAAGCTGACAATGAGAAGTGGACAGTTGTGGTTCCAAGGTATGTAAGGATGGTCATGGTATTTTTTTTGCCCTGACAAACTCCTACTTATCAGCATCGTAACGACATGGACCGACGCAACCCGTGAGGGTGGCCAACCACTAGCTTCTGAAGGACATTTAATGACAGGCAATAAATTCATCCAAATAATTAATTTTCAAAAAAACGCACACTTTGGTGGTCATGTGCTTTGCAAAAATCCATTAAAAAAAAATTGTAAAATTTCTTCCCAGTACTCTCATAACTTCTCACTTTAATATTGGCATCATGGGCACGATTTAATGGGGAAAAAATGTCCCGTTTTGGGCACGTTTAACGAGGGGCTGGATTCCCCACCATGCCACATTTCTGCCCGGACCTGCCGATGGGATTCTCCGTTACGCCGGCCGGTCAATAGGGTTTCCCATTGTGGGATGGCCCCAAGCCATCGGGAAATCCCTGGGCGGCGGTAAAACGGAGAATCCCGCCCGACGCCGTGTGGCATCCCTACCCCATGGCCAGAAACTCTGGGTTCAAGTACTTGTTAAGTGCATTCATTATTTGGCTAAACAGGTTGATTAGCAGCTAACAAACCCTTCTAATGCACCTGATGGCAGGCGGTAAATTGGAATAGTTTCCTGGTCAGTCACACTTCAGACGGCACAAGGAAACCACTGCAGTACTTTGCCAAGCGTAATCATGGGGCAATACCATGGAAGAACATGTTTGCCAGCATCCTCTTAGGGAATGTGACCTGAAGTAGAAAGTGCCTCTAATAATGACACTTGAAGTGTCAAAGAGTTTAATACTTGCCTGTCAGATTGTTCTGGACTCCTGAGTCGGCTCCCCCAAGATCTGTGAAGTGTCAAACCAAAATAGGGTTTTCAGAAGCCTTCCAAAACCCACCTGACCCAAAGAAAATAATGAGACACAGGAAAAACAGATTTCCTGTTTGCCTGTCATTGGTGACTCAGACACCAGAGGATGCTTGTAGGGTCCATGTGTGGAATCATGACTTAAACCTCTCCCCGGTCAAGAGAAATATGTCTGGGCTACTTTTCCAACAGGAAATTCAGAATTGCGGTGTCGCGGATTAATTTTCCTTTCAACTCACACCCCATCCCAGCTTTTTAAGGACATGAAAATCCCAGCCAGTATGTTTGGCCAAATTGTGAAACTTAGTAGTGTAGCGATAAATTGAAAATGACAACACAAAGGCTTTTTACATTCCTAGAATAGACGGATATTTGGCTAGATCTGTTTCTTTATGTTTCAAGAATGCCTCAATCTCAATCCCTATACATAATAACAGTAATGACGTGGAGATGCCGGCGTTGGACTGGGGTGGGCACAGTAAGAAGTCTTACAACACCAGGTTAAAGTCCAACAGGATTGTTTGGAATCACTAGCTTTCGGAGCGCAACTCCTTCATCAGTCACCTGATGAAGGAGTTGCGCTCCGAAAGCTAGTGATTCCAAACAAACCAGTTGGACTTTAACCTGGTGTTGTAAGACTTCTGACTATAATAACAGTACGTTAAGCAACTTTTATGAGTTAATGATCGAAGAGGTTGAACATGCTGTGTTGAGGACAGAAAAGTCGGTACAAATTTTTATTGAACCTCAAGTAGATTTAGCCAATCTATTAGCAACAAACAACTTTGTTCAACAAAAAATCTCTTTCTCATGCACAGTTGTTCCACATCCATTGCTACTGTCAGAACTCTACGCTCAACTCTTTGCCAGAAAGATCTCTTTTGAAGAGATCTTGAGTTTCCCATTGGTTCTCTGATAACCAATAATTTTAATTTGATCTGAGTGTAAGAGTACTAAAAGGACAGCTCAGCATTAAGGCCTTGGAAAGAGAAAGACTGTCAGAAAAGACCCGGAGACATTCCTATAAATCTCCGTCACATCTCAGAAGATGCTTGAGAGCATTCATCCACAACTTCTGTGTAATTCTTACCATTCAGAGAAAGGAACTATCTTGGAACAGGCTCCAACCTGTGTTATAGGGCCTGATCGAATAGCCTCTTTACACCTGACTCGAGACGTGACGAGGCCGTTAAATCTCGTGAGGGGCCTCTCGCGAGACTTGCGACGCTCGGGATGCCTCACAAAACCTGACGAGATTTCTCAAGACGTCACGATCTGGAACTCGTCCTCACTGGGCGGAATCCAGATTTGCATATTTAAGTGAGCGGTTAGCCTCACTTCATTATGCCTGAGCCGTATTCTCCCAAGGCCCGGGATCGAACACCCACGCCTGTGAGACTTTGCCATTGCGTCGTTTACTACTGGTCCACACAAACTTGGACCAAGCGTAATGGCACCTGTGGGGGTCACCTAGGCCTTTGGCGGGTCGGGCTCTGGGCAGGGAGGTTAGTCTGGCACTCCCACTGGCACCCGGGTACATTGGCACAGCCACCAGGGCACAGTTGCAGTACCACCATGACAATATCAGGGTGCCCTGGTGGCACTTCCACGCTGGCGGGGGCACAGCCAGGGTGCCAGCCTGGCAATCCAACGTGTCCGGGTTCCAGGTTGGCACTGCCAGGGATCGGGCCTGGGGTGCCCTGCCCTTATGAGGTGGGGTGAAAGGGAGCTCGTGGACCCCAGGACAGGTAAGTTGGGGCGTTGGGGGAGGGTTGGGGGGGGGGGGGGGGTTGGCTGGGGGGGGGGGGGGGGGGGGTGGCTGGAGGCCTCGTGGTGGAGGTCCAGAAATCGGGGACTTCAAGGCGACATTTAAAAATGGTGCCTTGATCTCTTCCTGTACTGACGAGCTGAAGCTAAGCGCAGCCTTGGCAGGTCATTCCTTACCGAGGCCATCAAACAAAACAGAATCTCGTTTGATAACGGTGTCATTGACACCCTGCTTATTGCGCTTAAAACAGGACATTTTATCCCCGTTAAATCATGCCCTTTATCAAAATTAAAAATGCAAAATTCCAACTGTGGAATATAATCCCAAACTTCTCTCATCTAAAGATCCTGGGGATGGGGGTCATTTACACAGCGAGTGTGCACATCACTCCCAGGAAGGGCCATTACCAGCCTTGAACCTAATTCACTTTTCTGGGATATATTAGCATTCTCAGAAGGTCCAAATGGACAGGTGGAACAACTGACTGCTTGACAAAAATGAAGTCAAACAGAGTGGGCTGGATTGTCCGCTCCCTGACTCCAAAATCGAGTTCAGCGATGGGGCGGAGAATCCGTTTTGATGCCAATATTGGGAGCGGCGCTGGTTTCTGTATTCTCCACCCCCTGAAAAACGGCTAATTATCTACGGCCCTGGGGCCCGCCCCACTATGCTCCGTCCCCGACCGGCCGAGTTCCCGACGGCATGGATTACGTGTGCTCGGCAGCCTGGGGGTTTCCTGACGGCATGGGGCTGCCGCACAATGGGAAACCCCATTGACAGCCGGCGAAATGGAGAATCCCGACAGCAGAGAATTCTGCCCTAAGTGTTGATGCTGGGACAAAATTCGTGGACTTTCACACCAGCAAAACTGGCACCAAAACTGGACCATTTGAGTAACTGTGGAGGAGCTAGCACCGGAGCCACATGGAACACAATCAACTCCAATGAAAAAAGGTGCGGGATTCGCTGGGACTGTGAGTGACACTCGGGAGGCTGCACCAGACGTTTCGGGCAATAACCGGAGGATCCGTGGCATTTTACGTGGGACAAATCGGCAAGGCTCCAGCACCGATCCTCCGATCTGTGAGGGGCTAGCACGTAAAACGCAATGACCTTTCCAAGATTAACGCATGGAGAACTGCCGGGTCCGTGGTCGTGCAGGCGCACGGCAATGACCTGCAGCGGACGCGTTGTACAACATGGCGCCGTCCGCGCTCAGATCCGACCTGACAGATAGTTACCCTTGGACACCCGCTTGCCACCCCAGGCCACCCCCCAGCCCTCGCCAAAGCCCCCCCCCCTCCCACCCCCCCACCCCCCTCCCCCACCCCCGGGTCAGCAGCATGGTTCCCGCCTGACTGTGGCGGCCCAGGATACAGTCTGCAACCGCCACGCTGGGTTCCCGACAGCTAAGGCCACACATCCCTCGCCCGGCCGGGAACCCGGCCCATCGGGGGGGCGGAGCATCGGGGGAGGACCTTCAGGTAACATCCTGTGGCCTACCCCTCACCGCCCCCTATTTGGTCGTAAAAAGGGATTCTCCGCCCGATCGTCGATTACATCATAGGCATCGGCAAGCTGAGAATTCCGTCCCGGTGCTGCGGGAGGGAGAATCCCGCCCCTCGTCTCAGGAATGGAGAATCCCGCCTCTAATGCGCAATCTGCATGTGTGAAACTGAGGCAAATAGGTTCTTAAAGTTTAAAACAAGGCAGATATTTGGGTTGCGACAGCTCTAAATTATCAGATGGTAAATCTACAGCAGCACTGATCGGATAAGTAGGCCATCCTCTTTTAAAAAAAAACAAGCAGGCTTCACTGAGTACGTTCTGGCATAAGGCGCATAAACATTTTAATGATGTCATGACCGCTGCAGGAAAGACTGTGTTCAACTGCAAAGCCTGAGGATAAACTAGAAGCAGCTCCCTTATTGCTCATGGAATTCACAAAATTAAAGATGACCAAGCTGTTCAGTCTGGCGCAGAGGTTCCCAAATGTTAATTATTGCACACTCCCTTCCAGATCTACCAGCTGCCATGAATCCCTGACAAGCAGACATGTTTAACACCTTCAAAGCCCAACTATTGTTTAAAGTCTACACATTACAATAAACTAAGAAATTTGAACAATGCCTTAATATTATTAGACAGAATTAATATGGTTGTTTATTTGAGAATGATATTTGCACTGAGAGTTTGTATCATCGTTGCTCAGTAAATTGGGCACAAACCCACAATGGCACAGATTTTAGAATGATTGACAAAGGTGTGACAATGGGAATAATCTGCCTCTGTCTTTTATCACTGTAAGTCATGCTATTGGGGCAGAGATGAATGCAGAAGCCATAAAGTCCATTTCCTAAGAATCATAACATCTTAGAGCACAGGAGGAGGCCATCCCCAAATCCAAGTCATTTATCGAGAAGCAGAAAATCAATGATCCCAATATCAGAGCCCGACAGACATCATGGCATTTTCTCTCCAGTCAGGAAGACTTCTGTTCACCACCACTCTCGCTAGCTTCTATTCACTGGACAATTAAATACTAAGCTCCAACGAAGTAGGTAAAATACTGTGGATGCTGAAATCTGAAACAAAAATATAGTTGCTGCCAGACCTGTTGAGTTTTTCAAGCATTTGTTTCTCTACCAAGTTACCACCGTTCCTTTAATTCCAAGTGCTTCTGTTTTCCAAATATTTTGATTATGTGGCACTTCATGAAACCTCTTTTGAAACTCCGTCTATACATATTGATTGCATTACCTTCATCAATATCCCCTGTTAATTCATCAAAGAATGCAATCAGGTTAGTCGGACAGAATTTGCCTTTAACAAATCCGTGCTGATTCTTTCTTATTAACCCATACGTATCCAAGCGCTAATCAAAGCTTCCTTCCCAGCCATCGCTGCGAATTAAATAAACTGTGTAAATCCTTAGCCTTTTATATAATACTGAGTTGAGCTTTGCACTATATCCTGACCATCACTCACACCACCTACCTCCACCTGTCCAACATGGCTGCCACTCTGTCCCTTAACCACACTTTTTCACTTCTAAACTTGGCATTCCAATGCCCTCCCATTATCTGCAAACTCTTGCTGTTTCGCAACATAGCTACCTGTGTCCTGTTCTGCACTAAATTCATCACTGACCTGTGGAGCAGACACTAAGGGCTGAGTGCCTGCAGCAATTTCTTATGAGTGTCAATGGCTCCTTTCCCACAAAATATTACATTTGAACTACTCATTCTTATCAAATTCTTCGATGACCTTTCTCCACAATGTCCTCCAAGTCTTATATTCTCTTCTACTGGGGTGGGGAGGTTGGTACATGGGAGAATTCAGTCCCGTGATTCAGTTTTCTAAAAATATATATAAAACTCCCTTTGTTTACCACACCAGTAATAAATCCATTAGTAATACAGCGTCCCTGGGCTGAAGTAGTTGAATCTACACTTCTCCAGACTCTGGCCGTAGAATCGCTGCCCCAACGCCCGCTTTCCCATTCTCCGACGCTGTTTTTCGAGCGCCAGCGGGATGCCGCCATGCCACGCGGGGGCCGTTGACAGCGCCCATCCCCTGGCCATTCTCCGGGCCCCGAGTGGCCAACGAGTTTGGCCGACTCCCGTCAGCTGGATTACTCACCTCCCACGCGGAGGGACCTGGAAGGTGACTGTGCGGGGGCCATCCTGGAGGGGGGGGGCGGGGGAATCCGACCCTGGGGGGTGGGGGCACGGTGGCCTGGCCCGCGATCTGGGCCTACCGATCGGCGGGGGGGGCTGGTTCCGTGGGGGCCTACTTTACTCCGCACCGGGCCCCTGTAGGGCTCAGCCATATTGCCCGTGGGCCAGCGCGGAGAAGGGAACCCCCGCACATGCGTGGAAACATGCCGGCCGTTCCGCACATGCGCGAACCTGCACGGGCCATTCTGCGCCAGCTGGAGCTGCGGGAACCAATCCGGCAGCAACCTAGCCCCCTAGAAAGGGGAGAATTCCTCACTTTCGGGGACCATTGATGCCGGAGTCGTTGGTGCCAGTTTTCACACCGGCATGGGGACATAGCCCCATTATTACAGAATCTAGCAGGAAGACCTACATTCTTAGGCAAGCACCGAAGGGCAGCATGTTGTCCCATCGGGCAAAGGTTTAGGTAAGTGCAGGTGATGCTTCCCTCCACCAGGATGGTGCATTGCTCCAGGTGACTGCTCTGGCTCCAGGTACTTTGCAAATGGACCAGTCTCTGTGGAGGCCTCAAAGCCAAATCAGGAAGCGCCATGAAAGCGTTGAGGGATTGCTGGGGACCAGATTGTACAGGGACCTATCTGTCCCAGGGTAATCAAAGCATCTCAGCGCTGGGCCACACCAAAGGCCCTTGCGTTTGGTAAATCTACAACAAGCATTGCAAACATCCATCGGGAAGCATATTAACCTTTTTCTTTACACACAGGTGATGAAAGATGAAGGGCTGTATTCCCCAGTCCCCCCAGCCACGTGCATCTCGGTGACACGTGGCTCGCTAGCAGCAGGGAATCATAGTTTGCATTGCTGTCAATAGGATTTTCTATCGGAGGTACCCCACACTACCGAGAAACACATGGCGGGGGTGCACTGCCGTCGGGAACAGAGAATCCCAACGGCGGGAAAGTTCCGGCCGAAAGAATCTTTTTTTAAAAGTTGGGAAATAAAAGTTACACTTTTAGATTAGATCTAAATCCACAATTAAACAATTTATCCCATGTACCCACTTCAGAGATCTCTTGCGCAGTCCAGGTATTCTGGTCTGGGGTGACTGTCTGTGTGGAGTTTGCAAATTCTCCCCATGCCTGCGTGGGTTTCCTCCGGGTGCTCCGGTTTCCTCCCACTGTCCAAGGATCTGCAGGTTGGGTGGATTGGTCACGATCAACGCCCTGGGTTACGGGGATAGAGTGGGGGAGTGAGCACAGGTAGAGTGTTCTTTTGGAGGGCCAGTGCAGACTCAATGGGCCAAATGGCCTCCTTCTGCACTGTAGGGATTCTATGAATTCTATGGGCGAGTGCATCGCAGTTTGAGAAGCCCTGCTCCAGATCATGCAGGAGATACCAAATAGGACTTTTTCCAGTCATTCTGCTAGGCAACAAATAATTGATATTATTTGAATGAATATAACTTTCCACAAATGCATACTTCCTCAAAGTGTGAAACAGCATGGTCAGTTGCACTTCATGTTTTTTTTCATTCTTTCACAGAGTTGTCCAGTTCTAGCTGCCCTTGAAAAGGCGTTGGTGAGCTGCCTTCTTGAACCGTTGCAATCCATGTGGAGTAGATGTACCCAAAGTGCTGCTGCGAAAAGTGTCCCAGGATTTTAATCCAGCGACAGTGAAGTAATGATATACTTGCAAGTCAGAATGGTGCACGTGGCATGGAGGGAAACTTGCAGGTGGTGGTATTCCCATGCATCTATCGTCGAGGGTGCAAGTTTTTAAGGCGCTTTCAAAGGAACTTTAGCAGTTTGCTGCCATGCACATGGATTGACACCGGTAAATGATTTTCCCCCAAATTCTATCTGCTTTGTTGCAATGTTTTTCCAACTTTCTTTTCCACAATGAAAACCTTGTCACCGAGAAGTCCAAGACACGCTCGTAAGATCAATGCAGATTCTGTGGAACGTTCCCCGATTCGATGTGCATAATTACCAACCCAAAAATGTACCTTAAACACAGGACTTGGAGCCATGAATCCACATGTGGTAGATGTCAAGTGTGGATAGTATATTAGATCATAGAATTCAGGTAATAGGAACGTGTGCAAGGATTTGATGAGAAGACATATTAAATTGGAATTAAAATATTGACAAACTCACTGTGTAAATTCATCATGATGGATATCATGATGGATAGGGCAGCACGATAGCATTGTGGATAGCACAATTGCTTCACAGCTCCAGGGTCCCAGGTTCGATTCCGGCTTGGGTCACTGTCTGTGCGGAGTCTGCACATCCTCCCCGTGTGTGCGTGGGTTTCCTCCGGGTGCTCCGGTTTCCTCCCACAGTCCAAAGATGTGCAGGTTAGGTGGATTGGCCATGATAAATTGCCCTTAGTGTCCAAAATTGCCCTTAGTGTTGGGTGGGGTTACTGGGTTATGGGGATAGAATGGAGGTGTTGACCTTGGGTAGGGTGCTCTTTCCAAGAGCCGGTGCAGACTCGATGGGCCAAATGGCCTCCTTCTGCACTGCAAATTCTATGATAATCTATGATATTTTTACACATTCAGTCTGAAGGTTATGAGAGAATGGTTATCCTGGAAACTCTGAGTGAAGTCGAAGTAACATGGTCCAAACACTGTGCTTCCTTGCAAATTTAATTGTCAATTGTCTCGAGATGAATAAACCAACTTACACTCAGGAATAATTTATTAAATGATCTCTGAATTAACGTCACTGGTAAATGGTCCTCATGCGTAAAAATCAATTCTCCATGGCTGCGCTGGGTTTCTTACCAGCAAACCAGTAGTTGGCTTGATTTTTACAAACCCACGTCTGACAAAGTCAGACGCTACCATTCAGATGAGACATATTGAAACCATCATCTCAGTTTAGCTCGTTGGAGATATTCACACAGCATCGCTCAAAGGAGAGTAGGGGCACTGTTTCAAGGTCCTATGCAACACTTATCTTTCAGTTTACACCATCATAAAACAGATTCATTCACCATTTATGTAATGGTTGTTTGCGAAACATTATTTTGCACAGATTGTTTGCCTTGTTTGTATACAAATCAACAGTGACTACAATCCACCCACTGTGAAATGCTCTGTGATGTTCCGAGAATGTGGTAGGTGTGAGTGCTTCTTATTTGATCCAACTCAAATCTAATGGCCTGGTTTTGTGAGTCAGCATTGACACCGGTGGTAACTCATTTATTTATTTTATTGGTGTTGGCTTTATGATGTCAGTAACCCATTTGCCTTATTACCATTATAAAAAGAACAAGCAAAAAATCCAAGTTGACCTTTGTTCAATTGAAAGATGCAGCATTCCTGAACGTACGAAAGGAATAAAACATGTTCCCGTACATTTTTTGTTGCACTGATGAGGTTTAGAAGATTATTGTATTTTGTGACTGTATCAATAAATTTAGGGTAAATGAAAGGGGTCATGTGGCCTGTTCTGATCTCTGCCAACAGTAAGCCTGGGCCGTTTGATTAGTAGAAACTAAAGGAAAGTTTTGATTGTTTTACTGGGAAGAAGGTGCAAGATATTTAAGCTTGGAGACATTGGCAGTGCCTGTATATATTAATAGTTGAGGCTGAGCCTCCAACATCTAAGAAAAATGTTGAGAATGGCAGGTTGTCACAGATAGTGTTCAGTTCTTAGTGTTTAAGGCATTTGTTAGAGTAAGCATCTTAAAATGTGAAATCTTGATGTGTCATTCTTTCAGCTATTAACTGGAAGTTTCAATTCTTTTTGAAGTTATTGGTCTCCAAGAAGATCATTACTTTTCAGACACGTGAGGTCCAATATTTTATCCTCCCCTTTTGATTGCTGCATTGCAACCAGGATAATGACATTTGAACAAAGTTCAGAATTGTGGCATCTTAAATCATGGCTCCGGGCTCAATTTGTGCTTTTGGTCCACTAAATATTCAGCACCAAGTTAAATCCACTGACAATTTAATATGCCATTATAATTTTCAGAACAAATTTCAGTGTCAAAATACTGCCATTGATCAAAATAACAGCAATCGAAAATGGATCTCATCTTTGCAAATGCTTGGAAAAGAATATGGATGAAACAGGCTTACCACAGTTCACACCAATCCTGGGTAACATTTCCATTTCGCTGATAATGATTATCATTAGATGTCATAAAAGCATCCAGTTAAATGTAATAAAAATGGAAAGGTAACTTCCAGTTAAGTGTAGCGTGTGTAACGCATTTATAGGTTTCAGTCAATCCAAAGTCATTTGGCTTAACCATAATACTCTGACTCACTCTCATTGTGAGAGAATAGCTTGTTTCAGCAACATTCCGATCAATGAAATTTGCATTTGGGCTTCATAGAATCACTGCAGTGCAGAAGGAGGCCATTCGGCCCATCGAGTCTACACCAACACTCTGAATGAGCACCCTACCCAGGCTCAATCCCCACCCTGCTCCTGTGACCCCACCTAACCTTTGGACACTAAGGGGCAATTTAACATGGCCAATCCCCCAAACCTGCACATCTTTAGACTATTGGACAAAACCGGAGCACCCGGAGGAAAACCAGGCAGAGACTAGGAGAATTTGCAAACTCCACACAGTCACAAGAGGTCGGAATTGAACCCGGGTTCCTGGCACTGTGAGGCAGCAGTACTAACCAATATGCCACCATGCCGTGAAGCCTTCGGCTTCCTGACCAATCAGTGCGGGCTGGTCTGATGACAGCCCACCGTAGTTTGTTACAGCTCCATTATTTAAAGGGATCCTGCAAGGGTCTGAATGGAATCTTCCAGAAATGCTAGAATCTGCAACTGAAAAAATGGAGTGCCAACAAAACAAAGGCTGCAGCATGATTCTCAAATGCATCCCTGGACATCACACTGCAGCTGTAAGGACCCAGAAGGGGATTCTGCTCCCCATGGGCAAGAAGGAAGCCAGAGAATAACCAGGCATGGCTGCAATTGACAAAGAACAATACAGCACAGGAACATGCCCGGTCATGATACCACCCTTGGCCAAAACCCTCAGCACTTCCTAGTTCCGTATCCCCCTGTACCCATCCTATCCATGTATTTGTCGAGATGCCTTTTGAATGCCGTTAATGCATCTGCTTCCACTACCACCCCTGTAAGAAGTCTTACAACACCAGGTTAATGTCCAGCAAATTTGTTTCAAACACTAGCTTTCGGAACACTGCTCCTTCCTCACCTGAGGAAGGAGCAGTGTCCCGAAAGCTAGTGTTTGAAAAAAACCTGTTGGACTTTAACCTGGTGTTGTAAGACTTCTGACTGTGCTCACCTCAGTCCAACGCCGGCATCTCCACATCATGACTACCTCCACTGGCAACGCGTTCCAGGCACTCACCAGGCTTGGCGGGCCGAAGGGGCTGTCCCTGTGCTGTGATGTTCATTGTTCTTTCTTCTAATATAGGAGTCAAACACTGGAAAATATAAACTGATATCACAAGAATGGGCGAAAAGCTGATGCAATGTTGCGACGCAGTGAACCCTGGTCTTTTCACAAGCTTTTCACCCAGTCTTAAGAAATTGATTTGAGATATTCCCAGTGAGACTGAATATGTTAGAAAAGTAAAAACAAATCTACATTTCAAGTGTTCTGTCAATTTTGTCATTGACCCGACGAAAGGCTGGTGCCCTGAAAGGTCAGCTCTCTTTGTCAAGTCAGCTGTTGCCTGACCTGAGTAATTCCAGCATTGCCATTGAAAAGAAAATGCACTTTCATGCTTCACATTCCGCTGCGAATTGTTTTCTCAGCATCAACGTTAAGGCGACGCCTTCTCACCCATTAATCTAATTGAGCTCATTAAACCCAAAAACTTAGTTTCTTGATTGCAGCATAATTGGCATGCCAACAAACATCATGGAAAACTGTCAAACAACGTGTGTCAGCAAGCTACCCAGCGAACATGTTCAAGGCACCCCAATCTGGCACTGCCACATGGCCATTCAGAACAACACATAAAACAGCTGCTGCAGGGATTTCTTCCTTTTAAAATGAATTTCGGCCAAATACTTCGAGAACTTTTCTGACACTTTGCTCGAGGTCGTATGATAATTTGTGAACAACCTCCTCCAATCCCAACTCCCAGCGTGCTACAGTAAATTAAACGTTATAAAAAGACAACAAATAATTAATGTGTGTAACAATTATCCTTGTGATTAATCCTGTAATTACTCATAATTCTTAAAAGCAGTCTTTCATTTTGAATTAGCTATGTACATGCAGATCAATGAGGAATCATGAATAAAGTTTGTGATTTTTGTTGGGTTTCACTTCTCTGACGTTATGGTGGCAGAGGAAGTGAAACCTCATACCATCAGAGTTGTCACGTCCATAGGTAATGGGCTGTTATTTGCCACTTAATAATTAAAAGTATCAGACTTTTGTGATGAAAGATTTGGATAAATAATATTGATTCTTAATTAAACAAACGTGCAAAGTGTCAAAACGCAGATCCTATTGAACAGAAATCCACTGTATAAAACTACTACAGTTAAAACCTTTCTAGTTTATGCCATATCAGATTCAGAACATACCGATGACCTCAAATACAATTTAGCAACACTTAACAATGTAAGGACATTAAAATGTAGGATGAAAAGAAGCTGTAGCCCATCCAATATTCCCATCTTTTGAACCTCTTTGTGGAATCTATTCTTTCTAATCAATGAAGTACTCCAGCTCCTGTCAAAACTGTATCTTAACTATTTTGATATCAAGTTAGTCGAGGAGATTTTTGCCCAACATGCACCTGTAATTCAGGAATAGGGGCATCGCAGCGGCACAGTGGTTAGCACTGCTGCCTCACAGTGCCAGGGACCCAGGTTTGATTCCGACTTCAAGTGACCCTCTGTGTGGAGTCTGCACGTTCTTCCCGTGTTTGCGTGGATTTCCACCTAGTGGTCCGGTTTCCTCCCACAGTCCAAAGATGTGCAGGTTAGGTGGATTGGCTATGCAAAATTGCCCCTAGGATGGAGTCTATGGACATAGGGTGGGGGATTGGGCCTCAGTAGGGTGCTCTTTCAGATGGTCGGTGCAGACTCGATGGGCCAAATGGCCTCCTTCTGCACTGTAGGGATTCTATGATTCTATGAATACAGGGTGAGAATCCATTTTGCAGGCTCCATCCTGCCTCTTCAGGAAGCACAGTCTGAAAAATGTCTTCATGTGAAACGTATTCAAGATTTTTATAGTAATAACATGCAAAAGCTCAATGAGCATAGTAATAACATGCAAAAGCTCAATGAGCATAGTAATAACATGCAAAAGCTCAATGAGCATAGTAATAACATGCAAAAGCTCAATGAGCATAGTAATAACATGCAAAAGCTCAATGAGCATAGATAGTCAATATCATGTCAATTCATTCCTGTAGATTGCCCAACTTTTACCCATGTGTCCAGCTGTGTTTCCAGCCTGCTTTTGTCACAATGATGTTCGAACCCAGCATTGTTCTTGCATTTAAACGAGCAATGTATTTTCTTAAAGGTGAGTCACTGTTATTTTAATTGCTACCAGTAAAATCATGAAAATTGATCTATTCTTCATCATCCTCTGAGCCCTAATTTTTGTGTCTGTGCTGGTCGAACAACAGGCCACTCAGCCTAACCCACTTTCCAGTATTTGGTTTGTAACCGTGAAGCTTACAACACTTGAGACGCAAATCCAGATACCTCTGAGTTCCTCAGAAGCTCAGCAGAAACCGTGGGCTGGATTCTCTGGTCGCAGACGCCAAAATCGCGTTCGATGATCGGCCGGAGAATCAAAGTTCCCGACCAAATCGGGGGCAGCGCGGCTTTTGTGATACTCCGCCCCCTCCAACGCGGCGTACTCGCGCCACGTATCGATGGCCTCAGGACATTGCCTGAGTCCCGCCCCGCGATGCTCCGCCCCCGACCGGACGATTTCCCAACGGACACGGGACACGTGTGGTCTCATCTGTTGGGGTTCGGCGTGGCGGCTGCAGACTGAGTCCAGCACCGCCACAGTCGGGGACGGGCGATCTGCGGGCAGAGGGGGGAACTTCATCAGGGGCTGGGGGCACTGTGGGGGGTGGTGGTCTGGGGCGCGCAAACCGGCCAAAGGGGGGCACGAGCACCCGCCGCCATGTTGCACGCTGCGGCCGCTGCAGGCCGCCGCCGTGTGCATGCGCAGCCATGGACCCGGCAATTCTCCGTGTCATATCGGCAGCTAGAGCCGGGCGCTCTATCTGCCTTCCTGCTAGCCCCCAGCAAAATGGGGAAATCGGTGGCCCTTTTACGCCATTTTCTCTGGTGTAAAACGCAATCGTTCCCAGCCCAGCGTGGGGACATGGCATCCGAATCAGTAAATCCAGCTCATTGCTTTTGTATAGATTGACCGGGCTTCTGACAAACCTTCTCTGACGTTATGGTGGCAGAGGAAGTGAAACCCAACAAAAATCACAAATTTATGATTCCAGGGCTTAAGAACTGCAGCTATGCAGATAGGTCGGAGAGATTGGGACTGTTTTCCTTGGAGAAAAGAAGGCTGAGAGGAGACTAGATCCTGAGGGGTATAACAGGATAAATAGAGAGAAACTGTTCTCACTCAAGAGAGCATCAAGAACTTGAGGGTACAGATTCAGAATAATTGGCAAAAGGAGAAGTGATGTGTGGAAAAACCCAGAGGGTGGTAGGAGTCTGGAATGAACTTCCTGAGAGGGTGACAGAGGCAGATTCGAGGTATCCAAAAGGGAAATGGATGGCTATCTTAAAATAAGGAATGTGCACGGTTACGGTGATAAGGCAGGGGAGTGGGACGAGGTGAAACATGATGTGTTGGGTGTTCTGGATCACAAACAGGTCACCAACACTGGAAGTGGTGCAACTCTATTCTATTATAAGGTTAACTATATTAACATACTTGAACTGTGGGTAAATGCAACACCAGCTTTAACTGTTGACCCTTGCCTCGTCCTAACCAGGTGATGCACTCAGCACATGGTGAATGTCTGTGTTGCAGACTGTGAGCTCTGTGCTCCGAGCTGGCTGCTACGAGAATGAGCGGGAACTCTCCTGTCCCCTGTCTTTATGGTGCGTGTGCTCTCACTGGTGATTGGCTGCGGTGTTGTGTATGCTGATTGGTCCCACTGCATGTCCATCAGTGTGTGTGTGTGTCTGCACCATAATATACTGGTGTATCTTATAACATCCCCCCTTTTATATAAAGAATATGTGCCTGCGTGACAATAAATATTGTGTAGTGAATGCGCCTGACTATGTGTGTGCTTGTTATTTACATGACTATGTACACGAGGCTAATCTATTTACACGGGAAGGTGCTTGGTGCAGAGAAATAGGGTGTCACACCAACAACGAAATGAACATTACATACAAACTACTGGAACGATGAAACAGGATAACAGAACAGATCAAAGAGTCCAGCATTGTAAAACTCATAAGTCAAGTCTCTGAGGTGGGCGACGAATTCTGGTTAACCGCCTCAAGGGTGGGTCAGGAGCCACCGGCTGAGGAACGGGCTGGACCACGGCAGAGTGAGGAGGATGCAGAGTATTCGGAATCTCCACATAGTCCAGGTTGGGGACAACAGGAGGGCTTGGCACCGGTGGAGGATCACGTAGCGAGCGTGGAACGAGACGAAGGGCACGCCGATTGCGGCGGCGAATGAAACCATCTGGCAGCCGAAACAGAAACGAGCGGGGAGACACCTGCCGAAGAACCACAGCAGTTGCAGACCAGCCACCTTCCGGAAGATGGATGCGGACGTTGTCATCCGGTGCCAGAGCAGGGAGATCAGTCGCCCGAGCGACATGCGCCGCCTTGTGTTGTGCACGAGACTGTTTCATCCGCTGAAGGACCGGAATGTGGTCGAGGTCTGGGATGTGAATGGACGGCACCGTGGTCCTGAGGGTGCGACCCATGAGCAGCTGGGCTGGCGACAGGCCCGTGGAGAGTGGGGCCGAACGATAGGCCAGCAAGTCGAGGTAGAAGTCGGATCCTGCATCGGCAGCCTTGCAGAGGAGCCGTTTGACGATGTGGACGCCTTTTTCCGCTTTGCCATTGGATTGGGGGTGCAGGGGACTGGATGTCACATGCACAAAGTTGTACCTACTAGCAAAGTTGGACCATTCCTGGCTCGTGAAGCAGGGGCCATTGTCCAACATCACAGTGAGTGGGATGCCGTGACGAGCGAAGGTCTCCTTGCAGGCAGAGATGATCGCCGATGATGTGATGTCGAAAAATAGTCTACAATCAGAACATAGTCCCTGCCCAGCGCGTGGAACAGGTAGATGCCGACCTTGGACAAAGGGGACGTGACCAACTCATGGGGCTGTAGGGTCTCACGTGGTTGGGCCGGCTGGAACCGCTGACAGGTGGGCCAGTTGAGCACTGTGTTGGCAATGTTGTCATTGATGCCGGGCCAGTACACTGCCTCTCGGGCCCGTCGGCGCCACTTCTCCACGCCAAGATGGCCCTCGTGTAGCTGTTTCAAAACGAGCTGGCGCATGCTGTGTGGGATCACGATGCGGTCCAGCTTCAGGAGGACACCATCAACTACTGCCAGATCGTCTCTGATATTGTAGAACTGCGGACATTGGCCCTTGAGCCACCCGTCCGTCATGTGGCGCATGACACGCTGTAGTAGGGGGTCAGCCGCAGTCTCGCGGCGAATGTGGATAAGCCGTTCATCCGTGGCCCTCAGATTGGAGGCCGTGGGGTGTTGACTGTCCTGGACAGAGTGTCGGCTATGATCAGGTCCTTGCCCAGGGTGTATAGGAGCTGGTAATCGTACCGCCGGAGTTTAAGCAGAATGCGCTGGAGTCAAGGGGTCATATCATTCAGGTATTTTTGTATAATGTTGACCAGCGGGCGATGGTCAGTCTCGACAGTGAATTGGGGGAGGCCGTACACGTAATCATGAAATTTGTCGACCCCAGTCAACAGGCCCAGGCACTCGTTTTCGATCTGCGCGTAGCGCTGTTCCGTGGGGGTCATGGCACGTGACGCATATGCAACGGGGGCCCATGATGAGGCCTCATCGCATTGCAGGAGCACCGCCCCAATGTCGGATTGGCTGGTATCCGTTGAAATTTTTGTTTCCTTCGTGGGATCAAAAAATGCCAATACCGGGGCCGTGGTAAGCTTGGTCTTAAGCTCCTCCCATTCGTGCCCGGGGGCGGGAAGCCATTGGAAGTCTGTCGTCTTCCTGACCAGGTTCCAGAGAGCTGTGGTATGGGAGGCGAGGTTGGGGATGGACTTCCCCAGGAAGTTGACCATGCCCAAAAATCGGAGGACCGCCTTCTTATCCGCTGTCTTCTGCATGGCCGTGATGGCTGCCACCTTGTCCGCATCCGGCCGCACACCCAACCGGGAGATGTGGTCCACCAGGAACTTGAGTTCCATCTGGCCGAAGGAACATTTGGCTCTGTTGAGGCGAAGGCCTTGGTCCCGTATTCGTTTGAAAATGCGCTGGAGGCGACTGATATGCTCCTGCGGGGTGGTGGACCAAATGATGATGTCGTCAACATAGATGCGCATACCCTCAATGCCCTCCATCATTTGCTCCATGATCCGGTGGAATAATTCTGATGCCGATATAATCCCAAACGGCATCCTGTTGTAGCATTATCTGCCAAACGGGGTATTGAAGGTACACAGCTTTCTGCTGGACCTGTCTAGTTGAATTTGCCAGAATCCTTTCAAGGCGTCAAGTTTGGTGAAGATGTTGGCCCGAGCCATCGCACACGTCATCTCATCACGCTTGGGGATAGGGTAATGCTCCCTCATTATGTTGCGATTCAGATCCTTTGGGTCAATGCAGATCCGGAGCTCGCCGGTGGGCTTCTTTACGCACACCATGGAACTGACCCAGTCAGTTGGTTCCGTCACTCTGGAGAGCACTCCTTGGTCCTAGAGGTCCTGCAGCTGCTGCTTGAGGCGGTCCTTGAGGGGTGCTGGGACTCTGCGAGGTGCATGAACCACAGGCATCTTGTTTGAGCAGGATTTTGTAAGTGTATGGAAGTGTGCCCATGCCTTCGAAAACCTCGCGGTGCTGGCCGATGATGGCATTGAGTTGCGCCCTGAAGTCCGCATCCTGGAAGGTAGACGTGTCCTCTGGAGAGAGAGAGTGTACTCGTTGAATGAGGTTTAGGAGTTTGCACGCCTGTGCGCCTAGCAGAGAATCCTTCGAGGAGCCCACGATCTCGAAGGGAAGGATGGCTTTTTGCGAGTTGTATGTCACTTCGAGTTGGCATGAACGGGTAGCAGGAATGACGTTGCCATTGTAGTCCACTAGTTGGCAGGTCGACGGAAGAATGGTTGGTTTAACCCCAAGAGTCTGAAAGGCTGACCACGCTAGGAGATTAGCGGAAGCACCAGTGTCCAGGCGGAATCGTATCTGGGATCGGTTGACCGTCAGGGTGGCACACCACTGGTCGTCTGGATCAATGCTGTGCACCGACAGCAGCTGGTGGTTTTGATTCGGGGCAGCCTGTTCTTTGTTACAACAGCAACTCAAAAAGGCTCCCTCGGGTCCTCGGTGTCACTGGTCTGCGGGAAGTAGGAATCAAACTCGGTTTGGGGTAGGTAACTGCTTGTTGCAGGGTTCTTCGGAGGTTTATTTCATTTCCTGGTTCAATTTGAGGCATTGTGCTGTCATTCCAGGTGAAGGAATGTTGTTTTACAGCTTTAAAAGATTTTTTCTTTGATTTGGGACGTTTCCCCTTTAAATGGGCATGGCCCGGGGCCTCTGATGTCATGACGCACGTGACGAAGCACGTAGGAGGCGTTTGCACATGCGCAGATCGCGGTTTCTTTACTGATGGCCGTTTTCGTGATTGCACATGCGCGCGTCGCGCAACTGCCCAAGTGCAGTCCCTTTAGAAAGATGGCCGCCGACCAAAATCGTTCTCTGCTCCGGGATTTCAGCCTCGAGGTGAGTACTGGCGCTTCTCTTACCTTTCCTTGCTGGTTGGAGTGTGTTTTCCTCACAGTATTTGCCAAATTTGTCCAGGACTGCCTGGAAGTCGCTCCTGTTTTGCCCCTTGGAGAACTTGAATTTTAAAAAGATTTCTTCTGTTCTGGCACCGGCGATGGTGAGGAGAAGCTCTGTTTTTTCAGGATCGGCCAGGACTTCTAGTTCGGCTGCCAGCAGGAAGATTTCAAACTTTTGCCGGAATGCCCGCCAATTGTCGCGGAGATCGCCATGGCACTGGAGCTGCTGCAGAACACTGATCTTGAACATCTTGCCTGGGTATCGTTGCTGGTTGTCGCTGTACGCTGAGGTGCCGGCGATGCGGAGCGGCGGCGGCGGCAGGTTGATGTTCTCCATACTTCAGGATGCCGGAATGCTGATTAGTTGCAGGTGGGTCTCAGAAGCGCTAATATGCAACCACTCCTTGTACCATGATGTGTTGGGTGTTCTGGATCACAAACAGGTCACCAACACTGGAAGTGGTGAAACTCTATTTTATTATAAGGTTAACTATATTAACATACTTGAACTGTGGGTAAATGCAATACCAGCTTTAACTGTTGACCCTTGCCTATTCCTAACCAGCTGATGCACTCAGCACATGGTGAATGTCTGTGTTGCAGGCTGTGAGCTCTGTGCTCCGAGCTGGCTGCTACTAGAATGAGCGGGAACTCTCCTGTCCCGTCTTTATAGTTGCTGTGCTCTCACTGGTGATTGGCTGCGGTGTTGTGTATGCTGATTGGTCCCACTGCATGTCCATCAGTGTGTGTGTGTGTGTCTGCACCATGATATACTGGTGTATATTATGACAGAACACACATTCCGAGAGCTAGTGCAGACTCAATAGGCCCAACTGCCTCCTTCTGCACTGTGACGATTCGGTGATTTAAATAGTGGTTATTATGGGCTGTTATTTCTCAGAAATTGTGCCTAGGCCTGTAAAAACAGGTCGAAGAGTAAGGGCTAAAGGTCATCAAGGAGGTTCTAATGCAGTTTTATCACCGAATGCAAGAATATTGAAAAGCAACCTCCGGGATATGTTGCTAGCAGCAGTCAATGTCAAAACTGCTGTCAACCTCTGTGACTGTGTTTCTCAAAGGCTATTGTGGGGGACCACTGTGACATCAATCAACCTGCAGTGCATTAGTAAGGTTCACCAGGGCATTACTTCTGTCACATTCCCTATTGCAAAGCATCAGCAGAATGATAATCTTTACTGTCCTGTGGTTCTTATATTTCGATTCACATATTTTACAAGACGTTTTGCATGCTGGGGTTATCTGAAGAAGGCAGAATGGAATGATGGCTTCTATGTGAGTACAGCTACTTTCTCCCACCCTGGCTCATAAAACCCACGTTAACCATACACATCACATGAATACAGATTTAATACTCTCCCTCCACCTCCCCAACACACACACACACACAATTACTGCACAAACTGTGGACACCTTGAAAAGGTCACTCAGATATCTGATTAAATGAAGAGTTGGCTGTGTAGTCACAGGAAGAAAATCTAACGCTGGAGATGTGCTGGCTACATGTGGCAGCCGGGGCGAAACCATCTCTGCACCTGCCATTGCCCGCCACAGGAGATACCTGTGCCAATGAACTTCAGAATAATGTTGATTTGTTGTGCATCCCAACGGGAAATTTGGCTATAATAATTCCAGTAACTTCTAAAAAAAATCATTAAAGTAGTAAGATTCTATAATGTACAAATGAAAAACAGGAGCTATAGGTACACTAGTTTCTACAATTCCTGATTTTTATTTTAATCTTCATGACTGAAATGCTAATGGAATCAACAAAGTATTCTTGGGTTATGAGGCGCAATTCAGTGGACTCAAGTTAAAGTCCGTTCAACGGCGCATTTAACGGGGCGTTTCTCAGTGCCTGCAGAGCTCAGCTCGCCAGTGAAGGAAGACTACTCGCAGGTCAGGGCACCATTGTTAATGGCAGCCCCAATCTTTCAACCCTGTCAGCACCCCAACCATGGCCTCCAGACTCTCCCCCCACCCCCCCCCCCTCACTTGACCCAAATTATCTCTTCAGCGGTCCACGAGCCCTCCCTAACCTCGCCCGATCTCTTATGGGCAACCTGCCCGGGCTAGACACCTAGCATGGGCAACCTGGCACCTTGGCACTACCAGCCTGGCCCCTTCCAGCGTTGTAGTGCCACCCGGACACCCTGGCAGTGCCCCGATTGGCAGTGGCAAGGTAACAGGCTGGCAGTGCCAAGCTGCGAGGTGCAAGATGGAGTGCCAGTGTGCCACCCTGCCCTATCCCTGACCACCTGGGCATCTCCATTGGCTAGGAAGACCCCCCCAGGTGAAATTACATCTGGTCCACGTTTATGTGGGCCAGTTCTAAACGGCACCCTGACGCAATCTCCGAGGCACAGCAGGTGACTCCCAGGCCCTGGATCAATCTGGCAAACTCTTATTTAAAAGAGCCTAATATTTCATTTAAATGTGCAGATTTGGATCTTGCCGAACGAGAGCGAGATCTAGATCACAATGCCCCGCGAGATTCCGTTGAATATCACAAGACGTTTCGAGCATCGTGAATATCACAAGAGGCCCTGGGCACAGCGAGGCTAATGAATCACGCCCATGGCATGTTATTCCCGTGCTTCAGTTCATAATATAGAAAATCTAACCTTGCAGGTTTTGTTACATATTTACAAGAGTTCTGCAGTTCCTTTATATACTCAAGACACGTTTATAGCTGGAACTGAAGTTATTAAGAACAGAGCTGATTGTCAATGTCGGTTTATTCCAAATCTCAGAAGGGCAGTTGAGGGCAGTTGTGTATGCTGATTGGTCCCACTGCATGTCCATCAATGTGTGTGTGTGTCTGCACCATGATATACTGGTGTATATTATGACAGAACACACATTCCGAGAGCTAGTGCAGACTCGATAGGCCGAATGGCCTCCTTCTGCACTGTGATGATTCGGTGATTTAAATAGTGGTTATTATGGGCTGTTATTTGTCAGAGATCGTGCCTAGGCCTGTAAAAACAGGTCGAAGAATAAGGGCTAAAGGTCATCAAGGAGGTTCTAATGCAGTTTTATCACCGAATGCAAGAATATTGTAAAGCAATATTGTCAACAATCAGCATAAACAACTGCCCTCAACTGTATTTTGTAATTTTATATAATGTGAGGAAAGATTTGAAAAACAGTGAATGATGTCCCACACCTTTTGTGATGATTACAAATAAAATAATTTTTTTTAAAAATAAACATTTTATTGAGGTATTTTTTGGCATTATAACAACAACACAATAAACAATGTATATGCATCTATAAACATAGTGCAAAAGACGTCTCCCTCTCTTACAGGTCCCACCTTTATTAACCCCCTACTCTAAGCTAAACTAACCCCCTCCACCCCCCCCCACCGCCTTCTGCTGACGATTAATTTTCCGCGAAGAAGTCGACGAACGGTTGCCACCTCCGGGTGAACCCGAACAGTGACCCTCTAAAGGCGAACTTGATTTTCTCCAAACAGAGAAAGCTCGCCATGTCTGATAGCCAGGTCTCCGACTTCGGGGGCTTTGAGTCCCTCCAAGCAAATAGTATCCGTCTCCGGGCTACCAGGGAAGCAAAGGCCAGAACGTCTGCCTCTTTCTCCTCCTGGATTCGCGGGTCTTCCGACACCCCGAAAATCGCCACCTCTGGACTCAGCGCCACCCTTGTTTTTAACACCATGGACATGATATCTGCAAAGCTCTGCCAAAATCCCCTAAGCTTTGGACATGCCCAGAACATGTGGACATGGTTTGCTGGTCCTTCCGCACATTTTGCACACCTGTCTTCCACCCCAAAGAATCTGCTCATCCGGGCCACTGTCATGGGAGCCCGGTGAACGACCTTAAATTGTATCGGGCTGAGCCTGGCACATGTTGCGGATGCATTGACTCCACTCAACGCGTCTGCCCATAGACCACCCTCTATCTCTCCTCCCAGCTCCTCCTCCCACTTGCGCTTCAGCTCCTCGGTCTGCATCTCCTCTGACCCCATAAGTTCCTTGTAAATGTCCGAGACGCTCCCTTCTCCTACCCACCCTCTGGAAACTCCCCTGTCCTGAATCCCCCTTCTCGGTAGGAGCAGGAAGGTTGACACGTGTTTAGGTAGGAAGCCCTGCACCTGCAGATATCTGAATTTGTTTCCCCTCACCAACCCAAACTTCTCCTCAAGCGCCCTCATACTCGGAAAGCTCCCCTCTGTAAACATATCCCCCATCCTCTCAATCCCTGCTCTCCGCCATATCCGGAACCCCCCATCCATACTTCCCGGGGCAAACTGGTGATTATTACAGATTGGGGACCAGACCGATGCTCCCACGTCTCCTCCATTGGCCCCAGACTCTGAGGCCGCCACCACCACGTGGCTGGTGGAGTACCGTGCCGGCGGGTACGGCAGAGGCGCAGTTACCAACGCCCCCAAACTGGTGTCCTTGCATGAAGCCGCCTCCATACGCTCCCATGCCGACCCCTCCCCACCACCCACTTCCTGATCATGGCTATATTCGCCACCCAGTAATAGTTACTAAAATTTGCCCACCCTCTCCCCGACTCCGCGGGGTCTTGCTCGCCCAAACAAAGCCAGAGATCACTTTGTTGACCCGTTTAAAAAAGGACCGCGGAATAAAGATGGGGAGACATTGAAACACGAACAGGCATCTTGTGAGGACCGTCACCTTCACAGTCTGCACCCTCCCAGCTAATGACAACGGGAGCGCGTCCCATCTCCGAAAATCGTCCTTCATTTGGTCTACTGGCCGGGCCAGATTCAATTTATGCAGCCGGTCCAATTCCTGCACCATTTGAATGTCTAGGTACCTAAAGCCTTCCCCTACTAATCTAAACGTCTGCTGCCCCTTTAAAAAAAAATTTTTTAATATAAATTTAGTGTACCCAATTAATTTTTTCCCAATTAAGGGGCAATTTAGCATGTTCAATCCACCTACCTTGCACATCCTTAGGTTGTGGGGCGAAACCCACGCAAACACGGAGAGAATGTGCAAACTCCACACGGACAGTGACCCAGAGCCGGGATCGAACCTGGGACCTCGGCACCGTGAGACTGCAGTGCTACCACTGCGCCACCGTGCTGCCCTACGCCTGCTCCCCCAATCGCCTCTCCTGTCCCCTCGCCTGGACTGCAAACATCTCACTTTTCCCCATATTTAGCTTATGCCCCGAAAACCGGCCAAATTCCCCTAGAATACTCATGATTTCTTCCATCCCCTCTAATGGGTCCGATACATACAGAAGAAGGTCGTCTGCATAGAGCGAGACTCTGTGCTCCATCCGCACCCGCCCTCCCCCCCAAACCAGTCCCTTGAGGCTCTCAGAGCAATTGCCAAGGGCTCTATAGTGAGCGCGAACAACAGTGGGGAGAGGGGGGCACCCCCGTCTCGTCCCCCGGTGCAGTCAATGTTGTCCTATTCATCCGTACACTTGCCACAGGAGCCTGAAACAGCAACCTGACCCAGTCAATACAGCCCCGCCCAAATCCGACCCGTCCCAGTACCTCCCACAGATAGTCCCATTCTACCCGATAAAAGCCTTTTCTGCATCCATTGCGATCACTACCTCCACCTCCCTACCTTCCGGGGGCATCATGTAACTGCCTACCCTGAACAAATCACATCTGGTCCTCTCCATTAACGTCCGGAATACAATCCTTAAGCCTGGAGGACAGAATTTTGGCCAGCAGTCCACATTCAACAGGGACATCGGCCTGTAGGACCCACACAGCTCCAGGCTCTTGTCCCGCTTCAGAATCAGCGGAATCGTGGCCTGTGACATCGTCAGGGGCAGCACCCCTCTTTCCCTTGCCTCATTGAACATCCTCATCAACACCGGCCCCAATATCCCAGAGAACTTTTTATAAAACTCCATTGGGTACCCGTCCGGCCCCGAGGCTTTACCCGACTGCATGGCCTTCCGACCCTCCACTATCTCTTCCAACCCGATCAGGGCCCCCAGCCCTTCTACCAGCTCCCCGTCCACCTTTGGGAAATTCAGCTCCCCCAAGAAGTGCCTCATCCCCTCCGGCCCCGTAGGGGGTTCCGACCTATACAGCCTACTGTAGAAATCCCTAAACACCTTATTCACCCCTGCTGAATCTCCAACCAGGTTCCCATCTCCATCATTTACTTTCCCTATCTCCCTGGCTGCCTCCCTCTTTCTAAACTGCTGTGCAAGCATTCTGCTGGCCTTCTCTCCATACTCATAGATCGCCCCCGTCGCCTTTCTCAGCTGCTCCACCACCCTCCCTGTGGTTAACAAGCCGAACCCCGCCTGTAGCCTCCGCCGTTCCCTTAAAAGCCCTGCCTTTGGGGTCTCTGCATACCTCCTATCGATCTGTATCTCCTTAACCAGTCGGTCTGTCTCTGCCCTGTCCACCTTCTCCCTATGGGCCCGTATCGAGATCAGCTCCCCTTTGACCACTGCCTTCAGTGCTTCCCAGACTATTGCTGCTGAAATCTCCCCAGTGTCGTTGACCTGCAGATAGCTCTGAATGCATTTCCTCAGCTGCTCGCAAACCCCTTCATCCGCCAAAAGTCCCACATCCAACCTCCAGTGCGGGCGCTGGTTTACTGTCTTTACTAACCTGCAGGTCAACCCAGTGCGGAGCATGGTCTGAGGTTGTGATCGCTGAGAACCCCGTGTCCACCACCCCTGCCAATAAGGTCCTGCTCAAAATGAAGAAATCAACACTTTATGCACGTGTGAGGAGAAGGAGAACTCCTTCACCCTCGGCTGCCCAAATCTCCAGGGGTCCCGTTCCCCCCCCCCCCCCCCCCCACCCCCCCCCCCCCCCCCCCACCCATCAGCTCCATGAACCCTTTTAGTTCCTTTGCCATTGCTGGCACCCTGTCCGTTTTCGAGCTTGACCGGTCCAAGCCAGGGTCAATAACTGTATTGAAGTCCCCTCCCATGACCAACCTGTGCGAGTCCAGGTCCGGTATCTTCCCCAGCATCCTCTTTATAAACTCCACATCATCCCAATTTGGCACATAAACATTTACTAATACCACATGCACCCCCTCCAGTTTCCCACTGACCATAATGTACCGACTGATTTGTTAGGCAGGTAGGTTCGATGTGGACTGCACTCGATGCAGGGAAGCTAGAAACAGACGTCTAACACTGGAGAAGATCCAACACTGTTTTATTCAACGATAGAACTGATATACATATTCAGCGGTGGTTCGACACTATACTGAACTGACTGGAGACCTTGTAGTAGCCTGACCAGACTTACTAGCTACCGCATGGTGTTTGCGCTTGCTAGCTCGTGGACTCTGACTGTCTCAGTGGCTGGGTCCCGAGAGAGCAGGAAACCTAGTGCCCTCTGGCTTTATAGTGGTAGTGTCCTGTCTGGTGATTTGCTGCACTGTGCTGCATGCTTACTGGTCATCCTGTGTGTCAATCATTGCCTGTCTGCATCTCATTATATACATGAGTGGATATTATGACATCTCCCCCCGTTTTTTTTAGATAAATAAATACTAAGGTGTCATATATATATACAAAAGGTGTCTAAATGAACGTATATACATAGGAAGGTGTCGATGGTGCAGATACATGGCAAACAAAACAATATTTATAGAGGTTAAATCGATGAAGTCACAAAATGTACAAAAGTTCAGTCTACAGATTCAGTCTTTGTGGTGGGCGATGAATTCCTGTTGATCGCCGCAGAGGTGGATCAGGAGCCGCCTGCACGTGGATAGGCAGGATCGCTGCCATTGCGGTGGCCGCATGGGTCGGCAGGATTGCTGGTAGATTGGTGGCATCGTGGCAGGGTACGTCCGGAGGAAGCATCGTAGGCGGCGGGGCACTTCGGTCAGATAGCGGGCGTGGAACTCTTTGCAGTGCCCGTCTGTTGCGCTGTAGCAGGGAGCCATCAGCCATGCGGACAAGGAACGATCTTGGGGCCACCTGTTTGATCACAACAGCTGTGGCTGACCTGCCGCCCTCAGGCAACTGGACACGAACATGGCCAGTTGGGACCAGCTTGGATAGATCCGCAGCATGAGCATCGTATGTGGCCTTCTGTTGGGCCCGTGACTGCTGCAATTTCTGTAAGACCGTGAGGTGGTCAAGGTCTGGAACATGGATGGCTGGAACTGTGGTCCTCAGAGTGCGATTCATGTGCATCTGCGCTGTAGGCAACCCAGTGGACAGTGGGGTTGCTCTGTATGCCAGCATCGCCAGATTGAAGCCGGAGCCTGAGTCTGCAGCTTTGCACAGCAACCGCTTTACAATATGGACCCCTTTCTTGTTTGACTGCGGGTAGTGGGGACTGGAGGTTACATGCCGGAAGTTGTAGGACTGTGCAAAATCAGACTATTCCTGGCTGTAAAAGCAAGGACCGTTGTCGCTCATTACCGTGAGCGGAATCCCATGCCTGGCGAACGTTTCTTTGCAGGCTTTGATTACCGCCTTTGACGTGAGGTCGGACAGTTTCACCACTTCTGGGTAACTGGAGAAATAGTCGACCAGGAGTACGTAGTCACGCACCGTGGCGTGGAAAAGGTCTACACCTACTTTGGACCACTGGGAGGTCACAATCTCATGCTGTTGCAGCGTTTCCTTGGGTTGAGCTAGTTGAAACCTCTGACAGGTAGGGCAGTTGAGGACTGTGTCGGCAATGTCCTGGCTCATGCCCGGCCAATAGACCGCCTCCCGAGCTCTGCGTCGGCATTTCTCGACCACAAGGTGACCCTCATGGAGTTGGCCCAGCACCATAGCCTGCATGCTCTGAGGATTTACGATCCTGTCGCGTTTCAGAAGGATTCCCTCCACCACCGTCAGGTTGTCTTTTACGTTATAGAACTGGGGACATTGTCCCTTTTGCCAGCCATGGGTAAGGTGCTGCATCACACGCTGCAGCAGAGGATCCTTGGCCGTCTCCTCACAAATTTGGACCACCCGTTCGTCAGAGGTCGGAAGGTTGGTGGCACACAACTGCACTTGCGCTTCTGTGTGGCAGATGAAGTCACTTTGTTCACAAGGTGTGGTAATGGACCTGGATAGGGCATCTGCAACGGTCAGCTCTTTGCCTGGCGTGTAGACAAGTTTGAAGCCGTAGCAGCGTAGCTTAAGAAGAATTCGCTGTAACCGAGATGTCATGTCATTTAAATCCTTCTGGATTATATGGACTAGAGGCCTGTGGTCCGTTTCTACCGTGAATTTTGACAGGCCGTAACGTAGTCGTGAAACTTGACTATCCCTGTCAGGAGGCCCAGAGATTCCTTTTCAATCTGAGCGTATCGTTGCTCAGTGGGCGTCATGGCCCTGGAGGCATACGCCACTGGAGTCCAGGACGAGGAGTCATCTTACTGAAGGAGCACCGCCCCAATGCCGTCCTGGCTTGCATCAGTCGATATCTTGGTTTCCTTGGTTGGGTCAAAGAACGCTAGAACCTGTGGTGAGCTTTGCTTTCAGCTCACGCCATTCCTCTTCATGCGCGGGCAGGCACTGGAATTCCGTCGACTTCTTGACGAGATGGCGGAGGGCCGTAGTGTGGGATGCCATTTTGGGAATTAATTTCCCGAGGAAGTTGACCATCCCGAGGAAGTGGAGGACCGCCTTCTTGTCCTCCGGGGTCTTCATGGCGTTGATCACCAAGACCTGGTCGGCGTCTGGCCCCACACCATGCCGCGAGATGTGGTCGCCGAGAAACTTAATATCCGATTGACCAAATGAGCACTTGGCCCTGTTGAGCTGGAGACCATGTTCATGAATTCTCTGGAATACCTTCTTGAGGCGAGCGATGTGTTCCTCGGGCATTGTGGACCAGATAATTACGTCGTCAACGTATACTCGCACCCCCTCGATGCCCTCCATCATCTGTTCCACGATGCGGTGAAATACTATGGAGGCAGATATGATCCCAAAAAGCATCCGGTTGTAGCAGTAGTGATTGAACGGGGTATTGAATGTGCACAGCTTGTGACTGGACGCGTCCAGCTGTATTTGCCAAAAACCCTTGGAGGCATCCAGCTTAGTAAAGAATCTGGCATGAGCCATCTCACTGGTCAACTCTTCACGTTTTGGTATCAGGTAATGCTCCCGCATGATGTTGCAGTTTAGATCCTTAGGGTCAATGCAAATGCGACGCTCCCCTGGCGGATTCTGAACGCAGACCATGGAGCTGACCCAGTCTGTTGGCTCTGTGACCTTCAATATGATGCCCTGGTCTTGGAGGTCCTGTAATAGCTTCTTCAGACGATCCTTGAGGGGCGCCGGCACCCGGCGTGGTGCATGAATTACAGGGGTGGCGTTCGGCTTGAGCAGGATTTGATATCGGTATGGAAGCGTGCCCATGCCATCGAATACGCTGTGGTACTGCGTGATAATGTCAATCTATGTCAGCTTGCAAGTTTCCATCAGGCGAGACCGTCGCCGGTGATGATGACATGGTGTGGACTCGGTGAACCAGGTTCAGGAGTTTGCAGGCATGAGCACCGAGCAGGGATGCTCTGTCAGGCCCGACGATTTCAAACCGCAGTGTTGCCTTGATCGCCTTGTTGGATACCCCTAGTTGACAGGAGCCATTGGCAGCTATGGCATTGCCATTGTAGTCAAGGAGATGGCAGGCCGGTGGAAGAATGCTTGGTCTGGCGCGGATGGTGTCCAGGTCGGATTTTGAGATGAGGTTCGCTAATGCGCCGGTGTCCAGTTTAAATCGGATGCGAGCCTTAACTGTGAGGACAGCATACCACTCGTCGGCGGGATCCACACTGAGGATGGAGAGGCGTTTCGCCGTTGTGGTGGAAGGCAGCGCTTGTGTAGTTATGATACCCACCCGATATGGGGACGTGAGGCACTCAGCATCAGGGTCTGTTGGGCTGTCGGGATCGGAATCTGGCATGCCTTGTTGTATTATGCAGACACTTCTGCGCCGCAGCTGGGATCGCTGGCTGCTGAGCGGTGGAGCAGATCTGCAAAGGGCTGCGTAGTGGCCAAGCTTGCCACACTGTAGACACAGGTGTCCTTTTGCCGGACTTTGCTGCTTTAAATGGGCGGAGCCACAATTCGGACACGTCATGACGCCGACGTCAATGCGTTCCGTGCGCCATCGCGCATGCGCAGTGCGGTTGGCTGACGTACGCACCTGCGCAGTCGGGTTGTTGGGCTCGTCGTCCACTCGGTCATGGCGCGCATGCGCAGGGGCCCGGGAAAAGCGTGTGAAACGGCCACTCTCCTCGATGCTCAGGCCCTGCAGTTGTGCAATGGCCTTCACCCGTTCCGCCTCGTGGGAGGCCAGCTTTGCAATTTCTGTCGCCCTGATGTGGGATTAACAATTCTTAGCATGCTCGTGGACAACGCACGTCTCGATAGTGACAGAGAGGGTCAACTGTTTGACTTTCAGGAGCTGCTGCCGAAGGGAGTCGGAGTGGACCCCGAAAACGATCTGATCCCGGATCATGTAATCAGCCGTCGGGTCGTTACATGACTGCGCTGGGATGCGGACATGGGTCACGAAGGACTGAAAAGGTTCATCCTTACCCTGAAGCCTCTGCTGGAAAATGTACCGCTCAACGCTCTGATTCACCTCAATGTCACAGTGGCTGTCAAACTTCAGCAGGACTGTTTTGAATTTTGTTTTGTCTTCGCCGTCAGCGAACGTAAGGGAGTTGTAGATGTGGATGGCGTGGTCCCCGCGGTGGAGAGAAATAGCGCGATCTTCCTGGCATCTGATGCTGCTTCGAGGTCGGAGGCCTCGATGTACAAGAGGAACTTATGCTTGAAGATTTTCCAATTGGCGCCGAGGTTGCCGGAGATGCGGACCTGAGGAGGAGGCTGGATGTTTTCCATTTCACCGGATGACTGCTTGCTGGTCAGTGCTGATTCACTCGAGGTAGGTCCGTCAAGATCAGTATCACTCTGGTACCATGATGTGTTAGGCAGGTAGGTTCGATGTGGACGGCACTCGATGCAGGGAAGATAGAAACAGACGTCTAACACTGGAGAAGATCCAACACTGTTTTATTCAATGATAGAACTGATATACATATTCAGCTGTGGGTCGACGCTATACTGAACTGACTGGAGACCTTGTAGTAGCCTGACCAGACTTACTAGTTACCGCATGGTGTTTGCACTTGCTAGCTCGTGGACTCTGACTGTCTCAGTGGCTGGGTCCCGAGAGAGCGGGAAACCTAGTGCCCTCTGACTTTATGGTGGTAGTGTCCTGTCTGGTGATTGGCTGCACTGTGCTGTGTGCTTACTGGTCATCCTGTGTGTCAATCACTGCCTGTCTGCATCTCATTATATACATGAGTGGATATTATGACACCAACCTCCCACATCCAAAACTATTCTACCCGCCTCAAACACCACCCGCTTATTGATCAGGATCGCGACCCCTCTAGTCTTTGAATCCAGTCCCGAGTAAAAGACCTGACTGACCCAGCCTTTCCTAAATCTAATCTGGTCAGTTACTCTCATGTGCATCTCCTGCAACATTACCACGTCCGTCTTCAGTCCCCTAAGATGCGCGAACACACATGCCCTCTTGACCGGCCCATTTAACCCTCGAGCATTCCAAGTGATCAGCCAAGTTGGGGGGCTCATTGCCCCCCCAATTCGCTGATCTGCCATCCCCTTTTTTGGGCCCGCCGCCAGCCCTAGCTCCGCGCCTCCACCGGCCCGCCCCAGGTAGCTCTGTCCTCTCTGTCCCTTGGCCCAAGTCCCTCCCTCGTCAGCAGAACATTTTCCCCCCTCCCCCCCAGTAACAACATTCTGTCACCCAACCCCTTTGATAAACCAAACATATGCACACCCCCCACTGCGTTTCCATGAGCTAGCCCACCCAGCTAGCTTGGTGGCACACATCCCTGGTGCCGGATAGTCTCCCAGATATTGTTCCCTCCCCACCCTCCCACCTGCTCGTTCAAACATACTCAAACACTCCCCACAGAATTGCACGACAGAAAAACACCAGGATCTAAACAAGCACACCTCCAACCCCCAACAGTGCAAATGAAAACCTTAACTCACTCAGCTCTGCCACTGGTCCCAAATCAATACAGAAGGCATTACAAACAGCTTCCACAAAACAAAAAATAAGAAACCTTTTTTTTTGAAAATGAACAGCGAAACAAAAAGAAAAAAAGCCCCATGATCATTGCAGCAAAGTTCAAAAGATCTCAGTCCACCACCAGTCCTTTCCTTTTCACAAAGTCCAGCGCGTCCTCAGGCGACTCAAAATAAAAGTGCTGTTCCTCGTACGTGACCCAGAGACGGGCCGGATACAACAATCCGAACTTCACTTTTTCTTAAAAAGGATCACGCTAATCTGGTTGAAGCCTACTCTTCTCCTGGCCACCTCCACACTCAGGTCTTGGTAGACCCGCAGGATACTATTGTCCCACTTACAGCTCCGTGTCTGCTTGGCCCACTGTAGAATGCGCTTCTTATCCAAGTACCTGTGCCCTCGGGGAGGTCTCCCGTTCGCGGCTTCCGCGCGAGTGCTCTATGAGCCCTGTCCACCTCCAAGGGCCGGGAGAATGCCCCATCCCCTGGCAGCTTCTCAAACAAATCTGCGATGTATGCTCCAGCGTCCGCTCCTTCGGACCCCTCCGGGAGCCCAACGATTCTCAAGTTCTGCCGGCGGGACCAATTCTCTCGGTCCTCCACCTTCTCCAGGAGCGTCTTCTACTTGTCTCTTAGCACCCCTCCCTCCAACTTCACCACAGTTTGATGTTCCTCCTGCTCAGCCAGCACCTTCTCCACCTTCTGGATCGCCCGATCCTGGGATTCCAATCTAAATTCCAGCCGCTCAATTGACTCTTTTATCGGGTCCAAGCAGTCCCGTGTCTGCTTAGCAAAGCCTTCCTGAATAACTTGCATCAGCTGCTCCGTTGATTGCTGGGTCGACAAACCAGAGGTCCGGTCCTCCGCCATGCTGGCTCCTGCTGCAGCTTCAGCTCAAGCCTTTTTTGTCTTTCTGTTTCTGCCTTTACGAGCACTTTTGTCCTTCTCTCCATGCACCGTTGTGGGAATTCAGTACACAATTGCCTCTGTCTTCAGTTTTACAGTTCAAGTCCGGTAGAAAATCGGGGGAAAAGGTCAAAAAGTCCGACCTGAGCGGGAGCCAACAAATGTGCGACTTACTCCTTCATAACCGCCACCGGAAGCCTAAAATAAATTTTATTGAACAATTAAATGAACAATAATTAAGTCAACTAGAAAGTACACTTAACTAAACCTTTGGCTATACATAGTATCAGTAACTTCACCCAAATCCAAAATTTCACTAACTTCAGAGCAAATTGTCCACAAACTTCCACAACATCTTATAAGTTTTCAACAAAATCCAGTAACAGTCACCACACTAGGCAGCTCCATCTCGTTGAGGTTGTTTCTGAGATAAAACAAAACTGGGGCAAGATGCTCTTTTATTGGGACTATATCCCCACGCCATCATAAAAACTGTGGATTTTCACGCCAGTATATCTAACAGCTTTTGCTGCAGATATGGGCCCCGCAATTCCAGGTCTGAAGCCATGCATATGCACGGCGGTGGCCTCCAGCGACCGCGCTGTGCTCCATGGCGGACTCAGACCGCGTGGTTGGATACTAAAAATAGATCCCCCCGATCGGTCGCACACCCGACCCTAACCGCCCACCCAAAACTTGCCCGGCCGTGTATAATAATAATAATAATCGCTTATTGTCACAAGTAGGTTTCAATGAAGTTACTATGAAAAGCCTCTAGTCGCCACATTCCGGCGCCAGTTTGGGGAGGCCGGTACGGAAATTGAACTCGCGCTGCTGTCATTGTTCTGTATTACAGGCCAGCTATTTAGCCCACTGTGCTAAACTAGCCCCTATAAGGCCCTCCTTGCCCTCCGATCGGTCCGCCCCCGACCAGGGCGGCCGCAGACTGAGTCCGCAGCTAGTTTCTCGACTGGGAGGGCCATGAGTGGGCCACATCGTCAGGACTTTGGCCAGTTGGGGGCGCAGAATGGCGGAGTGCACCTCCAGCAGCCTCCCCGAACAGGCGCTGGAATGTGGCGACTAGGGGCTTTTCACAGTAATTTCATCTGAAGCCTACTTGTGACAATAAGCGATTTTCATTTCATTTCAGGTAGGTGCTGTGCGGCGTACTCTCCATGTACACTGCTTTTCAGAGCCCGCAGAATCGGGGAACTGTTGACAGTCCCGATTCCGTGTGGGGAAATGGACACTGCCCCCTGGTCCCGGCCGCAATCTTGGCGTCGGGGTGCATAAAATCCTGCCTCTGGAATTTCAAGGCAGACTTTCTTCACAGACACGGTTTGCTGGGAGTTAAAACAGCGAATCCCGCTGTGGCTGACCCTTGCATCGCTTGAATGCCTCTGATATACAGTTTTTCCTTTTAGATCTTCCCTTATCTGAAGTCAAACTTAATTACTTTCATTCCACAGAGTCTAACGGCAAAGTTCACACCTTGTTGCCTCCGTTGAATCTCTGACACCTTGGGCGGATTCTCCAGTCCGCCAGCTGTGTTTTCCCAGGCGTCACGCCCTCGCCAGCAACAGGCCTCTCCGTTCCCGCCACCGCTATTGGGATTTCCCATTGTGGCCACCCCATGCCGTCGTGAAACCCACTGGCATGGGTGCGCTGCCAGCGCAACGGAGAATTCCACCGGTGGAGAATCCCGCTGCTGATTTAAACCATTTTTGTTCTGTTCCTCAGTGTTACCAGCTTGCCTTGGGTAAACATTTGTTTGCAGTGATGCTCGACTCGTTAACAAATCAAAAGCATTAATTCCATTCCAAACTGTCCTTTAAGCACTTAGTATTTTATAATAGTTTTGAAAAATATATAACCAGCAAAAAACATTCCAATTTATTGAATTTCCCTGATATTTTCACGCAATCACTACTTTTCCTGACAATGTGTTGTAATTTGCTTAGATATGTGGTATTGATGATCAGTTATGTCATTATTCAATGTGAAATGAAGTGCTGTGACATCAGATAGTAATGATGGATGTTGCTATGACATGATTGCTCACATCTCTTGCCTTCTGTTAATAGGACTGCTTGCTTGTTATACCTTGGAGTGGTATTTCTGTAAAGCAAAACTCAGTAGATATTGCTGCTTCATTGATCATTGCTTAACAAGAAGACCAGAGATAATTATAGATTCAATATCGAGCAATTGTTTTCACTGAAACATTGGCCCATAGCCTTCTTGTTCCCCAGCATTGCATTTATGATGCATTGGGGAATCCCTTCAGGATGTTCCAGTGAAAGGGTTTACCTGGCAATTGCCCAGAAGTGCTAACTTTCTCTGGACAATTGCGTTGGCCTGGGAACCATCTGACCAAAGCGATTTAAATTGCTAACTTCAGATAGTTCTGTCAGTTATACCCTGATAGTTACTCTGAAACAGTTGGAAGGAAACAAAATCACTACGATCTCCACAGTAACTGTTTAAAATACCCAAACCCACCCTCACACGGGACTTCCCACCGCACACCCCACTCCCCCCGCCCGACCTGACCCCTCCACCCAACCGACTGCAACCCCCCCACGACCTGGCCCCCCCCACCCCCGGTCGCTCTAGTGTGACCTGCTCTGCCCCACCCCAACCGGACCTGAAAATCCCCAGCCCCCCCCCCCCCCCCGCACGATTTGACCCGCCCTCTCCGGTCCGACCCCCCCTCACTCCCGGACTGATTCCGCCTCCAGTCCTACTCCCCACTCCTTGACTGATCAGCTCCTCCCCTTCCCAGACTGACTCCCCCACCGACCCTCCAGTCTAACCCTCCCTTCCCCCCAGCCAAACTCTGATCATATCCACCAGCTCCCCCACTTCTCCAGTGTAAACGGTGCCCCCTCTCTAGTTCAACCACCCAACCACCACCCTTTCTTCAGTCGAACCCGTCTCCCTCTCCCCCTCCCTCCAGTCTGACCCGTCTCCGCACCCCCCCCCCCATCCCATTCCTGCCACTTTCTTCGGTCCGGTCCGGCTGGTCTCACCCGACCCTCTCCCCGGTTTCCCCTGATTGCCTAAACCACTTAGCTTTGAAACTTTTTGTTTTATAAACTTAGAGTACCCAATTCATTTTTTTTCCAATTAAGGGGCAATTTAGCATGGCCAATTTACCTACCCAGCACATCTTTGGGATGCAGAGGCGAAACCCATGCAAACACGGGGACAATGTGCAGACACCGCACGGACGGTGACCCAAAGTCGCGATCGAACCTGGGACCTCAGCGCCGTGAGGCAGCAGTGTTAACCACTGCGCCACCGTGCTGCCCTCACCTTTGAAACCTAACTGTTTCCTTTAAATTGCTCCTTTAAACCGTTGCTTTTTGGCAGCTACTGCCATAAAAAGGGGGAATGATTTACCTCATTGCACCCCAGTTACTCCATGCCAATACAGCTGGGGGCACACTTCTCTGCTCCTGTCTCATCCAGCCTGAGTGAGTTTTGTTGAAGCCAAAAGTGTCCACACCGAGTTGTGAAAAGGAAATAAAGATTTATGACTATAGCTACTATTTTCACAGCATGAAAGATCCCAGCCGGGTCTCTCCTGTCAGTACCCGAACTAGCCAACTTTATGCAGAAGATAACTAGCATAGAATGTACAGTGCAGAAGGAGGCAATTTGGCACATCGAGTCTGGACCGGCTCCTGGAAACAGCACCCCACTTACCATACCTCCACCTAATCCCCTTAACCCAGTAACCCCACCTAACCTTATTGGACATGAAGAGCAATTTTAGCATGGCCAATCCACCTAACCTGCAAACCTTTGAACTGTGGGAGGAAATGGAGCACCCGGAGGAAACAAACGCAGACACGGAGAGAACATGCAGACCCTACACAGACAGTGACCCAAGCTGGGAATTGAACCTGGAACCCTAGAGCTGTGAAGTGACAGTGCTAACCACTGTGCTACCGTGCTACCTTACATATGGTTTAGTGATCCCCACCCTCTTTAACAGGGGAGCTCGTATTCATGGGGAGTTTAATCATTGCCACCTTGTGATGTCCCGTGTGGGTTATGACGATGAGGAAGGTTGGGCAACACAGGGGGCGCGATTCTCCACTCCCACGCCGAAGTGGCCGCGCCGTCGTGAATGCCGTCGAGGTTCACGACGGCGCTGAACGGCCCCGGTCCCGACCGATTCAGGCCCTGACAATGGGCCAGGATTGGGGCCACGTCATCTACACGCGCCAGGCCTTGTCGCCCGCGTAAAAGCGGTGCCACATAGATGACGTGGCCGGCGCCGCATAACGGGCGTCATCCGCGCATGCGTGGTTGCTGTCCTCTCTAAGTTCGCCCCGCAAGAAGATGGGGGACGGATCTTGCGGGGCCGCAGAAAGAAGGAGGTCCTCCTTCAGAGAGGACGGCCCGACGGTCGGTGGGCACCGATCGCGGGCCACCCCACATTTCAGGTAAAGCCCAGTGCAGGATCCCCCCTCGCCCCCCCCCCCCCCCCCCACAGGCCGCCCCCCCCAGCGTTCACGCACCGCTCACGACTGCAGCGACCAGGTGTGGACAGCGCCGGGGGGAACCCGCCGTTTTGGCCTGGCCGCTCGGCCCATCCGGGCCTCAAAATAGCGGGGGTGCCGGAGAATCGCCATTTTCAGTGTCTCCGGCGAATCTCCGGCCTGCGGCCCGCGAAACTTGACCGGGCCGTTCCCGCCGCTTGGGAGAATCGCGGGAGGGCGTCGGACCGCGTCCCCGGAAATTTTGGCGGCCGAGGGGATTCTCCCAACCGGCGTGGGAGTGGAGAATCGCGCCCAGGGTCTTTGGAATTCCAGTGCAGCTAAGTCCGTCGAAAATGCCAATCTGATGGAGATTGCCACTCTGAGGAATTGTGGGCCATTGTTGATTGTTTTTGAAAAAGGGTTTGACTCTTTTTTTAAATATATAACTACCTCACAAGATATTTTCTTTCAAGTGGCAGCAGCAGAAGTAAATCACAGAGCATATATATATATATATACATATATATATATATAGTTGGTGAAACTGAGTAACACCAAGTTGGAGCATTAGTGGAGGTGGTAGCTTAATGGTATTATTGCTGGACTGGTGATCCAGAGTTCTCCAGTAATACTCTGGGGACCAAGGTTTGAATCCTGCCATGACAGATGGTGAAATGTGAATCAATAAAAATCTGGAATTAAAAGTCTAATGATGACCATGAAGTCATTATCAATTGTCGTAAAAACCTATCTGATTCACTGATGTTCTTTACCCAGTTTGACCTACGTGTAACTACAGGTTCACAGCAATGCGTTTGACTCTCCAATATGGCCCAGAAAGCCACACAGTTCAAGAGCAATGAGTGATGGTAATAAATGCTGGCCCAACAAGTAATGTCCACTTACCATGAATGAATAAACAAAAGCAAAACCTTTGATTCCCTGATCGTGCAGCTCCAATTACAATGATCACGCACAATTCATCGTATTTCAATCAATATTCTCTGTTTGCCTTTGGTTCCGTCTGTATTGCAATTTTCACTTTGGCCACTCTGACCACCGGCTCTCTGTTAACATGACCTGATGTCCTCTGCCAAGTTTCATTTTCTGGTTTCTGAACTTTCGTGCGTGTTGATGTTAGAGTCATAGGTTCATACAGAATTTTACAGCACGGAAAGAGGCCTTCGGCCCATTGCACCCATGTCCACCATCAAGCATCTACCTATTCTAATCCCATTTTCCAGCACTTGGCCCATAGTCTTGTATGTAATAGCATTTCAAGTGCTCATCCACATTAAATGTTGCGAAGGTTCGTGCCTCTACCATCGTCAGACAGTGAGTTCCAGATTCCAACCAACCTCTGGGTGAAAACGTTTTCCTCACATCTCCTCTAAACCTCCTGCCCCTTACCTGAAATCTATGGGCCTTGGTTATTAACCCCTCCACGAAGGGGAAAAGCGCCTTCCTCTCCACTATATCTACGTCCCTCAGAACCTTTTACACCTCAATCAGATCCCCCCCTGAGCCTCTGTTGCGCCAGGGAAAACACCTGCTTATCCAGTTTCTCTTGATAGCTGAAACGATCCAGCCCAGGCAACAGCATCCTCTGCATCCACTCCAGCGCAATCACTTTCTTGCTATAAAGTTCCTAGTCTTGTCCACATTTGGCAAGTTACTTTCATTTTTCTTTGCAACTCACCGCATGGTCAAAACCATCCCTCACAAAATCTTCACTTTTCCATTTTTTGGGAAATAAAGATGAGGCGTTGCCAAAGTAACAAACGTCTCTATCTCTCACATTTCAATGCTTTCCCACCAGGATTACTTGCTGCAAGATTTTGCGACTGCCACGGTGACACGTTTTAATTTATTGCCCCTCATTTATATTCGTTTTTAATCTTCAATTTTAATTAAATTCTGAGTGCCTCTGTCGTTCCAGTGGAGTCATCACATCGCTACACACCAGCAGAGGACAGGCTACTGCTTCCAAGGTGCCTTAACAACCTGCGGCCAATAGAAATTTCTATTGTGCAGATATAACTGATGATTCGTTTCACAGATTCTCTGAGATTTTTCGAGACATTACTTGAACCCTAAAATTACAGAACTGTCTTTGAATGACTCTGGGATTATTTTTTTTAAACCTCAGGACATTTTACTGAGTTCTTCTCTCCTTCTCTAGAAGGTGCTGTTATCATGTGCGAATGTGAAATACAAACTTAAGGAAAAATGGAGTAAGGAATTTAAATGAAGCAGACAGGGAATTAGTAATCGTGATATCAAAGTCTAACCTCGCTTCATCTTCACCTGACATTCACAATTGCGCATGTTACTAGATAGAAAATCAGAGGAAACTTGCACAGATGATTTGGCTGATAGGCTTTGATGAATAAGGGTAGAGGAAGGCTTATAAGGAGCAGAAACCCGTGCAAAGGTTAGTTGGATCAAATGGCCTCTTTCAGTGTTGTTGGGTAGACTTTTCCGTGGATCTAGGGACAACAATGTCAGCACTGTATGAGGGTACCAAGACCTAACTAGCCTGCAGCGAGACTGGAGGAGTGCAATGTTCCTGGAGGTGGCCTCTGATTGGTCGCCTCTGCCCTCCTGATCTCATAGATGGTGGTAGGCTCCGCATGCTGCAGGCCCAATCGAGCCGCAGGGAGGTGGACATTGTTGAGGGAAATCAGGAAGATCAACTTGGAGGCTGCCTATGAGGCATTCATTCAATGCCAGAACCATGAGAGCCAAAGCTATTAGGTACCTCTAGGTGGAGGGCAGAATGCATTGAAAGAGTCACTGGGTTACGGTTGTGGCCTTTCTTTCAGCAGCATTGCCACTGGGGCATGGAATATGGGTGTGGATGGTCCCCTGGCTTGCTGCAGGCAGGCTCCCTCAATTGTGTTGGCAGCATCAGCATTCAAGGGCACTCTACCAGTGGGAAACTGCTAACAATTCACCTCAGTCAAGGCTTTTCCCATGTTAATTGGCTGACTGCTTCCATAGAACGCAGAGCCGATCCTTTTCCCAGCCTGCCTTCATCATGGAGGCAGCCTGATGTGGCTCACCCCTATTTTCTTGCCCACTACACCCCCCCCACCCCCCACCCCCTCCTCCAAGCTTGTCACCAAGATGCAGGAGAAATTCGGCCTGTGCATTCCATGTAGAACTCCAGCTTCTTGACTGATAGTTTTCAGCTTACACAATGTAGCTGAGCCAAGTGTGGACATTATAGTTGGGAAAACATTTTGTGCAACTATTTTATTACAATTTGAAAGATAAACACTTCATTTGCTCTTAGTATGGTTCCAACACTTCTGTTGCAAGGCCCGGTGGTGCTATTTAAATGTACACACTAAGGCGTCTAATACCAATTGTTGGTAAGTGCCATGTCATTTATAATTTACAATGTACGATAAGAAAATGAAGCATTGAAATTGTTGCACAACTATTCTTCAAAAATTAAATTCAGAGATTCTGTAGCATCAATCAAGTAGGTTGAAAATAATAAAATGCATACAGTTTAAACTCGGAAGAAATCCTCTGAGGAGAAATCCTTTATTTTCCTTCATTATATTTGTACTTTTGTGCTTGTTACTCGCTTTCACACAAAGTATAGAGTTTTACAGCATAGAAAGAGGCCCTTCAGCCCATCGTGCATGCACCGGACATCAAGCACCTATCTATTCTACGCCCATTTTCAGGCACTTGGTCCGTAGCCTCATATGCTATAGCATTTCAAATGCTCAACTAAATTCTTCTCAAATGTTGTAATGGTTCCCACCTCTGCCACCCTCCAGATTCCCACCACCCTCTGGGTGAAAATGTTTTTCCTCAAATACACTCTAAATCTCCTGCTCCTTAGCTTAGATCTATTCCCCCTGGTTATTGACCCCTGTACTGAGGGGAACAGTTTCTTCCTATCTACCCTAACTATGTCCCTCATAATTTTGTACACCTCAATCAGGCCCCCTCCCAACCTTCTCTGCTCTAAGGAAAACAACTGGCCTTTCTCCATAGTTGAAACGCTCCAGCCCAGGCAACATCCTGCTGAATCCCCTCTGCACCCTTTCTTGTGCAATCACATCCTTCCTACAGTGTGGTGTTGGGTGTTCTGGATCACCAACAGGTCACCAACACTGAAAGTGGTGCAACTCTATTTTATTATAAGGTTAACTATATTAACATACTTGAACTGTGGGTAAATTCAATACCAGCTTTAACTGTTGACCCTTGCCTAGTCCTAACCAGGTGATGCACTTAGCACATGGTGAATGTCTGTGTTGCAGGCTGTGAGCTCTGTGCTCCGAGCTGGCTGCTACGAGAATGAGCGGGAACTCTCCTGTCCCCTGTCTTTATAGTGCATGTGCTCTCACTGGTGATTGGCTGCGGTGTTGTGTATGCTGATTGGTCTCACTGCATGTCCATCAGTGTGTGTGTGTGTGTCTGCAACATAATATACTGGTGCATATTATGACAGTGACCAGAACTGCACACAATATTTTAGCTGTGACCCTACGAACGTTTTATGCAGCTCCATGATAACCTCCCTGCTCTTACATTCTATGCCTCAGTGAATAAAGGCAAGTATTCCATATGTCGTCGTAACCACCTTATCTACCTGTCCTGCTGTCTTCAGGGATCTTTGGACATACAACCCAAGATCCCTCTGTGCTTGATGTTAGCATCCTACCGTTCATTGTGTATTCCCTGCCCTTGTTTGCCCTCCCAAAATGCATCACCTCACACTTTCCAGGGTCAAATTCCATTTGCCACTGTTCTGCTCATCTGACCAGCCGATCTGCATCATCTAATCTAAGGCTTTCCTCCTCACTATTTACCACACCACCATTAAAAACTGCTCGGAATATCACAAACAAAGCGATTGGTTTTTAGTTTCTAAATGAATAGGAGCCCAGAATGCGATTTCACAAACAACATTTTGTTTATTCTATCATTGTGAGCCTGTGATACTGATTATAAGAAGCAATGGTCTCTTTTTATATTATAGGAGAGGCCATTAGTTTCCTAAATTACTGACTGGGGAGCACTTAATGGACTAACAGTCTTTTTGTAGCTATCGTTATTTTTCAGGTATAGTGTTTTACTTCTGAGTTTCCTTTATTTGAAGCCACACTGAAAAATTTCAATTGGATTTCAAATGATGCACACACAAATGAAAACAAATACAAAAATAAAATACTGCTTCAGGGGTATAATGCTGTATCGAGAACCTCACACCTTCAAATTGTACCCCAAACTAATTTTGGCAAACAAGGCTTTATTTTTTTTTCTTCAGCAGTTGTTGCAGAGATTAGGAGTGGAAAGTACAATAAAGACATGGCATTCAAGACATCCTTTTTTCAATATCTGACATGACTCTGGGGACTCTAAACTTCCATCTGCCAAGTGCAATTACTCACAATCCCTTTGGCCATGAGTAGGCATCTTCAAACTCAAGGATCATATTGGAGACTGTGTGAACGATAAGTTGTCAAATTTAAAAATTATGGGCTGGATTCTCCAAAAATGGGCCAAGTCCCCCTGGCAGCATACAAACGCTGGCGTTTCACTCTTGACTTTCCTCAAAAAAGTCAAGAGCGATTCTCTTATCTGCAGGGGGCTGGCAGGGCCCCGGAGTGCTTCTCGCAGCTCTGGCTGCGGATACGGGTCCCCGCATTTCCGGTTGGGAGTCCGTGCATGCACACGGCGGCGGCCTGCAGCGTCCATGCCGTGCACGATGGCGGACTTGGACCACAGATCGACATCGAGAATGTAGGCCTCCCCGAGATGGCACGCTCCCACGGATCCGAGCCATCTGATCGCTGTCCTGGCTGCCCATGAGCCCCCCCCCCGCCCCCCGGTGCTCGATCCCCCCCCCGCCCCCCACCAGGGCGGCCGCGGACTGAATCCGCAACCAACCCCTGAGGTTCCCGACGGCCAATACGTGGTTATAACCACGCCGTCGGGAGCTCGGCCAGTTTTGCCCGGAGAATCGCTGGTTGGGCCTCTGTCAATGGCCCCCCAGCCGCGCCGTGCAATCCGCGCAAGAGCAAGTCTCCGGGGACCGGAGAATCGTGGGAGCGCTGCCGGCTCGGGGGTGAAATTGTCCTACCCGCCCCGCCACATTTCTGCCCCGACCGGCCGGCGGGAGTCTCCGTAACACCGGCCGGTCAATGGGGTTTCCCATTGTGGGGCAGCCCCACGCCGTCGGGAAACCCCCGGGCGCCGGCAAAACGGAGAATCCCGCCAGCGGAGAATGACGCCCATGATTTCTGCATAAAGTTCAATTCTCCACCCCCACGCCAAACACGATTTTGGCGCAGGGCTGCGGAGAATCCCGCCCCATATATACCTGATAAATATTTCCCACCCTTCCAAATTATTTTGCAAAGCATTTGAAAATTGTAATTCCAAACCTGAATTTAAACGCTTTAATGAAATATCACAATATATATCTATAAGTACTGTTTGTTCTATGTTCTATTATGGATGATAATGGCATAGTGTAGGTTAGATGGCTTTTGTTTCGGTGCAACATCGTGGGCCGAAGGGCCTGTACTGCGCTGTCTCGTTCTATGTTCTATGTACTGGGAATATTTGGGCTGATATTTTTGCATGGCATGGTTCACAGACAATGTTCACACAGTGTACCAAAATGAAGTATGCTTCGCCCCAGAAAGAGTTTGAATATTTTCACTTTCTGAAAGTGGACAGGGCCACCTAAGGGGTCTGGAACTGATGAGAGGAGCCTGGAGCAAGAGGAGAGAGGAACACGAAACAGCAGCAGAATCATAACTGAAAGGTGTTGGAGTCCTGGAAAAAGGGTAACTGGCTGTTCTAGCCGCTCACTGGGACTCACTGCGTTGTTCTACAGAGAGCCAGCATAGATTCAATGGGCAGAAGGGCCTACGTCTCTGTTGGAGGGAAGAAATGCTAAGAGTCTGTTCTCGACCGCGTGGAATTGTAAAAGTTGCGTTTATTCGGAATTACTGTGCGTACACAGGAGAGGCAAGTTCTGCAACTAGCCTTATTTCGCAAAAGTCAGCTCTGATCATAGTCAGAACTACACGCATTTATATGTAAGGTTCTTTTGGATTTACAAGTAAGCATTGACGTCATCAATTCAGTGGGAACAATACAAGGTGATCAGTATGCATATTTTCTGGTCCCTTTAATGGGAAAACGATCAGCTAATACAATGCTTCTTTACAATCTCCTGGATTCTGTTCAACATATTTCCTTTACCCTGAACTTCTGGATGGGGTGTTAATGTGTTTTTATCCCCTGCACTGGGCTGGACAATAAATCTCCTACAGACAGGCTGGAGCCATGATTTCTGTGACGTGGGTCCCCTTTCTTATCCTAATGCCCTGTGAGATGATTTAATTATCTCCAGTGCAGGTGACTTTTCTTTAAGGTCCAACATTTTAATTCCTTGCCTGCTGGTTTTTCCCTTGACCTGTGCTGTTATAATACTTGAGACATCTTTATTATTACTTATATCAATTCTGACACACATATTGCAATTTCTTCTGCTAACAGTCTCAGTCATAATCACTCTCTGGGCGGAATGTTCCGGCCGCGCCCGCCCGACGACTGCAAATTCCCGCCCGAGGTCAGTGGACATTTACATGGTCCCCGTCCAGTTCGTGGCGATCTTGTGGCGGCTGCGGCTGAACAACCCAGCCTTCTGACTCTATCTAGTGGAGGAATCCCCCCAAATTCCAGTTCCAAATAACTATCTCTTCAAAATGCATTTGTTTGAACATCATGTTAAAGCAACACTCCACCCAATAGTCCTCTCCTCATTCAAAGTTTCCCCTGACACTCACTGTTCACATACAGACATCAATGAATGAGGCACTAACCAGTGGTTAGTATCTGTGGAATGGTACATAACAGAAGTCAGTGCCTTCCGAGAAATTTTAAAGCAAATGTAATTCTGACTTTACAAGCTTAAAGCATCCAGAGGTTCTCCAACATTTGACAGGTTGCCTCACTTACGTAAATTATGCCACCTGATTCACGAGAAGTAAGAATGAAATATCAATTAAAAACGTCTCATCTGTTAAAAATCCACATCTGAATCAACAAGAAAGATGGTCGCAGTGGGGCCTATACTATTCAATCTATCCTTTAGATTCAATACGTAGTTCATCCTCAGTGCAAAATGACAGGCAAGCTTTAATTCAGGTTGAAACAAATTAAGAAGTAGGCCAGGAACCAGCTCTTAAAGCTTCAGCGATTGTGGAAGCTCTGTCTTGGATGAGAGAACCCAAATTCATGTCTGGAATTCAGAAACTCAATTCTGTCTGAAATTCAGAAATTCCGTCCTGTCTGAACTTCAGAAGCTCCGCCATTGACACTGTGTGGCAAAACCTAACCTTTTTTTTTCATTTGCTACGACTGTCAGCTTATCAGCGCAATCACGTAGCTTAAAGTAACAACTCCAGAAGCATCCAAATGTGGCTGTTCCGATCAGCAATTTAACACAGAATGTTTGCAGGAAGAATTTAGATTAAATCTAATGAGCTGATGAAGGGGTGTCCAAAAAATAACACAGAACACATTTCTTTCAGTCATTACAATATTTTTTGAGCCTGCTCATTTGCATAGCGAAGAAGTTACCAGACATTGTGAGTCACCAGACGAGTATTGCATTGCGTTGCATATGCTCAGCCATCAAAGATGCACAGTGTGTCTTCAGTAAGTCTGAGTCTCTGTATGAGATGGCATAATGTTCAAAGGTCTGGAACTTCATTTCTGAAAAGCTGTGATACCTCACTAAGTAGCATGCCCTTTCTTCATTCTGCTGCATCATTTCACTAATTGGCATGAAATATAGAGTGTCTTCACATAACTACAAGGTATCATATGGCAATACAAGAGACTATTTCTGCCATTAAACCTCGGCGGAATAATTGATGCTGTCTCCTACTTACAGAACCATTGATTTCTTTTTTAATGCAAGTTCAAAACTACTGTGGTACAGACACCAAAGATTGTCTGCAGTAAGCCTGTCGGAGAAGCAATTTATTGAAGCAAACTGTTTGACCCACCTTCGCCCCCTTGACCAGATAGTAAATTATTCAGTTCATTAATAACATGGGTTTAGACAAGTGGCAGATGACTCACTCCACAGTATTTTTTTTCGGGCGATTTTACTGCATTTGCAGCGCATGTCGTCATTGCATTCATTCATCACTAAGTACACACATTGTTTCATGTGAGTGTTTGTTTGCCGCATCTGGTCAATTCAGTTGAGACAGTTTGAACCAACTTCTGTGTTTTGGTACAACAATGTGCTTTCCAAAACAGTGGGTAAATGAAGAGCAAATGAAGGGCTATATCTGTCAGCATAACTTCTTCAAATAGTCTCATTTCAAATGAACACAAGGATAAAATAAAATAGAATAAGTTAAGGCTGTCTGTCTTTTCAAAGCTGCTTCTCCCAATAACCGTGGCCAGAACTGGGCCAGTAATCAAGGGGATTTCACCCACTGGTGCATATCAGTGTAGCCCTTGCTACATTACATAGGTACAGATTTACTAGTTTGGGACCAACAGATACCCATGCCACAATGGACACTTAACATTATGGGGGGGGAGGGGGGGAGGGGTGATGGTGTTGTGATATTATCACTGGACTAGTAATCTAGAGACCCTGAACATAGAACATAGAACATAGAACATTACAGCGCAGTACAGGCCCTTCGGCCCTCGATGTTGCACCGACCTGTGAAACCACTCTAAAGCCCATCTACACTATTCCCTTATCGTCCATATGTCTATCCAATGACCATTTGAATGCCCTTAGTGTTGGCGAGTCCACTACTGTTGCAGGCAGGGCATTCCATGCCCATACTACTCTCTGAGTAAAGAACCTACCTCTAACATCTGTCCTATATCTATCTCCCCTCAATTTAAAGCTATGTCCCCTCATGCTAGACATCAGCATCCGAGGAAAAAGGCTCTCACTGTCCACCCTATCCAACCCTCTGATCATCTTCTACGCCTCAATTAAGTCACCTCTTAACCTTCTTCTCTCTCACGAAAGCAGCCTCAAGCCCCTCAGCCTTTCCTCATAGGATATTCCCTCCATACCAGGCAACATTCTGGTTAATCTCCACTGCACCCTTTCCAATGCTTCCACATCCTTCCTATAATGTGGCGACCAGAATTGCATGCAATACTCCAAATGCGGCCGCACCAGAGTTTTTTACAGCTGCAACATTCATGGCTCCGAAACTCAATCCCTCTACCAATAAAAGCTAACACACCGTACGCCTTCTCAACAACCCTCTCAACCTGGGTGGCAACTTTCAGGGATCTCTGTACATGGACACCGAGATCTCTCTGCTCAACCACACTGCCAATAATCTTACCATTAGCCCAGTACTCCGTCTTCCTGTTATTCCTTCCAAAATGAATCTCCTCACACTTTTCTCTCGGGGACCCAGGTTCGAACCCTGCCATGACAGATGATGAAATTTGAGTTCAATTCAAACCATCTCAGAATTTAAAAGGTCTACTAATGACCATGAAACCACTGTGACTCCAGACCCAGAGCAATATGGTTGATTCTTAACTGCCCTCTGAAATTGTCTAGTAAGCCACTCAGTTCAAGGGCAATATTGGGGAAGGGCAATAAATTCTAGATGGGCCAGCGATGGCCACATCCAATGAATGAATGAATTACCAGCAGCCAAGCCACTTCTGTAGCCTGAACAATGGCTATTAATGGCCTTTGCTCAATGTAATCCCTATCCATTGAACTTGCACTGCAATGATCACTCGCCTTGCAATGAGTAGGCAGAGACTCCGCATTTATAAGACCAAGTGTAATTTCACAACTATGGTTATAACCAAGCCACAATGGATCCAGACCTGTATCCTGATCGATGATTGATACACATTGTAATCATCAGAATAATTAAATAAGACCCTACGGAGCTGCATCAGTCAATTGCCCATAAATAATAGATTTTGACTTTATGGCAAAGTGCAAAATGAGAGCGAGAGAGAGTGAGAGCAGGGGAGAAGTGTTTTCTCTTAGCTACCAGGCAGAATGCAACTGGAAGCACCCTTTAAGTTGGTCGCTGGAAATTCACAACTTTTAAAAAAGTTGTTGGTGTATATGGGGATCATAACAATGCCCACCAGCACCCTCCCATATGCTGCCCCATTGACGTGCTCATCTGATTGATCCGTAGCAGGATCTGTCAGTGACCTTACACACAAGGGAGCTGCTAAAGGAACCATTCTGCAACTCTGACCTCATTCTCCAAGGCTGAATTTATGTTGCTGAGGCCCTAGTATCCTGGCTGGCCACAGTTAAACCTGCAAAACAAGTTTAATCCAGGGCTTTCAGCCTCATTAAATGTATGAAATGCCAAACCACCTCGTGGGGGATGCTTTGGTCAAGTAATAATAATAATCTTTATTGTCACAAATAGGCTTACATTAACACTGCAATGAAGTTACTGTGAAAAGCCCCTAGACGCCACATTCCGGCGCCTGTTCGGGTACACAGAGGGAGAATTCAGAATGTCCAAATCACCGAACAGCACGTCTTTCGGGACTTGCGGGAGGAAACCGGAGCACCCGGAGGAAGCTACCGCTTGCCCCGGCTGAGGAAATGTCAGTGTGCTGGTGCCAGCTTCCCAGTACATTTCCATTTAACGTCCATTTAACACCCTCCCCCCCCCCCCCCCCCCCCGCCCCACCACCACCCCATCGTCCACACACCCACACGCATTCACCTGCAGCCGATCCCACCCACTGACCCATGTTAAAATTCCTCTCTTATTTTTCAGTTTTGCACACCACTTTGGACAATAAAAAACGGACTGAAAGATGAGGCTGAGGAAGGCTGGTGGAAGCAGAAACAATCAATGATTTCAAAAGGTAATTGGATGGGCACTTGAAGTAAATATATCTGCAGGGCTAGGGGAATAGAGTTGGGGGCTGGGGCTGACAGGATTGCTTTGCAGGGAGCTGGCAGGGTCTCAACAGGCCAAACTCCATTCTTCTCTGCATTAATGACTCTCGGGACTTGATGAAGTATAGAACGTTTTACGGGTAAAAAGTATAGAAAAGTGCACTTTCTGTTCGGAAGGGCTCAGTATTTGAAGTCATGACAGTAATTAGTACTTATGTTTCATGTTTCCTGCATTGCAACAGCGGACAGCACTTCAAAAGTACTTAATTGATTATAAAGCATTTTGGGATACTCTAAATTCGTAAATGATGCTATATAAATCCAAATTCTTTCTTTTCTAATCAACACATTTAAGGTCAGCCAAGGGTTACCCTGATACATTACTATTATTTCACCACTAGATGGAAGTTAAAGTTCCCTAAAGGTTACAGCTCCCTCGACTGACGGAAGGTATATATTCACCCGCATTGCCATAAAACTGGGAAAATGTGTTTTGCAAAATGCCAAGTTAATAGTTTCATCATTACTGCAAACCATCAGCTCTGTTTCTTATAGATACTGTTAAATTGCTTCACAGTTGTGAATGAATTAAGCCACTAGAAACAACCGGCACAGTTGAACATATACTGGTACAGATAAAAGAATAAATTTGCAATACTTTGAGTTTCAGAATCAGTTCAAGATGGGTTGAATTTTCATCAGGCTGTAAATTCTGTTTGCCTTGCGGTCTTTCATCTTCCTATTGTGCTCCATCTCCAGTAATCAGCTCTTTATATTTGCTTAAGGTTCCTAACACCATTCATCTTTTACAGGCAGCATTACAGATGATCTTTACCACTACAGATCGAAAATGGTTCAACCAGGAAAAATCAAACACTGATCCTATGACATTTTCTGTGGTGGCCAAATCGAAGCACCCTGATATCGGCACACCTATTGGTGAGCACAATTTTAATTTTAGACATTGGACCTGCATTTCAGGAAGTTGAGCATTGTAGGTAAGTTGCCATTATTTTTCATTTTCAGTCATCACATTCAAATTAGTCAACTTTGTAAGTGATTTTAAAAAAAAAAATCATTCTTGGGCTGTGGGCTTCGCTGGTTAAGTCAGCATTTAGTCCTCCTCCCTAATTGCCCTTGAGAAGGTGGTGGTGAACTGCCCTCTCGAACTGCTGGAGTCCATGTGGTGTAGCTGCGCCTACAGTGCTGCTAGGGAGGGAGTGCCAGGATTTTGACCCAATGACAGTGAAGCAACCATATATTTCCAACTCAGGATAGTGAACGACTTGGAGGGGAATTTCTAGATGGTGGTGTTCCCAGGTATCTGCTGCCCTTGTCCTTCTAGATGGTAGTGATCATGGGTTTGGAAGGTGCTGTCTAAGGAACATTAGTGAGTTCCTGCAGTGCTTCTTGTAAATGGTACACACTGCTACCAGAGTGTCAGTGGTGGAGGAAGTGAGCGATTGTGGATGGAGTGCCAATCAAGCTGCACATATTCAACCAAAGGAAGAACATTCCATCAGGTTCCAGATTTGTGTCTTGTAGATGTGAACAGTCTTTTGGAAGTTCGGAAGTGAATTACTCACTGAAGGATTCCTAACCTCTGACCTGCTCTTGTGGCCCTGGTATTTATGTGGCTAGTCCAGTGCAGCTTCCGGTCAATGGTAACCCCCAAGATAACGAACTGGCTAACCGATAGAAGTCAGAGAGTGGTGGTGGATGGCAAATATTCAGCCTGGATCCCAGTTACCAGTGGCATACCGCAGGGATCAGTTCTGGGTCCTCAGCTGTTTGTGATTTTCATTAATGACTTGGATGAGGGAGTTGAAGGGTGGGTCAGTAAATTTGCAGACGATACGAAGATTGGTGGAGTTGTGGATAGTAAGGAGGGCTGTTGTCGGCTGCAAAGAGACATAGATAGGATGCAGAGCTGGGCTGAGAAGTGGCAGATGGAGTTTAACCCTGAAAAGTGAGAGGTTGTCCATTTTGGAAGGACAAATATGAATGCGGAATACAGGGTTAACGGTAGAGTTCTTGGCAATGTGGAGGAGCAGAGAGATCTTCGGGTCTATGTTCATACATCTTTGAAAGTTGCCACTCAAGTGGATAGAGCTGTGAAGAAGGCCTATGGTGTGCTCGCGTTCATTAACAGAGGGATTGAATTTAAGAGCTGTGAGGTGATGATGCAGCTGTACAAAACTTTGGTAAGGCCACATTTGGAGTACTGTGTACAGTTCTGGTCGCCTCATTTTAGAAAGGATGTGGAAGCTTTGGAAAAGGTGCAAAGAAGATTTACCAGGATGTTGCCTGGAATGGAGAGTAGGTCTTATGAGGAAAGGTTGAGGGTGCTAGGCCTTTTCTCATTAGAACGGAGAAGGATGAGGGGTGACTTGATAGAGGTTTTAAGATGATCAGGGGAATAGATAGAGTAGACAGTCAGAGACTTTTTCCCCGGGTGGAACAAACCATTGCAAGGGGACATAAATTTAAGGTGAAAGGTGGAAGATATAGGAGGGATATCAGAGGTAGGTTCTTTACCCAGAGAGTAGTGGGGGCATGGAATGCACTGCCTGTGGAAGTAGTTGAGTCGGAAACATTAGGGACCTTCAAGCAGCTATTGGATAGGTACATGGATTATGGTAAAATGATATAGTGTAGATTTGGTTGTTCTTAAGGGCAGCATGGTAGCATTGTGGATAGCAGAATTGCTTCACAGCTCCAGGGTCCCAGGTTCGATTCCGGCTTGGGTCACTGTCTGTGCGGAGTCTGCACGTCTTCCCCGTGTCTGCGTGGGTTTCCTCCGGGTGCTCCGGTTTCCTCCCACAGTCCAAAGATGTGCGGGTTAGGTGAATTGGCCAATGATAAATTGCCCTTAATGTCCAAAATTGCCATTGGTGTTGGGTGGAGGTGTTGAGTTTGGGTAGGGTGCTCTTTCCAAGAGCTGGTGCAGACTCAATGGGCCGAATGGCCTCCTTCTGCACTGTAAATTCAATGATAATCTATGATTAATCTAGGACAAAGGTTCGGCACAACATCGTGGGCCGAAGGGCTTGTTCTGTGCTGTATTTTCTATGTTTTATGTTCTATATTGATTGTGTGGGATTCAATGATGGTAATGTCATTAAATGTCATGGTTAGATTGTCTTTTTTGGGGGATGGTCATTGCCTGACACTTGTGTGGCATGAATTTTACTTGCCACTCATCAACACAGTGGTGTTGTGGTATTATCACTGGGCTCGTAATCCGGAGACCCAGAGTAATGCTCCGGGCACCAAGGTATCAGAAATAAAATCCCGAAAGTAAGAGTCCCATGATGATCATAAAACCATTGTCGATTGTTGTCAAAAGCCATCTGGTTCGCTAATGTCCTTTCGGGAAGGAAATCTGTTGTCCTTACCAGATCTGGCCTTCATGTGACTCCAGACCACAGCAGTGTGATTGAGTCTTAAATGGACAAGCAAGCCTCAGTTGTATCAAACCATTAAAATGGATGAAACAAATTAAACCGATTGGGCCTGTAAGCATCTTCCTCGGCATTGGAAACAACAACATTTTACCCAGCCCTGTCGACCTTGAAAAGTCCTCCTTACTGATAACTGGGAGCTTGTGCCAAAAATTGAGCAATCTGTTTCACAGACTAGTCAAGCAACAGCCGAACATAGTCATACTTACGCAATCATGCCCTGTAGATAATGTCCCAGAAACCACCATCACCATGCCTGGGTATGTCCTGTCCCATTTGGCCTGCCAGCAAAGTTGACAGCAGGTGGAAGGAGTTGCACTGGGAGTCCTCAGCATCAACGTTAGACCCCATGCAGACTCATGACATAAGGTCAAACATGGGCAAAGATCACTCCTGCTGATCACCATGTACTCTTCCCCCCCCCCCCCCCCCCCTCTCAGCTGCCGAACACCAATTAGAGGAAGCACTGAGGGTGCCAAGGGTGCTGAATATACTCTGGGTGGCGGACTTCAATGTCCATCACCAAGAGTGGCTTGGTAGTTCCAGCATAGACATAGCTAGCCTAGTCCGAAAGGACATAACTGCTGGACTGGGACTGTGGTAGATGGTGAGGGAGCAACAAGAGGGAAATACATACTTGACCTCATCTTCACCAACATGCCTGCCACCGATGTCTCTTTCCATGACTGTATGGGTAGGAGTGACCACAGCACCGTCCTTGGGGAGATGAAGCTCCGTCTTTACATTGGGGATCGTGTTGTGTGGCATGGAATAGATCTCAAGAGGGGGCAATCATGAGGCACTGTGAGCCATCAGCAGTGGCAGAATTGTACTCAACCACAAACTTAAACCTCATGCCAGATATATTCCCCCACTCAACAATTAATGCCAGGACAGGGAATTAACCCTGGTTCAATTAAGAGAATAGGAGAGCATACCAGGAGCAGCACCAAGCATACCCACAAGTGTTCCCACACCCTGGACGAGTGTGTGGCGAATTCCAGCCTCACAGACCGTGGGGTCCCAACATAAGGGTCGGTGCAGACTCGATGGGCTGGATGACCTCCTTTTGCACTGTAAGGATTCTATGGTTCTATGATAAGTGAATTGACCAACAATTCGCGTTTTCTGAAGATCGTTAACCCTCGACTGCTCCAATGAGCTACAGACAAGTAAAACATTAACAAACTGTTTATTAATAAAAAGAAGAACAGATGAACATACAAGCGAATAACAGGAAAATCATCTCGCAGACTTCCTTATCCCAAAATCCCGTCCCACTCTCTACCCAGACACACACAAGACAGACACAAGGTAAGGGTTGCCGAGGAATAAAAAAAGGAATTAAAGAGGCAAGTCTGAGATGAATCTTCACTACTGTGGTTGCAGCATCTGGGCAAGAGATTGACTCGAGAGATTCAGGTTGGGGCAATTCCGTCCTTCGGTCACTTCGGTGTTTCACCTAAGAATTCCAGGTTGGTGCAATTCTGCTCTTTGGCCACCAGATAGAGCTAGGTTCAGTGTGTTCAGGTCAGTGCAGGTCTTGTCACCGGGCACCAGATGGTGCTGTACACAGGATGCTCAGATCAGTGCACTTCTGACTTTCTACCACCAGATGGTTCTTTCACCTCCCTGTGCAAGACTCTGGCGGTTTTTTCACAAATGATCCCATCTTAAGCTTCAATCCTTCAGATCATCCTAGCCCCTGACACTCACAGTTTGAACGTACTGACCTTTGGAAAAATGACTTGCACGTTCACATTCAGGATCTCTTTCCCAGTTCTTTTGGCTGTCTGTTCTCCTTTAAACAAACAAGTCTTCACAAATCTGGCTACACTGGCTCTTAAAATCATCCAGCAGAGAGAGAGAGGAGAGGGGCAGATACTCCAGGGTCCTGACTCGCTGGCTGCTCAACAGAACCGAACAAAAGATCACACTTTCCAGAAGATTCGCCATCTTTCCTGAAAGTTTCTGACCAACCACAGGCCCCGATAGGAAAAGGCTGAAAATTCCATCGACACCGATTGGCTGCTTGCCAAGTCTACGGAACGGCATCACAGATTCCACAGAACTGAAAGGCGATGTTGACTAGCCCATCAAATAAGGGGGCTTTCCAGTTTCCAAAGGCTATAATTTAAACAGAAATTTCCAAGGGTGCAGTAACCTTGCAGCAGCTACCCCACAGAATGTAGATCAGAACAGGCAGCAGGATAGGCATTGAAAGGGAACACAGGACAGACAGAAAATATCCCAACATGAGCTATAACACAGGACTAAGTGTGTGCCAAACAGCGTAAGACCATAAGACTACACGATAAAGGAGCAAAATTAGGCCATTTGGCCCATCTGGCTGCTCCGCCATTCAATCATGGCCAATATGTTTCTCATCTCATTCTCCTGCCTTCTCCCCATAATCTCTGATCCTCGTATTAATCAAGAGCCTATCTGTCTCTGTCTTAAAGACACTCAGTGACTTGACATCCACAGCCTTCTACGGCAATGAGTACCACAGATTCACCACCCTCTGGGTGAAGAAATTACTTTGAAGAAAGAGCTTAGACAAAGGGTCATCTGGATTCGAAACGTTAGCTCTTTTCTCTCCCTACAGATGCTGCCAGACCTGCTGAGATTTTCCAGCATTTTCTCTTTGGTTGAAGGAATTACTCCTCGTCTCACGTTTAAAGGATCATCCCTTCAGTCTGAGGCTGTGCCTTTGTGTTCTATGCTCTCCTGCACATGGAAACACCCTTTTCACATCCACTTTATCTAGATCCCTCAGTATTCTGTGTTTCAGTAGCAAGTGGTCGACAGAGCTAAGCGATTCCACAACCAACAGATCAGATCTAAGCAGTGCAATCCTACCACACTCAGCCATGATTTGTAGAAGTATATTTCAAGAATTTTAAAAGCATAATTGAGGATGTAGAGTTACACATACCAAAATCCCATGTACAAATATTTGCTTTATTTAGACCTCTTACATTCTTTACTTGCCAGAAGAGTCTGAGGGCGGAATTCTCCGACCTCCCGCCGGGTCGGAGAATCGGCGCAGTGTAGCGCAAATAGCGCCACGCTGCCCCGACGTTGGGACGCAATTCTCCGCAGAGCGGAGAATCGGCGCCATTGGGGCCAGTGTGGTCGGCGCGGTGCCGGTCAGGGTATGCGGCGACTCTCCGGCACGGGCTGGCACGCCAATTCTCTGGCCCGAGTAGGCCGAGTGGCCTTCACAAAAAATCCGAGTCCCGCCGGAACCGTTCTACCATCCTCTGGGCTGGCGGGACCTCGGCGTTGAAAGGTCCCAGGTGTGGCCTGTGGGGAGGGAGGTGCGGTCTGACCCCGGGGGGGGGGCCTCCATAGTGGCCTGGCCCGCGATCGGGGCCCACCAATCGGCGGGCCGGCCTCTCTGGCTGGGGGCCTCCTTTGCTCCGCGCCGGCTCCTGTAGCCCTGCACCATTTGGTGTCAGGGCCGGTGCGGGGAAGAAGGCCACTGCGCATGCGTTAGTTGGCACTGGCCCAACTGCACACGCGCGGACCCCGCGGCGCCGGGTTGACGCTGGGATCGTCAGCTGGAGCAGCGTGGGCCGCTCCAGCGCCGTGCTAGCCCCCTGTGGGCCGGAGAATGGGGTCCCGGAACAGGCGCCAACGCCGGAGTAAAACACTCCCGTTATTACGCCGGCTTCGACACTTAGCCGCCCAATGGGAGAATCCCACCCATTGTCTCTGAAATTAGCAGCATTTCATTTTCTAGAATCTAACAAATCTCTCACCTTGACAAGCAGAACATTGATTTAGAAACAAGAAGATAACTGGATTATTTCTGTCTAATGGCTGTTGGCTGTTGCCATGTTAGTAAAATTGGTGCTGATCTTTGGTGTCTGTTCTCTGACAGTCTCAATGCAGATGCACTATGTTCCCTGGCATCAGTAACGAGAATGCATTCAAGCCCCTGGTGAATGTGCAGCTGAGTTCATTTTGCTCTAGTTTTGAGTATATGTCAATCTTCTTAGGTGGTTTAATGACGAGAAACTAGGTATATCCCTGCTTGTCTCGTGTTCAACTGCTGATCAGACCATTGGTTGTCTAATAAAAGAGTGGATAATTCACTGAATAAATCCTATAAATGATCCTGTAAAGCAAATGAAGATAAAAACAGAATTCCATTCAAACCCAGGCTGCAACCTTAGTACAGCACGGCGGCACAGAGGTTAGCATTGCTACCTCACAGAGCTCGGGACCCGGGTTTGATTCCGGCCTTGGGTGACCATGTGGAGTTTGCACATTCTTCCTGTATCTGTGTGGGTTTCCTGTGGGTGTTCTGATTTCCTCCCATAGTCTAAAGATGTGCAGGTTAGGTGGATTGGCCATAATAAATTACCCCTTAGTGTCCAAAGATGTGTAGGTTAGGTCAAGGGGTTATTGGGATAGGGTGGGGGAATGGGCTTGGGTGGAGTGCTCATTTAGAGGGTTGGTGCAGACTCGATGGGCTGAATGGTCTCCTTCTGCACTGTAGGGATTCTATGGTTCTATGGATTATCTCTGAAATCAAACACAATCAAACAGTTTGCTCAGAAATCCAAAATATCAAAACGTAACATGGCGGCAGCAGTTGGAGCAGAGTCAAGGTTGGGGAGAGCTGGTGGGGGAGAACTCCTGGAGGAGTACAAGAAATTTGTTGGGGAATGAATACTCCAAGGTTGGGCAGAACTAAAAATGTAATTTCATAACAGGAAAAGTATTAGAACCCTAAAAACACAGGAGTACAATGAAATGCTAAATATTTTGAAAAGTGACATTCAAATTGTCTGAACCATTCATTGGAGAGGATGATACTAACTTGCTATTAACACCTTGGTATCCAAGGTGAAGTCAGTATGGCAGAGATTATGATAAATAAAAAGGATTCCAAACTAAAAAATCTTCCAAGTTATACCTAGGGAGCTGGAGGACAAAATCTAATAAGTGGATTTTGGAACACTGGCTATTTTGATGACAAAATGACAAACATTTGTGAAATTCTATTGTGCAGTAAACAGGGACGACAAGTGAGCTGGTGGGGTTTGATCATAAACCTTCCCAAAGTTAATCATTTTAATCAAGCACAGTTCGAATTGAGAGCTCAAATCGAGGCCAGGATGTCAAAACTAATCAAGGCAAGTGCAGCCCTTTTAGTTTAATATCAATAAGGAGGAAAGTAATCATCTATTCTACCTGTACACTGCCCCTAAATTGCTCATCATTTTGAAGAAAATCTACTTTATGAACTTATCTTCACTGCCTATATTTGAAAGTGAAGTCATGCGGCGAATATCAAAGCGACTCTAAATCTTCCTTCTCAACAGATAGCAATCTAACTCCAATTTGACATGTCATTTACTGTAAAATCAACTTCATTCTGAAATTTAGTATCACTTGCTCAATATTCTATCAGGATGTGTTTTCTGTATCATCTTAGCACAGATAGAAAGGTTGGCTAACTGATAAAAGACAAGGGGTTGGATTCTCCGGTTCTGCGGCTATGTCCCCACGCTGGCGTGGGAACGGTGGTATTTTACGACCGAAAACGTAGCATACGACAGCCACCGATCCTCCGTTTGGCTGGGGGCTAGCAGCAAAGCAGCGGAGAGCACCCGGCTCTAGCTGCTGATACGACCCGGAGAATTGCTGGGTCGGTGGCCGCACATGCGCAACATGGCACCGGCCGCTCGCGGACCCGGCCTGCAAAAAAGTGCCCCACCTTTCGCCAGCTCGCGCACCCTGGACCACCCCCCAACAGTACCCCCAGCACCTGACAAAGTCCCCCATGCCCGCGGATCGGCCCTCCCCCGAATGTGGCAGCACTGGACTGAGTCCCCAGTGGCCACGCCGAGTTCCTGACGGATGATATCACACGCGACCGACACCGTCGGAAACCTGGATGGTCGGGGGTGGAGCATTCGGGGGTCGGCCTCAGGCAATGCCCTGAGGCCATCGGTACAGCGCGTTCTGCACGCGCGTGTACGCTGCTTTGGAGGGGGGCGCAGCATTGGGAAAGCGGTGCCGCCCCCGATTTGGTCGGAAACGGGTATTGTACGGGCGATCGCCAAATACGATTTCAGCATCGGCGACCGGAGAATCCCGCCCAGGGAGTTGGGATAAAAGGGTCATTTTCAGGATGGCAATCTGTAACTAGTGGTGTACCACAGGAATCAGTGTTGGGGCCACAATTATTCACAATATATATTCATGACTTGGACGAGGGAAGTGAATGCAAGTTTGCGGATGATACAAAAATAAGTGGGATGGCAAGTGATGAGAATGACACGAAGATTATACAGAGGTAGAGACAGGTTAAGTGAGTGGGCAAAAACTTGGCAGATGGAATATAATGCAGGAAAATTTGAAGTTATACACTTTGGTAGGAAGAATGGGTGCAATTCCAAGGCCACGCTGTACCTGAAACGCAGCTTGCTGCAGCGCAGCGTGGCTGTTTAAAGCTGGGAGACCTTGCTCCCGTGATCTACTCGGCTCTCAACACCTTGCGAGATTCAACGCAATCTCGCGAGACCCACAATGGGCGGGATCATTTTTAGCAAATCTGCATATTAGAGCGAGGCAGTAAGCGCCCAGCTTGGATGTTGGGGGGGCGTTGGGACCCTCCCATATTTTCGGGTTGGGGGAGAGGTCGGGGATCGGGCGCCATTTAAAAAAGTTGTCCAGATCTCTTGCTACAATGGGGAGTTCCGGTGAGCAGAGCTCCCCACTGTACAAAATGGGGCCATGTACAGCCTCGGCCCGCTCCCCATTCAGGCCCCTTACTCAAAGCGAATCCCATTGAATAGCCATTTGTTTCTTGGCACTGTGCGTGCCGGGAAACATGCTGTTAAATGCACTCGCTAGGGGACTTTGCTGCCTTTTGGGAGAATCGTGCCTAATAAAAGAGCTGAATATTTAAAAAATAATAATCTTTATTATTGTCACAAGTAGGCTTCCATTAACACTGCAATGAAGTTACTGTGTAAAGCCCCTAGTCACCACATTCCGGCGCCTGTTCGGGTACACAGAGGGAGAATTCAGAATGTCCAAATCATCTAACAGCATGTCTTTCGGGACTTGTGGGAGGGAACCGGAGCACCCGGAGGAAACCCACACAGACATGGGGAGAACATGCAGACTCTGCACAGACAGTGACCCAAGCCGGGAATCGAACTGGGACTCTGGAGCTGTGAAGCAACAGTGAACATAGAACATAGAACATTACAGCGCAGTACAGGCCCTTCGGCCCTCGATGTTGCGCCGACCTGTGAAACCACTCTAAAGCCCATCTACACTATTCCCTTATCGTCCATATGTCTACCCAATGACCATTTGAATGCCCTTAATGTTGGCGAGTGCACTACTGTTGCAGGCAGGGCATTCCACGCCCTTACTACTCTCTGAGCAAAGAACCTACCTCTGACATCTGTCTTATATCTATCTCCCCTCAATTTACAGCTATGTCCCCTCGTGCTAGACATCACCATCCGAGGAAGAAGGCTCTCACTGTCCACCGTATCCAATCCTCTGATCATCTTGTATGCCTCATTTAAGTCACCTCTTAACCTTCTTCTCTCTAACGAAAACAGCCTCAAGTCCCTCAGCCTTTCCTCATAAGATCTTCCCTCCATACCAGGCAACATTCTGGTTAATCTCCTCTGCACCCTTTCCAATGCTTCCACATCCTTCCTATAATGCGGCGACCAGAATTGCACGCAATACTCCAAATGCGGCCGCACCAGAGTTTTGTACAGCTGCAACATGACCTCATGGCTCCGAAACTCAATCCCTCTACCAATAAAAGCTATCACACCTTACGCCTTCTTAACAACCCTCTCAACCTAGGTGGAAACTTTCAGGGATCTATGTACATGGACACCGAGATCTCTCTGCTCATCCACACTGCCAAGAATCTTACCATTAGCCCAGTATTCTGTCTTCCTGTTATTCCGTCCAAAAGTGCTACCCACTGTGCTACTGTGCTGCCCACAGGGGGGATTTGGGGGTCTTCGAGCATAAATCACAAACAGCTAGCATGCAGGTTCGGCAAAGCAAATGGAATGTTGGCCTTTATTTGAAAGGGAATGGGGTATAAAAATAGGGAAGTCTTGCTAAATCTATACAAGGCACCAGTTTGACTATTCTCAAATACCGTGAACAATTTTGGTCCTCTTATCTAAAAAGAGGTACATTGGCATTGGAGGCAGACCCAAGAAGGTTCACTAGGTTGATCCTAGAATCACAGAAAATACAGTGCTGAAGAGGCCCTTCGGCCCATTGAGTCTGTACCGGCATACGAAAAAAACAGGTGTGGATGGATTTTCTTATGAGGAGAGGTTGAGTAGGTTTGACATGTACTCATTGAAGTTTAGAAGAATAAAATGCAACATTATTGAGATAGATAGGACTCTCAGGGTACTTGAAAAGATGGAGGCTGAAAGGTTGTTTCCCCTTGTGTGAGAGTCTAGGACCAGAGGTCATAATCTCAGAGTAAGGAGTTGCCCATTTAAGAGAGAGATGGAAAGGAATTTCTCCTCTTAGAGGCTCGTGAATCTGTGGAATTCTTTACTGCTGAGGGCTGTAGAGGCTTTGTCGTTAACTCTGTTCAAGGCTGTGATAGACAGATATTTAATCAGTACCAGAATCAAGGGTTATGGGAATAAGGCAGGAAAGTGGATTTGAGGATTATCACATCAGATCAGTCATAATCTCATTGAATGGTGGAGCAGACTCAATGGAACAAAGAGCCTACTTCTGTTCCTGTGCCTGATGGTCTTATGGCCGGTTGCCAGACAAGGCTGGAATCGAACCTGGGTCCCTGGAGCTGAGAAACAGCAGTGTTAACCACTGTACCACCATGTCGCCCATGCAATTCTTCTCTGGGGATGTTATTAAATGCCTTCGGAGAGTCCAGACAAAACAAAATTCATAGACAACCCCAAGTCACTACTTGACTGACCTCTTTAAAAAATTCAATCAAGTTCATCAAACATGACATCCCTCTTCCAAACCTATGACAACTCGCTCTGATAAGGTGGACACTTTCAATCAGCCTGTCCTTAATTACAGCCTCTAGCAATTTCTCAACAACAGATGTTCGGATAACTGGTCTATTAGTCCCTGTGTCCCACTCTCACCTGACTTAAATAGCAAAGTGGATGTGCAATTTTCCAATCTAAAGAAATGTTTCCTGAAAAGAGAAAAATCTAGAAGTTTTTCTAGATTGGAAAATCTCGTTTGGGCATCTGCAATGTTTTTGACTATGAGGACAACCTGGAGGTCAGTTATTCTCCTTAGTCCCAGTGATTTTATATCACTGTTAATTTGCTCACATTAATTTTGCTGAGCACTTTCCCTGCGTCAATATTAGTTTCCTTGGGGTGTCCAGCACACTGATGCAAAGCAATTTTTTATGCCTACCATTTCCTTATTTTCATTTAAGGAACCGCCATTGTCACATTTTAAAGGGCCCACGTCCTTCTTAACCACCTAATGTTTCCGAATATATTCATGAAACAAAATGTGCTGATTTTGATATCCCTTGCAAGTTTCTTTCCTTACTCCCTTTTGTAGCTTGTCCGAGCTGTTGTGTCACCCTTTGCTTTTCTTTGCATCTTTTATATTCTTGCATGCTTTTCCTTTACGACTTATGTTGCCCCCCCACCTTGTTAGATATTCATAGCTATTCTCTTTTTCCAAGTAGAGTTGTTGTCCCTTTGAGGCTGAGTATTGCATTCAATAATTTTTTTGCACCTCTCACTGACCTCTTATTGCTTTAGTCATTGAAACATTTGCGATTTTAACTGCGGACAGTCACTCACTCATAACATTGAAGTTAGCCTTGCTCAAACCTGGATAGAATCTTAGCGGCTGTTTTGTCTTTGTCTCTTGAAAGTACTGTTTTGATCTCAATCATATTGGCCCGGATCTTCTATGAAGCGGAAATCATATTGCCGTTGACGAACACAGGAGATAGGTGCAGGAGTAGGTCATTTGGCCCATCGAACCTGCTCCGCCATTCAATCAGATCATGGCTGATCTCTTTGCGTTTCTAATTCTTTCTACCCCCGATAATCTTTGATTCCCTTGCCCAACATGAATCTATCTACCTCCGCCTTAAATACATTCAACCATCTCGCCTCCGCTGTCTTCTGAGGCAGAGAATTCCAAAGTCGCACAAACCTTTGAGAGAAAGAAATTCTCCTCATCTCTGTCCTATAAGGGTGACCCCGAATTTTGAAACAGTGCCCCCTAGTTTTGGACTCACCCACAAGTGGATACATCCTATCCACGCCCACCTTTTTAAGACTGTTCAGGATCTTATATACTTCAATCAATTCACCTTTCCTCAGAAGTTAACCTGCTCATTCCAGATATCAATCCAGTAAACTTCTGAACCACCTCCAACACTCTTACATCCATCCTTAAATAAAGAGACCAAAAGAGCATAGAGTCTTCAAGATGTGGTCCCACCAATGCCCTGTATAACTAAAGCATAACATCCTGGCTTTTATGTTAAATTCCTCTCGTAATAATGAATAGTTTTCTCAATTACTTGCTGCACTTGTACACTTATTTTTTTGTGACTCATGCAATACAACAACTAGATCCCTCTGCACCTTGGAAGTCGGCAACCGTTCTCCATTGAGTAATACTCTGCTTTTTTAATCAACTTCACATCGTTCCATATTATCGTCCATCTGGCAGATTTTTATCCCTCAACCTATCTATATCCATTTGCAACCTCCTTACGTTTCCTGCACAACATACATTCCTACCTATCTTAATGCTATCTGATAATGAAACTACCATGCCTCCCCCACAACCAAGCCGTTGATATAAATTGTAAAAAGATGATACTCCAGCACAGACCTCTGAGGGACTCCATTTGTCACATCCTGCTAATCAGACAAAGATCCATTTATGCATTCTCTGTTTTCTTCTAACCAGCCAATTACTATCTATGATAATATGTGACTCCTCTCCCATAACAGAGCTTTATTTTCGACAATAACCTTATCAAAGACCCTCTGAAAATCCATGTACATTATGTCGACAGGCTACCCTTTATCCACATCATATGTTACTCCATCAAAGAACTCCAATAAATTGGTTAAACATGATTTCCATAGGGCAGCACGGTGGCGCAGTGGGTTAGCCCTGCTGCCTCACGGCGCCGAGGTCCCAGGTTTGGTCCTGGCTCTGGGTCTCTGTCCGTGTGGAGTTTGCACATTCTCCGCGTATTTGCGTGGGTTTCGCCCCCACAACCCAAAGATGCGCAGGGTAGGTGGATTGAACACACTAATTGGAAAAGAATGAATTGGATACACTAAATTTTAGAAGAAAAAAAAATGATTTCCATTTCACCAAATCATGCTGACTCTTCCCAATCATCATGCATTTATTTCAGTGTCCGGTTATCATAGAATCATAGAATTTACAGTGCAGAAGGAGGCCATTCGGCCCATCGAGTCTGCACCGGTTCTTGAAAAGAGCATCCTACGCAAGCCCACACCTCCACCCTATCCCCATAACCCAGTAACCCCATCCAACACTAAGGGCAATTTTGGACACTATGGGCAATTTAGCATGGCCAATCCACCTAACCTGCACATCTTTGGACTGTGGGAGGAAACCGGAGCACCCGGAGGAAACCCACGTACACACGGGGAGAACGTGCAGACTCTGCACAGACAGTGACCCAACCTTCCTGGTGATTGATTCCAGGCACCTTCCCCACGACAGTGAAGCTAACGGCCTCTCGTTTCCTGTTTTCTGCCTTTCTCTCTTTTTAAACAGTGAGGGGGGTACCTCACTATTTAAAAATAGAACGTTTCCAGAATCTCGCAAATTTTGGAAATTTAACCTCAATGCATCCAATACCTCATTAGCCACCTCTTTTAAGGTCCTATGTTGAAATCCATCAGGACCTGAAGATTTGTCAGCCCACAGCCCCATCAGTTTGCGCAATATCGCCTTCCTGGTTTTTGCAATTTCTCCAAGTTCACCTCTCCCTTCCACCTCTTGATTTACAGCTATTACTGAAATATTGTCTGTATCTTCTACAGTGAAGACAGAAGCAAAATATTTGTTCACTTCACCCACTATCTTTTTATTATCCACTATTAACTCCCCATTGTCACTCTCTCAAGTACTAACACTCACTTTACTTAATCTCTTTAAAAAGCTATAGAAGCTCTTACTAACCGTTTGTACATTTCTAGCTAACTTCCACTCATACTCTAATTTATTTCTCCTGATTAACCTTTTCGGCATTCTCTGCTGTTCTTTATGTTTTGACCAATCATCTGACCAGACATTCACCTTTGTGCAGTTATATAGTTTTCCCTTAAGTTTGATACTTTCCTTAACTTCTTTACTTAACCACAGATGGTTGGTCTGCTCCTTAGTATTTTTCTTTATTAATTAAATATACTGATCCTGAGTATTGTGAAATACCCCCTTAAACGTCTGCTAGTGCTTCACTGTTAGTCTATCCTGTAGCCGAGTATCCCAGTTGACTTCAGCTAGCCCAGCTTTCATGCTCACATAGTTGCCCTTGTTGAAGTTTAAAATACTTGTCTTAGACCCATTCTTATCCCTTTCAAACTGGATCTGAAAGCCAATCATTTAGATTTAGATTTATTTTAATGTGGACCGAGGTACAGTGCAAAGTACTGTTCTGCGTACAGTCCAGGCAGATCATTCCATACATGAAAAGCATAGGACATACGATGAGGATTAAGTTTTAAAAGGTTAGTACTGTTGTAAGAGATGCAGGAAGAGGATCTGTTGGTGAGAGCTCGCAGAGAGTCGCCACGCTCCGGTGCCATCTGGAACATGTGCTTTAAAAGCACTTGTCTTTGCAGGGGCAGGCCAGTCGATTTCAGCGTGAGAACAGCTGGTGAGTCAGTTTCAGCGGGAGCATTGCGGAAGTGGTTGCTGGGAGGTAAGTCTGTCCTTTAAAAGCACTTGTCTTTGCAGGGGCAGGCCAGTCGATTTCGGCGTGAGAACAGCTGGTGAGTCAGTTTCAGCGGGAGCATTGCGGAAGTGGTTGCTGGGAGGTAAGTCTGTCCTTTAAAAGCACTTGTCTTTGCAGGGGCAGGCCAGTCGATTTTGGCGGGAGTGGAGCTGGCTGGTTAGTCAATTTCAGCAGGAGCTGAGAATTTTTCTTTTTTTTAAATTAGTTTTTTAGGCTGGAACAGGAAGTCGACCCGCGGACGTCTGGGAAGACCCTCACCAATAAATTCTGGTGGAGAGGAAACCCGAGACACTACACGTGTAGTGTCTCCCACCCGCCCTCCTCCTCTAACCTAATAATAAAACCCACTGGTCTGAGGTAAGTACCATATTTTATTATATTATTATTATTTTTTATAAAAATTTAATTTAGTTGTTAGCCAGATCTTGGTAGAAAGTTAGAGGAATGGCAGGGAAGGGAGTGCAGTGTTCCTCCTGCAGGATGTTTGAGGTGAGGGATGCAGTTAGTGTCCCTGCTAATTTTACCTGCAGGAAGTGCTGCCATCTCCTGCTCCTCCAAGACCGAGTTAGGGAACTGGAGCTGGAGTTGGAAGAACTTCGGATCATTCGGGAGGCAGAAGGGGTCATAGATAGCAGCTTCAGGGAATTAGTTACACCAAAGATTGGAGATAGGTGGGTAACTGTAAGAGGGATTGGGAAAAAGCAGTCAGTGCAGGGATCCCCTGCGGTCGTTCCCCTGAGAAACAAGTATACCGCTTTGGATACTTGTGGGGGGGGGGACTTACCAGGGGTAAGCCATGGGGTACGGGCCTCTGGCACGGAGTCTGTCCCTGTTGCTCAGAAGAGAAGGGGGGAGAGGAGCAGAGCATTAGTAATTGGGGACTCTATAGTCAGGGGCACAGATAGGAGATTTTGTGGGAGCGTGAGAGACTCACGTTTGGTATGTTGCCTCCCAGGTGCAAGGGTACGTGATGTCTCAGATCGTGTTTTCCGGGTCCTTAGGGGGGAGGGGGAGCAGCCCCAAGTCGTGGTCCACATTGGCACTAACGACATAGGTAGGAAAGGGGACAAGGATGTCAGGCAGGCTTTCAGGGAGCTAGGATGGAAGCTCAGAACTAGAACAAACAGAGTTGTTATCTCTGGGTTGTTGCCCGTGCCACGTGATAGTGAGATGAGGAATAGGGAGAGAGAGCATTTAAACACGTGGCTACAGGGATGGTGCAGGCGGGAGGGATTCAGATTTCTGGATAACTGGGGCTCTTTCTGGGGAAGGTGGGACCTCTACAGACAGGATGGTCTACATCTGAACCTGAGGGGCACAAATATCCTGAGGGGGAGATTTGTTAGTACTCTTTGGGGGGGTTTAAACTAATGCAGCAGGGGCATGGGAACCTGGATTGTAGTTTTAGGGTAAGGGAGAATGAGAGTATAGAGGTCAGGAGCACAGATTTGACGTCACAGGAGGGGGCCAGTGTTCAGGTAGGTGGTTTGAAGTGTGTCTACTTCAATGCCAGGAGTATACGAAACAGTGCAGAAGGAGGCCTGGCAGGGGAACTGGCAGCATGGGTTGGTACCTGGGACTTCGATGTTGTGGCCATTTCGGAGACATGGATAGAGCAGGGACAGGAATGGATGTTGCAGGTTCCGGGGTTTAGGTGTTTTAGTAAGCTCAGAGAAGGAGGCAAAAGAGGGGGAGGTGTGGCGCTGCTAGTCAAGAGCAGTATTACGGTGGCGGAGAGGATGCTAGATGGGGACTCTTCTTCCGAGGTAGTATGGGCTGAAGTTAGAAACAGGAAAGGAGAGGTCACCCTGTTGGGAGTTTTTTATAGGCCTCCTAATAGTTCTAGGGATGTAGAGGAAAGGATGGCGAAGATGATTCTGGATATGAGCGAAAGTAACAGGGTAGTTATTATGGGAGACTTTAACTTTCCAAATATTGACTGGAAAAGATATAGTTCGAGTACAATAGATGGGTCGTTTTTTGTACAGTGTGTGCAGGAGGGTTTCCTGAAACAATATGTTGACAGGCCAACAAGAGGCGAGGCCACGTTGGATTTGGTTTTGGGTAGTGAACCAGGCCAGGTGTTGGATTTGGAGGTAGGAGAGCACTTTGGGGACAGTGACCACAATTCGGTGACGTTTACGTTAATGATGGAAAGGGATAAGTATACACCGCAGGGCAAGAGTTATAGCTGGGGGAAGGGCAATTATGATGCCATTAGACGTGACTTGGGGGGGATAAGGTGGAGAAGTAGGCTGCAAGTGTTGGGCACACTGGATAAGTGGGGCTTGTTCAAGGATCAGCTACTGCGTGTTCTTGATAAGTATGTACCGGTCAGACAGGGAGGAAGGCGTCGAGCGAGGGAACCGTGGTTTACCAAGGAAGTGGAATCTCTTGTTAAGAGGAAGAAGGAGGCCTATGTGAAGATGAAGTGTGAAGTTTCGGTTGGGGCGATGGATAGTTACAAGGTAGCAAGGAAGGATCTAAAGAGAGAGCTAAGACGAGCAAGGAGGGGACATGAGAAGTATTTGGCAGGAAGGATCAAGGAAAACCCAAAAGCTTTCTATAGGTATGTCAGGAATAAGCGAATGACTAGGGAAAGAGTAGGACCAGTCAAGGACAGGGATGGGAAATTGTGTGTGGAGTCTGAAGAGATAGGCGAGATACTAAATGAATATTTTTCGTCAGTATTCACTCAGGAAAAAGATAATGTTGTGGAGGAGAATGCTGAGCCCCAGGCTAATAGAATAGATGGCATTGAGGTACGTAGGGAAGAGGTGTTGGCAATTCTGGACAGGCTGAAAATAGATAAGTCCCCGGAACCTGATGGGATTTATCCTAGGATTCTCTGGGAGGCCAGGGAAGAGATTGCTGGACCTTTGGCTTTGATTTTTATGTCATCATTGGCTACAGGAATAGTGCCAGAGGACTGGAGGACAGCAAATGTGGTCCCTTTGTTCAAAAAGGGGAGCAGAGACAACCCCGGCAACTATAGACCGGTGAGCCTCACGTCTGTAGTGGGTAAAGTCTTGGAGGGGATTATAAGAGACAAGATTTATAATCATCTAGATAGGAATAATATGATCAGGGATAGTCAGCATGGCTTTGTGAAGGGTAGGTCATGCCTCACAAACCTTATTGAGTTCTTTGAGAAGGTGACTGAACAGGTAGACGAGGGTAGAGCAGTTGATGTGGTGTATATGGATTTCAGCAAAGCGTTTGATAAGGTTCCCCACGGTAGGCTATTGCAAAAAATACGGAGGCTGGGGATTGAGGGTGATTTAGAGATGTGGATCAGAAATTGGCTAGCTGAAAGAAGACAGAGGGTGGTGGTTGATGGGAAATGTTCAGAATGGAGTACAGTCACAAGTGGAGTACCACAAGGATCTGTTCTGGGGCCGTTGCTGTTTGTCATTTTTATCAATGACCTAGAGGAAGGCGCAGAAGGGTGGGTGAGTAAATTTGCAGACGATACTAAAGTCGGTGGTGTTGTCGATAGTGTGGAAGGATGTAGCAGGTTACAGAGGGATATAGATAAGCTGCAGAGCTGGGCTGAGAGGTGGCAAATGGAGTTTAATGTAGAGAAGTGTGAGGTGATTCACTTTGGAAGGAATAACAGGAATGCGGAATATTTGGCTAATGGTAAAGTTCTTGAAAGTGTGGATGAGCAGAGGGATCTAGGTGCCCATGTACATAGATCCCTGAAAGTTGCCACCCAGGTTGATAGGGTTGTGAAGAAGGCCTATGGAGTGTTGGCCTTTATTGGTAGAGGGATTGAGTTCCGGAGTCGGGAGGTCATGTTGCAGCTGTACAGAACTCTGGTACGGCCGCATTTGGAGTATTGCGTACAGTTCTGGTCACCTCATTATAGGAAGGACGTGGAGGCTTTGGAGCGGGTGCAGAGGAGATTTACCAGGATGTTGCCTGGTATGGAGGGAAAATCTTATGAGGAAAGGCTGATGGACTTGAGGTTGTTTTCGTTGGAGAGAAGAAGGTTAAGAGGAGACTTAATAGAGGCATACAAAATGATCAGGGGGTTGGATAGGGTGGACAGTGAGAGCCTTCTCCCGCGGATGGATATGGCTGGCACGAGGGGACATAACTTTAAACTGAGGGGTAATAGATATAGGACAGAGGTCAGAGGTAGGTTCTTTACGCAAAGAGTAGTGAGGCCGTGGAATGCCCTACCTGCTACAGTAGTGAACTCGCCAACATTGAGGGCATTTAAAAGTTTATTGGATAAACATATGGATGATAATGGCATAGTGTAGGTTAGATGGCTTTTGTTTCGGTGCAACATCGTGGGCCGAAGGGCCTGTACTGCGCTGTATTGTTCTATGTTCTATGATACATATTGTAGGTTGCTGCGACCTCGGGGTGCTTTCACTCTGAGGTCATTAATTATTCCTGTCACAAAAGTGAGGCAGTGAGGAACATGTCCTCCTGTGACTGGCTAAGGCTGATCAGCTCCTGGTCAATTCTCTTGATGCCCTCAACGATGACCCTTTGCGAATGAGCCAAGCTCTAGAGTGCTATAGCACTGTCCTTGTCGGCTTGGGACATGTCTGCTTGTGGCTGGGCTCCCTTTTCCTCTGCCTCAACCATCGACGGCACAGTGTGGCCCAAGCCTTAGAGGTCCTGACTCATGGCTCTGCCTTCTTGCCCCAGATATTCCACTGCGGCCACCACACGTTCAGTGTTGGTCTGGATAACACGCATTGTCAGCAACATCTCCTGCGCCTGAATGCGGTTGGACTCTCCTGCTGTACCTGTAGGCACTAGAAAGTCACTGACAACCCCCCTCTGATAATCCTGGTTCTGTATCTGCATTTCTACCAGTGGTGGGATCATACTTCACAGAAGCACGATAACTGTCTAGATGACAGCTGTTCCCTGGAATCAGGCAGCCCTCCAACAGCCTGCTCCGTTGGGAGTTCCTTCTTCCACTTGATGTGCTGCAGCATGTCTGCAGTGCGCACTAGAAGGTGACCCAGGAGTCTCTTCACTGAAATGTCCCTCCAATGTTATAATCTCTGTGATAGTGCGGTTGACAGCAGTGATAAAAAGTCGGTGTCTTCCCCGACGTAGTGTTCCGGAGTGTGCTGGGGATGTGGCTGGGGGGCAGCGACTCCGGACGGCCCTGCCTCATCTGATGATGGTCCTGCAAGAAAAAAGGCAAACTATGGTGAGATCTTGGGAAAGAGTGGTCTGCGGGAGAGGGGCAACGCACTTTCCATCGGGACATCAGTTATAAATTGGCTCTCACTTGTTTGCCCCATGCCGGCCTCCAAGCAGCCACTGCCCTTTCCTTGCCATTGCCCGCGAGCTGCATTGCCCTCTCCTCAGCTGGGGTGTGGACTTGCTGTTCAGGGATGCAGGCTCCAATCTGCTGCCTCGCATGCATGTTCTGGGCCACCTTATCCTAGGGACACAGAAAAGACATTGAGGCGAGTTCTCAGGGGGTCTGTAGCTGGTGGCATGTGCAAGGATCCTGGCCAAAGAGAACAATGTGTTGGGGTTTGGTGGAGGTTTGGTTGTCAAGGAGATGCAGACAGGTAGGGTGTGGTTGGCCTCTAGGGGGTTGAGGGGATGATGTGAGGTGTGAGTGATGGCAGCGATGCCAGGGGCACACAGGTGGTGACTGACCTGAGCTGCCCTGAGGCGGTCATTCATCTTTTTACGCCACTGGTTTCCAGTCCTTCTTGTGAAGCTGGCAGCACTGACCACCTCTGCCACCTCATCCCAGGCGCTGTTGACTATTGTAGGCTGGAGTCTCTGCCCCACACTGGGAAGAGGGTGTCCCTCCTCTCCATAACCGTGTCCAGCATTCTGTACAATTCACTTATGCAAAATCGAGGGGGCAGATCTTCTTTGTGCCGTCATCTTGGCTGGTGTGAGAGTGTGCGGTGAATGGAGCGCTTATAAACAGCTCCAACTTGCCAGGCTCTTTCACGCAAACTCCGGTCCCAGTGAATTGATGTGTTAATTAAGTTGGTTCAATGTTGACTGAAACTGGATGCAGTGAAATTAGAAACAGGCTTCTGACATAGGAGATGGTCCAACACTGTTTTATTGAATTTCCTGATTGCTGTACATAGTCTGCTGTGAGTTGACAGTCTATCAATCTAACTGAAAACCTCCTACTGGCTTGACCAGACTAACTCTCTACCTCATGGTGATAGTGTTCACTGGTTTGTGCACTCTTACTAACTCAGTAGCTGTGTCCTGTAGAGAGAGGGAGAGTCTTAATGCCCTGTGTGCTTTATAGTGGTGGTGTCCTGTCTGGTGATTGGTCGTTATGTGTCGTGTGTGTTCATTCGTCATCCTGTGTGTCAATCACTGCCTGTCTGCATCTCATTATATACATGAGTGGATATTATGACATGAATCAGACACCAGTGGGAATGGGAATTGCTCGCAATTCACGTAGGCAGAGTGCTGTTCGGGAAGGAGTTCCAGGCTTTTGCCCCAGCGACAGCAACAGCGAAGGAACGGCAATATATTTCCAAGTCAGGGTGGTGAGTGACTTGGAGGGGAACCTCCAGGTGGTGGGGGTTCCCAGGTATTTGCTGCTCTTGTTCTTCTAAATGGTAGTGGTCGTGGGTTTGGAAGGTTCTGCCGAAGGAACTTTGGTGAGTTACTGCTGTGCATCTTGTAGATGGTACACAAGGCTGCCACTGTTCGTCGGTGGTGGAGTGTTTGAATGTTTATGGAAGGAGGAGCAATCAAGTGGACTGCTTTGTCCTAGATAGTGTTGAGCTTGTTGTGTGTTGTTGGAGCTGCACTCATTCAGGTAAGTGGAGAGTATTCCATTCCAATCCTGAGTACAGGAACAAGGATGTCTCACTGCAGCTGCACAGGGCCTTGGTGAGAGCACACCTGGAGTATTGTGTGCAGTTTTTGTCTCCTTATCTAAGAAAGGATACACTTGCCTTGGAAGAATTGCGGCGAATGTTCACCAGACTGATTCCTGGAACGGCAGGATTGTCATGTGAGCAGAGATTGGGTTGACTGAGCCTGTACTCACTGGACTTTAGAAGAATGAGAGAGAACCTGATTGAAACTTATAAAATTCTGACGAGGCTGAACAGACTGGGTGCCGGGATATTGTTTCCTGTGGCTGGGAGGCTAGAACAAGGGGTCACAGTCTCAGGATACAGGTAGATCACTGGAGTATGGTCGAGAAATAAAAGATCAGCCATGATTATAATGAATGGCGGAGCAGGTGTGAAAGGCCAAATGGCCTGCACTTATTTTCTCTGGTTCTCTGTTTTCCACAACTTCTTGCAAAGTCTCCTCCTTCACTGGTCTCAGAAACAACGCCTACTCCAACAAGGAAGACTGCCAGTCATTCCTTCAGCACCAGTATCTTGCCAGGAAAGCTGCAATAATTAATCGCTGAAGCAACAGCAGGTTAGAAGGTTTGATTACCCTGTTGTCAGTGAGTGACACCAGTTTAGGGGAAAACACAATGGCCCGATGGTCATAAACACGGGAACACTCACCATCACGGTCTTAAAAATCAATCTGAAAGTTCAACATTTTACAATCAACTGTGCAAAAACCCTTGATGATTCTTGAACCATGTTTTAGATCAATCCCTCCTCAGCTGTCCAAGTACAGCACCTGTGCAACCATTCAGAAAGCAGTGCAGGGAAAAAGCAACTCCAGGTGAGCAAAGAAGGTACACATGATTTCTTTCATTGTAGCAATTTGTAACTCGGCACACCTGCAAATGCCATTCGTTTGTAGTTAATTAATTCATAAGTGAGTCTCTCTTATACAATGCCACAATTTAAGCTGCACTTTAATTATGTGATTGTGGAGGAAAAGCAACTAAATTCAACTCTTTCCATGTTTTCTGAGAAATTTAGTGTGGCAATCGATAAAGGAACTGTTTTGTGATGGTGTGAACTCAGCAAAAGATGTGGAAGAAGGTTTAACAAACAGGATACATGTGTATGTAATAGTTTGAACAGAAGAGTATTCGATATTGATTACTAAACTGTCCCATTGCCCACATGAATTCTTGTTTGTCATAATTCCCAATGCCTCCAGCTTGCACTGTAAAGGCACTTTGCTTGGATTCATAGAATTTATCATAGAATTTACAGTGCAGAAGGAGGCCATTCGGCCCATCGAGTCTGCACCGGCTCTTGGAAAGAGCACCCTACCCAAGGTCAACAGCTCCACCCTATCCCCATAACCCAGTAACCCCACCCAACACTAAGGGCAATTTTGGACACTAAAGGCAATTTATCATGGCCAATCCACCTAACCGGCACATCTTTGGACTGTGGGAGGAAACCGGAGCACCCGGAGGAAACCCATGGACACACTGGGAGGATGTGCAGACTCCGCACAGACAGTGACCAAAGCCGGAATCGAACCTGGGACCCTGGAGCTGTGAAGCAATTGTACTATCCACAATGCTACCATGCTGCCCTTGATGAATCTTTACAGGTCGAGGCAATTGGTGTCAGTTTTGAACAATGAAAATCCTCCCCCCCCATTTCAGAGAAATAGGTGGGAAGGCAAGTGGTGAGGATGAATCTACAGGCGGATATATACTGGTTAAGTGGAAGGGCTAAAACGTGGCAGATTTAATATAATCCAGCAAAATGTGAAGTTGTGCAGTTTAGTAGGAAAAATAAAGGAGCTGAATATTATCTAAATTGAGAAAGATTGCCTGAAAGCTGCAGCACTGAGGGATCTGGGGGTTCTCGCTCATAAATCACAAAAAAATTCAAGCATGCAAATTCAGCAGGTAATAGGGAAGGCAAGTGGAATGTTGGCCTTTATTTCAAAGGCAATGGAGTATAAAAATAGGGAAAGCTTGCTAAAACTATAGAAGGCACTATTTAGGCCATTCCTGTACCACTGTGAACAGTTTTGGCCCCCTTATCTAAGGAAAGGTATACTGGTATTGGAGGCAGTCCAGAGAAGGTTCATAAGGCTTATCCCGTGTATGGGGGGGGGTTTCTTATGAGGAGAGGTCAGGTAGGTTGGGCCTGTACGCACTGGAGTTTAGAAGAATAAGAGGTGACCTGATTGAGACATAAAGGATGGAAAGGGGACTTGACAGGGTAAATGCTGAGAGGGTGTTTCCTTTTTTGGGAGATGTGACATTATGCAAATATACAGCATGTGAAGAGTTAATGTTAGGTTAAGGTAGCCACTAGAGAGAGCTAAGGGACAGTACTATAAATGGCACTGGCTCTTGGGCTCGGGGAGGAGTTTAGATCTGGAGCTAAAGAAGATAAGTTTCACAGTGTATTGCATAGTTAGTTATAATTGTTATAGTTCGTAGATAGAGATAGTGTTAGTGAGTGCAGTTTAATTCTTACATGTATGTTTGCTATTCAGATTAAGTGTCAAACTCAAATTTAGTAGTGTTAATACAATTAGTTTAGTTCTTCAAAAGAGCTTTGTGTATCTTCGTAATCACTATGCCTTTCATCCTGGAAATCCCTCACAAAGATCACTGCAGGACAGTCTGGGACAAGAGAGCATAATCTCAGAGAAAGGGGTCACCCATTTAAGACAGAGATGAGGAAGAATTTCTTCTCTCAGAGGGTAGTGAATCTGTGGAATTATTTACCACAGAGGGCTATAGAGGCTGAGTCATTCAGTATGTGCAAGGCTGAGATGGACAGATTTTGAATCAGTATATTCATCAAGGGCTGTGGGGTTGAGAATTATCATGCAAGATCACTCATTGAATGGTGGAGCAGACTTGATGGGCCGAATGGCCTCCTTCTGCTCCTATGCCTTATGGTCTTTTAGCATCCATTTTAAAATTCAGTTTAAAATGGTGCCTTGACATTCTTGTGACAAGCCAGCTAACAAGCCTGTTTCTTTAATACCATTTTTATATTCCATGTTTGCCACAGTATCACAGAATTGTGACAACGCAGGACGCCATTTGACCCATCTTGTCTGCACCAGCTCTCCGAGTGAGCATTATGAAGTAGTGCCATTCCCCTGCTTTTTTCCCCACATCCCTGCACATTGTCAGAGGGAAACCAACTCTGAGCAGACCCTCGAGCTTAAGGTCAAATGGCTGACACAGGATGGTATTTTGGTTACACTTCTGTATCTGCATGAACATGCAGACATGAACAGTTGATTGATACAGGCAGCAGGCAACTTATCAGACCAACACAAAGCCTTTAATCACTACTGCAGTTTTAAAGGTTTCCGTCTGTAGTCTTCCCTAAGAGAATTCCAATTATGCTGTCTGAAATTTACTTAGAGAAGATTTACCTCTCGACGGCAATGTTCATTACACTCTTATTAAAGCTTCTTTATATGGAAATGCTTGTAACATACTGTAAATACCAATTTTACATGTTTTTTTTGTTGTTTCCTCTGGCACAATAAAGACTCGTAATCCCCAAAGAATCAAGAAGCACAAATCAATTTAATTAAACATTATATCAAATGTCCATAGTTAAGGTCCAACTGTTTTCAGCATTAACATGATTCGAGAACCATTAACTTGACTTTAACAGTACATAAAATTTGATGTATGGAGTTAATGTGTAACAGTTAAAGCACTTCATTACTAGTAGTGATAGCGTGGTTTAACCATTAGCTAGTTAGTTATGCGAAACACATGGTTAGACAGCAAAATGAGCATCTTTGACACTGGACTCAGTTATCTCCTTTACCATCAAAATTCTTCCAGGTCTTCCATTACTGTGGCCAACTCTTATTCGTCTTTCCATACCGACTGGTCATTCTAAAAAGACAGGAGATTCTCACCTTATCATTGAATAAAAGTGAATCAAGGAACAAAACTGGCCAACACCGATTGCTTGGTGAAACTGTTCTTTTCTGCCTCCATCATAGTTGTGGTGCACTCCATTAACATTTTTTGAAAATGTTCTGAGATTAATAAAGTAATCAATTCATTTAAACATAATTTCACCAGCTAAACTCTTGCATAGATTCTGTGATTCAGATAACTGTCACAGAATCATAGAGGTCTACAGTAGAGAAAAGGCCCTTCGGCCCTTGGGTCTGCACTGTCAAAAACAACCCATTTATCCCATTTTACAGCACTTGGCGCATAGCCTGAATGCCTTGGCATCGTAAGTGCGCATCTAAATACTTCTTAAATGTTATGAGGGTCTCTGCCTCCACCACCATTTCAGGCAGAGAGTTCCAGACTCCACCACCCACTGGGTGAAAGGGGTTTTCCTCACATCCCCTCTGAACCTCCTGCCCTTTACCTTAAATCTATGCTCCTAGTCATTGATTCCTCCCCCAAGGGGAAACATTTATTCCTGTCTACTCTATCTATGCCTCTCATAATTTTGTACATCTTAATCATGCCCCCCACCCCTCTCAGTCGCCTCTGCTCCAAGGAAAACAGCCCCCGTCTATTTAATCTCTCTTCATAACTAAAACTCTCCAGTGCAGGCAACATCCTGGCAAATAGAGGAGGCAGTGCCGAAATGGTATTGTCGCTGGACTAGTAATGTTCTGGAGACTTGGGTTTGAATCCCAGCAAGGTAGATGGTGGAATTTGAATCCAGTAGAAATCTGGAATTAATAGTTTACTGATGATCATGGAACTGTTGCTGATTATTGTAACAACCCATCTGGTTCACTAATATCCTTTAGGGAAGGAAATCTGCCATCCTTATCTGATCTGGCCAACACGTGACTCCAGAAACACCAGCATTGCGGCTGTTTCTTAAATACCCTCAGGGATAGGCAATAAATGTTGGCCCAACCAGCAACGCACACATCCCATTGACAATTTAAAAAAAAAAATCTCCTCTGCACCCTTTCCAGTGTTATCCTCCTATAATGTGGATTCCAGAACTGCACACAATACTCTAGCTGTGGCCCAATCAATGTATGCAGTTCCATCATAATGTCCCTGTTCTTAAACTCTATACCTCGGCTAATAAAGGCAAGTATACCATATGCCTTCTTAACCACTGTATCTACCTGCCCTGCTACCTTTGACAAAGGGTCATCTGGATTCGAAACGATAGCTCCTTTCTCTCCCTACAGATGTTGCCAGACCTCTGAGATTTTCAAACATTTTCTCTTTTGGTTTCTACTACCTTAACGGACAGGTGCACATGCACACCAAGGTCCCTCTTGATCCTTGATGGTTCCCAGGGTTCTGCCGTTCATCATATATTCCCTTGCCTTGTTTGTCCAACCCAAGTGCATCACCTCACACTTTTCCAGATTGAATTCCATTTGCCATTGATCAGCCCATCTGACCAGCCTGTCTATATCCTCTTGCCTCTCGGCACGGTGGTGCACTGATTAGCACTGTTGCCTTACAGCACAAGGGAACTGGGTTTGATTCTGACCTCAGGTGACTGTGTGGAGTTTGCACATTCTCCCCATGTCGGCATGGGTTTCCTCTGAGTGCTCCGGGAGTTTCCTCCCACAGTCCAAAGAAGTGTAGGATAGGTGGATTGGCTGTGCTTAATTGCCCCTAGTGGGGTTACAGGGACAGGGTGGGGGTTAGACCTGGAATAAGGTGCTCCTTCAGAGGGTTGGTGCAGTACCGATGGACCGAATGGCCTCCTTCTGCACTGTCTGGATTCTATGAAATAATCTAAGGCTATCCTCCTGACTATATACCACCCCACCAATTTTTGTATCATCTGCAAACCTACTGATCAACCCTTCTACATGCATGATTAGATCATTAATGTAAACCACAAACAGCTAGGGCACCAAGTTACAACACCTTGGGCAAGTGTGCAGTCAATTCCAGCATCACAAACTCCAGCGTCCCAACATAAACGAATCAACCAATAATTTGTGCATTTCCCAGAGATCTTTGACCCTTGAATGCTCCAATGAGTTACAGGCACCAGATTTGTAAGTAAAACATTTTTAAAAACTAATTATTTATAACAAGGAAAATGATGAACAAATAATGCTAAGAATGGAACAATGGTCTGCCATTCGAACTATTCCCCAAACCCTGTCCTCCACCCAGACACACACAAGACAAACATGTGGTAGGGGTAGGGACAGGATTGAAAATAACAGTGATTAAAAGGGCCTGAGATGGTTCTTTGCTGCTGAGGTAGTGTTTTTTGTAGCTGACGATCTTCCAGGGACGGCAAGTGTTGCAATATCCCTTAATTCAAATCTTCAAGCTGGGCCACTAAGGCCGGATTCTCAGGCTGTGGGATCTCCTCTAAGGATACGCTTCAACTTTTGTTGAGCTGAGCCTTACCCTCGGAAGATGCACTTCAGGTCTGTTCAGTTTCTGATATGTGGTCAGCTTCAGCAGACTCACCAGCAATTTGACTCAGTTAAACAGAGTATCAGAGCAGCATTTTTAGCAAGGCCTTAAAGTGGCCTGGTACCTTTAATGTTAGAGGAATCTAGAAAAATCCCCATCCCCAGCTTTGTCTTCAGGCTTTAAATGCTCACTGACAGTTCTGTTTACCTAAAGGAGTTCCAGCTTAGATTTGAGAGAGAATTCCACCACTTCAGCTCAACTGAGGAGAAAACAGTGCCTCCAACTGGGGTTTCCGAGAGAGATCCACCCAGGGAGAGAGAACTTAAAGCCTTCTTCAGCTCTGTCCCAATATGAAACTAAAACCAAACATAAAAAGTCACCCAGCAGGGCGTTCCAGAATAAAAAGCACCAATTCGCATCAAGGATCTGCTTAGCCCTGGCGATTGCAATGGAGTTAATTGGCTGCGAGCGAAGTCTGTGAAGTTGCGTCACTGCTGATTAAAGGTGTAGGCCCAGCAATGCCTGGCTGCAGGAATTATAACAGCCAAAAGAACAGGAATTACAATGGAAACAAGAGTCCAAAAAGGATTCACAAGAGGGTTCCTTACGCCCAACACTGGTCTCTGCGGGACCCCACTGGGCACAGGCATCCAGTCTGAGAAACACCCCTCAACAATTACCCTCTGCTTCCTGCCACTTATTCAATTCTGGATCCAATTTGCCAAATTTCCTTGGATCCCATGGGCCTCTACCTTCACTATCAGTATCCCTGATGTGGAGATGCCGGCGTTGGACTGGGGTGAGCACATTAAGAAGTCTTACAACACCAGGTTAAAGTCCAACAGGTTTGTTTCTATCAGTATCCCATGTGCTGTCTATTTGCAAAACACAATATTAGATGAATTACGAAACATGTTCCTGAATCAATATCTTACATATTGAATAAATGTGCTGTTACATTACTGGCATTGACTGCTCAATTACATTTCAAATGACTAGCTAAATTTTTTTTTGTGAAACAGAACATTTCTGCAACTTTTGAAAAAATATATGTATACATTAAAGGTGTGTTCCTGTTTGAATATATGCCTTTAGTGTGGAATACAATTGGGTTTTGGATGTATGTCTTATTCCATTAGCTTACTTTGTTGCTGCTTTTACCCCTCCACTTATTGTCAGATTAAAAATCATTAAGGTCTATTAAAGCAGCATTTATTGAATCTGGGTTTGTGCAACATATCTTATGTATGTTAAATTCCCTGCAGCTGTACATTTAATGGTAATTTCACTAATTTCATCACTAGTTGTAAGACCGATGTTCCATTCAAATTTAATTTCCTTCTGGGTGTGCACGAGCAATTCATCTGCCTATCATATTCCAACAAACGCTCAGTAATAGAACAATAAGCTTGACTCCACAAAAACATAATTCATCTAAATACAGAATTCATCTAAAGAGCAATACTCTACTAATGCATTTCCAATGCACATGATCTATAGCCAGAGTACACATATGGTGCATCATCTTAATCCAAACATTAAGGGCGCAATTTAACGCAAAAAAAGTCCTATTTTGAGTGTGAATAGCGAGGTTTTTCTCGGAACCTGCAACGCCAAGAACGGCCCTGCTATGAAGCGGGATTCTGTTTCTTTGGGGTGCCTCTGCAGGGAACGCCCCACCGAGGCTGCATTTTGTTCACTTCCTGCACTGGTTAGCTCAGCTACTGCCCCGATTTCTCCCTCACACGCCACGGTCTCCAGAAAATACCCAATAATGCCCTGGCAGTTCCCCCCTCTCCCCAGCAAGTGGCACAACTGTCAGTCCACTGTTGTGCCTTTGGAAACTTTTCTTTTCTTTTATAAATTTAGAGTTCCAATTATTTTTTCAATTAAGGGGCAATTTAGCGTGGCCAATCCACCTACCTTGCACATCTTTGGGTTGTGGGGGCCCCACGCAAACATGGGGAGAATGTGCAAACCCCACACTGACAGTGACCCAGAGCCAGTATCGAACCTGGGACCTTGGCGCCGTGAGGTAGCAGTGTTAACCGCTGTGCCATCGTGCTGCCCCTTTGGAAACTTTTCTTACCTCTTCTCTCACCCTCAGCAGCCATGGCGCCCGGTTCCCGTTTTTCAAGACTAGGCGGAGCATTGCGGGAGGCCGGAGATTACCGGGTCGGCCCATTAATGATATGTTAATGAGTGTTATTGTACAATTTGCATGCCCACGCCGGCTCAGGGCATGGAACGCATTGATGCTGCCATTGAGGTTCCGGAGCATGGCACTCTGCTATGTGCCCGACACCGACCTCGACTTACACCCGATGCCCGAATCTCTGCCCGATCGCAATTCATAATTCCGGCCTCGTTGGACAGAGAATCCCGCCCCATAAAGTTTGGTTATCTTTCAAAAACATGGAGGGACAGAGTCACAGGACTGCTAATGTGTTTTAACTACAAGGAAAAACATTTATTAAATATGAAAGGTTGGATCATGCTACAATATCCCTTCGTTTAGCAAATACACACAAATTTTAAGATTAACATGGATTACAAAGAATTTAAGATACGGTAGTGTCCATTACAGAAATAACCCTTTAAACACAGAGACTGACTGTGGTGAAATAAACTCTCCATTGTGAACACAAGTGAACATCGGTGGATTTCTCCTCAAAATCCCGACCCCCTCGTCCAGATGATTATCACATGAAAATTTCAAAACTCCTCTTCCAAACTAAAAGCACTTTCAAATTGTCTTCCCAACACTTCTTTCCATTAGCCGTTTGCATTCTGAAATCCAGTCCAAGTGTTCTAAATGACTCTTTTAAAATAAGCTCCCTCTCTACTTTTCACAAAGAATCCATCATCCAGAATTTTCAGCTCCCCTTCAGGATTTCTTTGTCATGACTGTTGTGCAATCTGCTCACAATGGTTTCAACCTAGATAATAAACTCAATGTTACTGAGGGGAAGAGTAGACAGGGAAGAGGTGATGAACGCAAAGGGACAGGTGGTCTGAGGTGCATTTGTTTTAATGCGAGAAGTGTAGCAGGTAAGGCAGATGAACTTAGGTCTTGGATTAGCACTGGGAATATGATGTTATTGGTATTACTGAGACTTGGTTGAGGGAAGGGCAAAACTGGCAACTAAATATCCCAGAGTATAGATGCTTCAGGAGGGATAGAGAGGGAGGTAAAAGGGGTGGAGATGTTGCATTACTGGTCAGAGATGATATCACAGCTGTGATTAAGGAGGGCACGATGGAGGATTCAAGCGCTGAGGCAATATGGGTAGAGCTAAGAAATAGGAAGGGTGCAGTAACATTGTTGGGACTTTACTACAGGCCTCCCAAAAGTGAGCGTGAAGTAGGGGTACAAATATGTAGACAGATTATAGAAAAATGTAGGAGCAATAGGGTGGTTGTGATGGGAGATTTTAACTTCCCCAACATTGAATGGGACTCATGTAGTGTTGGAGGCGCAGATGGAGCAGAATTTGTAAGGAGCATCCAGGAGAGTTTTTGAGAGCAGTATGTAAATAGTCCAACTCGGGAAGGGGCCATACTGGACCTGGTATTGGGGAATGATCCCGGCCAGGTAGTTGAAGTTTCAGTCAGTGATTACTTTGGCAATAGCGATCACAATTCCGTAGGTTTTAGAATACTCATGGACAAAGACAAGAGTGGTCCTAAAGGAAGAGTGCTAAATTGGGGAAAGGCCAAGTATAACAAGAATGTGGATTGGGAGCAGCTGTTTAGGGGTAAATCCACATTTGAAAAGTGGGAGTCTTTTAAGGAAAGGTTGATTTGAGTGCAGGACAGACATGTCCCTGTGAAAATGAGGGATAGAAATGGCAAGATTAGGGAACCATGGATGACGGGTGGAATTGTGAGACTAGCTAAGGTGAAAAAGGGTGCATACATAAGATCTAGGCGATGATGAACTGATGAAGCTTTGGAGGAATATCGGGAAAGTAGGACAAATCTCAAACGCACAATAAAGAGGGCTAAAAGGTATCATGAAATATCTTTGGCTAACACGGTTAAGGAAAATCCCAAAGCCTTTTATTCATATATAAGGAGCAAGAGGGTAACTAGAGAAAGGATTGGCCCACTCAAAGAGAAAAGAGGGAATTTATGCGCAGAGTCAGAGGAAATGGGTGAGATTCTTAATGAGTACTTTGCATCGGTATTCACCAAGGAGAGGGACATGACGGATGTTGAGGCTAGGGATGGATGTTTAAATACTCTAGGTCAAGTCGGCATAAGGAAGGGGGAAGTTTTGGGTATTCTAAAAGGCATTAAGGTGGACAAGTCCCCAGGTCCGGATGGGATCTATCCCAGGTTACTGAAGGAAGCGAGGGACGAAATAGCTGGGGCCTTAACAGATATCTTTGCAGCATCCTTGAGCATGGGTCAGGTCCCGGAGGACTGGAGAATTGCTAATGTTGTCCCTTTGTTTAAGAAGGGTAGCAGGGATAATCCAGGGAATTATAGACCTGTGAGCTTGACGTCAGTGGTAGGCAAACTGTTGGAGAAGATACTGAGGGATGGGATCTATTCACATTTGGAAGAAAATAGACTTATTAGTGATAGGCAGCATGGTTTTGTGCAGGGAACGTCATGTCTTACAAACCTAATAGAATTCTTTGTGGAAGTGACAAAGTTAATTGATGAGGGAAGGGCTGTAGATGTCATATACATGGAGTTCAGTAAGGCGTTTGATAAAGTTTCCCATGGCAGGTTGATGGAAAAAAGTGAAGTCATATGGGGTTCAGGGTGTACTAGCCAGATGATTAAAGAACTGGCTGGGCAACAGGAGACAGAGAGTAGTGGTGGAAGGGAGTGTCTCAAAATGGAGAAACGTGACTAGTGGTGTTCCACAGGGATCCGTGCTCGGACCACTGTTGTTTGTGATATACATACATGATCTCAACGAAGGTATAGGTGGTCTGATTAGCAAGTTTGCAGATGATACTAAGATTGGTGGAATTGCAGATAGCGAGGAGGACTGTCGGAGAATACAGCAAAATATAGATAGATTGGAGAGTTGGGCAGAGAAATGGCAGATGGAGTTCAATCCAGGCAAAAGCGAGATGATGCATTTTGGAAGATGTAATTCAAGAGCGGACTATACGGTCAATTGAAAAGTCCTGGGGAAAATTGATGTACAGAGAGATCTGGGAGTTCAGGTCCATTGCACCCTGAAGGTGGTAAGGCAGGTCAATAGAATGGTCAAGAAGGCATGCAGCATGCTTGCCTTCATCGGACAGGGTATTGAGTACAAGAGTCGGCAGATCATGTTACAGTTGTATAGGACTTTGGTTAGGCCACATTTGGAATACTGCATGCAGTTCTGGTCGCCACATTACCAGAAGGATGTGGATGCCTTAGAGAGCATGCAGAGGAGGTTCACCAGGATGTTGCCTGGTATGGAGGGTGCTAGCTATGAAGAAAGGTTGAGTAGATTAGGATTGTTTTCGTTGGAAAGACGGTGGTTGAGGGCGGACCTGATTGAGGTGTACAAAATTATGAGAGGTATGGACAGGGTGGATAGCAACAAGCTTTTTCCAAGAGTGGGGCTGTCAATTACAAGGGGTCACGATTTCAAGATGAGTGGGGGAAAGTTTAAGGGAGATGTGCGTGGAAAGTTTTTTTACGCAGAGGGTGGTGGGTGCCTGGAACGCTTTGCCAGCAGAGGTGGTAGAGGCGGACACGATAGCATCATTCAAGATGCATCTAGACAGATATGTGAATGGGCAGGGAACAGAGGGAAGTAGATCCTTGGAAAATAGGCAACAGGTTTAGATAAAGGATGTGGATCGGTGCAGGCTGGGAGGGCTGAAGGGTCTGTTCCTGTGCTGTAATTTTCTTTGTTCTTGTTCTATTGAGTCCCAAACTCCATGGAAATGGCATCAAACATTTGGGGCGAAATTCTCCCCCAACGGCGCGATGTCCGCCGACTGGCGCCAAACACGGCGCCAATCAGACGGGCATCGCGCCGGCCCAAAGGTGCGGAATGCTCCGCATCTTTGGCGGCCTAGCCCCAACATTGAGGGGCTAGGCCGACGCCGGAGGGATTTCCGCCCCGCCAGCTGCCGGAAATGGCGTTTGTTGCCCCGCCAGCTGGCGCGGAAATGCGGCGCATGCGCGGGAGCGTCAGCGGCTGCTGACAGTTTCTCGGCGCATGCGCGGGAGCGTCAGCGGCCGCTGTCAGTTTCCCACGCATGCGCAGTGGGGAGAGTCTCTTCTGCCTCCGCCATGGTGGAGGCCATAGCGGAGGCGGAAGGGAAAGAGTGCCCCCACGGCACAGGCCCGCCCGCGGATTGGTGGGCCCCGATCGCGGGCCAGGCCACCGTGGGGGCACCCCCCGGGTCAGATCGCCCCGCGCCCCCCCCAGGACCCCGGAGCCCGCCCACGCTGCCTGGTCCCGCCGGTAAATACCAGGTTTGATTTACGCCGGCGGGACAGGCAATTTCTGGGCGGAACTTCGGCCCATCCGGGCCGGAGAATCCAGCGGGGGGTCCCGCCAACCGGCGCGGCCCGATTACCGCCCCCGCCCAATCTCCGGTACCGGAGACTTCGGCGGGGGCGGGATTCACGGCGGCCAACGGCCATTCTGCGACCCGGCGGGGGGTCGGAGAATGATGCCCTTGATGTCCCCCTGAAATCTGCATTCCAACTTTAACTGAGACTGTCTCTTTAACTGACAACATGTGTCTGTTTTTCCCTTGAATTCTCCTGAATAATATCTTGGCCCAATGCTCTAGTTATCTGGACTGTATGTTTTATTTTAGGAAGTCTGTGTCTTTGCAGCTATTTTGGCTTGTCTAGCTTCTCCTGGCAAAATTGAGAACTGGTGTCCTTCTTCAATTGCAAACACATTCAAAAGCCTTCCGCCCTTACAAGATCTCCAGTTGCTAAGCAATAATTGCTACTTCTGCCAGCCTTTATTTACTCTGCACCCCATAACCCTGTCTCAGCACAATAGAGGCACAGTTGGTATTGAAACCAAACCCTACACATATAAATACCTTTTTCAAGCATCAATCTAACTCTGAGTTTTATCCTTCTTTCCACAGAAACATTCAATGAAACCCACCTAAAACTATACTTCATTTATGTTGTTGACCAATACAAATATAACATCCTGAAAGCTTCCTTTGCTTTCCGATCAGTCTCAAACATAACAAATCGCGACTATGGAATAGGAAGGACTGAAGATATAAATGAAAATTACCTTGAATGTTAACAGAAGATATTTATATTGAATTTACAGAATTGTGGTCACCCTAGTTTACTTAAAGTGAACGAGTAAATTAGGTATTTGTAACATATTTTATGTAAATATTGTATTCTTGATACTTTTTGGGTAATTTTCCAATTTAATGGAATGTGTCAGTACTAACTCAAATAATGCAATATCCATGTCATGACAACTTTTTTTGCATTAGCTGGAATAAAGTTACTGAAATAAATATTACCATACCTGTGGTACTGACGTAGAGGCCACAACTTGGTAGTAGCGCAACGGAAAACAAATGCAATCTCTGAAAAATAAAATTGAGGATTATTTTTACACCACTATTCATTCCTTCATATTCATATAATGGTTTATGAAATGATTTAACTAATTAAAAATATTGGGTGTGCTAAAAATATCTGACAATAATTGCCCCAATCTCTTTACATTATCTTTTTTAAAATAAATTTTGAGTGCCCAATTCATTTTTTCCAATTAAGGGGCAATTTAGCATGGCCAATCTACCTACCCTGCACATCTTTGGGTTGTGGGGGCGAAACCCATGCAAACATGGGGAGAATGTGCAAACTCCACACAGACAGTGACCCAGAGCCGGGATCGAACCTGGGACCTCGGCCTCTTTACATTATCATTCCATTTATAAGTCATCCGTTTCTAATTGGTGCTAGTGTGTTACAGTTCACTTTGGAAGTTCAAGTTGCTCTGGCAACATACACTTTTACACGCATGTTGTAGTCTGGAGCGATGGACAGTGATGGTAGAGGCTCCAAAGTTCTTTCCAATTGAATAGTTGAACAGGAATCTCTCCCAGTCTAACTATCTCCCATTGGTTTGTGTTGGAAGGATTAGCCGGTTGATAATCAACCTGTTTGGCCATATTATGAATCACCTCACATTTAAAAAAATAAATTTAGAGTACCCAATTCATTTTTTCCAATCAAGGGGTAATTTAGCGTGGCAAATCCACCTACCCTGTACATCTTTCGGTTGTGGGGGTGAAACCCATGCAAACTTCACATGGACAGTGACCCAGGGCCAGAATTGAACCTGGGACCTCAGCGCCGTGAGGCAGCAATGCTAAGCACTATGTCACCGTGCCACCCATGGATCAGCTCACTTGACCATCAAGTCCTGAGGTAGCACATAAACCTGGAAGGTTCAGCTCAGAAGCAAGGATGCTACCCCATTGTACCATCAGAGCTCCTAATCTATTAGCAACTACCCTTCAATAAATTCTTAAATGCTCTCCTGCTATGTGCAAATTAATTCCATCATTTGATCACTATTTAACAATAGTGAGACAGTACCCATACTCCGTATACTCACCCGATGCCTGTGTCTATGTATTTGCATTGTGTATTTAGCATAAGCCCTATGTTTTGCATGTATGGAACAATCTGCCAGGACTGTACGCAGAATACTTTTCATGTGGCAATAAATCTAAATCTAAGAGTCAGAAAGCTATCCCTTTACATTGGTTTTGGCTGCACACTTTGGTCAGCCAACATAACCTTGAAATCATATATGTCATGAGTATTTCCAGCTGGCTCCATGTATGCCGATGATTAATTTGCTCCATGTGAATGTGTTCACACCACTGCTACATAAAAATGTGGTCTGAAAATGTCTTGGCTTTACATTTATTTCCTACTTCATTTTTAAAAATTAATTTCTATTTCACCAGTTTACATCAGCAACTTTACGCAGCATAGACTTGGACCAAGTATAAGCTGGCAGGTGTCCTGCATGGAAGTTGCACAAAATGTCAATCAACAGAAGTTCTCTCATTGATTTGAAGCATGCTGCTGGGTCAGGTGGTTATTTCTGGATGCCCTCCTGATACATTCCTAATCCTTATGGGAATTCAGGAGTCACAACTGTCAGAAAATTCTCTTCTTCTAAGTTCTTCCTTTCAACACACCATCTGCTACCTACTGGGGTTAAGACTAGTACTGGAACATTCAACCAGTGTAATATAGTCTGTAAGGTAGGCACTTGCAAATTAAAATTTACACCCATATAATAGTAGTTTTCCTGAATTGTTGAACTTATCACTAACCCTTATCAGCTCCGAATGTTATGCCTTGGGAGTCAGATGTGATCTGATGCCAGTGAAGTCACCCTATCATTAAAAATACTGTAGGTGTCACTTATGTGCATAGAAGTATGTACAGGCATTAAATGAATAATGCATCAAATCACTCCGATCTCCTGGTAGTGAATCAATGCAGAAATTTGAATCATAATTTGCAAACTCATTGACTGCGATCCACCGACCACGCTGCGCTGGGATCTACCCAGCTCGCAACACCAAGTGGGGACCAGAGGAACGGCATTCATGGGGGTTGCCAAAGGGATTGGAGGCCCCCAGTTCCATGGCCTTTGGTGCCCTGAAACTGCTGGTGCCACCTGGGTACCCTGGTAAAGCCACTGCCAGGGTGCCAGTTTGGCACTGCCAAAGGCTGTCAAGGGATAGCCTGGTCATTGCCAGGGTACCAGGTTGTCATTTTGAAGGCTTTCAAGGGATTTCATGACCTTTGAAGTGTATGGACTTTCGTGGAAGCCTCTGACACTTCTAAGAGCTGCTGCTTTGAACACCTCTGACTGAGGCAGCAGGTGTTAGGAAAGGGTAAGTGAAAATGCAGTGATTGTTCAACCTACTGCCTGGACTGCTCTTCAGCTTTCAGTCAAGAATCTCTGTGAGGGGGGGATGTCTTACACCGGTCTTTGATGGGAAGGGACTGGGAGTTTCTGATGGGGGGCCTCTTTTGGGGGTTTATATTGGGGGTATGATGGGGCGTCTGATGGGGGTGGTCATTGATTGGTGGGGGGGTATTATGGGGGTCGGCTGGGGAGCTCTGGATGGCAGAATTTGCAGGGGCATCTACAATACACACCTACCCCCTTGACACCGGAGCATCGGAACGGAATCTGCATCTTCAGCCCGACGCACGATTCTCTGGCCGAATTGGGAACCTCGCTATCACCGGTGAAGAATCCACCTCTACATCTCCAAGGGCGGGAAAGTCCGGCCCTTCTTGCCAGCAGGATCTCCCGGTCCCATCAAAGGTGGGTTCCCTGATGGCGGGCAGGTGAGCCATATAAAATAACATAGACTTTGGTAAGACCGGTAGAAATCTCCAGCGGCCAATGGATTTGGATTTTGTTTATTGTCACGTGTACCGAGGTACAGTGAAAAGTATTTTTCTGCGAGCAGATCAGCAGGTCATTAAGCACATGAAAAGGAAAGGAAAATAGAAGTAAATACAAAATAGGGCAACACAATGGCAATTCGCCTCTGCCCTCAGAAATCACAGCGGAGGGGCCCAACCCGCAGCCAATAAAATACTTCCTGAATTGTGGTCACTGTTGTGATGTCGGAAAACTGCAGCTAATTTGCACCCAGCAAACTCATGCAAAGAGCAATGTGATAATGACTAAGTAATCTCTTTTTTTGTTGATGACAACGAATGAACGGACATCGCGCAACAATCACCAGGCAGGAATGTTCCCTTCCAGTCGGGGAACACTTCAGCAGTCAAGGGCATTCAGCCTCTGATCTCCGGGTAAGCGTTCTCCAAGGCGGCCTTCAGGACCCGCGACAACGCAGAATCGCCGAGCAGAAACTTATAGCCAGGTTCCGCACACATGAGTGCGGCCTCAACCGGGACCTGGGATTCATGTCGCATTACATTCATCCCCCACCATCTGGCCTGCGAAATCCTACCAACTGTCCTGGCTTGATACAATTCACACCTCTTTAACCTGGGGTTACCCCATCTCTGGATCTGTAAGGATTTAATCACCTGCTAATGGTCGCATTCCTAGCATTGTTTGGCATCTTTGAATTTGTCTATATATGTGTTTCTGGAACAGACCTCTTCATTCACCTGAGGAAGGAGCAGCGCTCCGAAAGCTAGTGACATCGAAACAAACCTGTTGGACTTTAACCTGGTGTTGTAAGACTTCGTACTGTCTTTTTTTGTTGATTGAGCGCTAAACATTGGTCAGGACCCCAGGGAGAATTGTGCTCCTCTTTTTTATAATAATACCATGGGATCCTTTACACTCACCCGAGCAGACAAAGGGAGCCCGGATTAACATCTCAGCTGAAAGATAGCACCGAAAACAGTGTAGCACTCCCTCAGTACTGCACTGGGGTGGCAGCCTTGAATTTTCAGCTCAAGCCCTGGAGCGGACTTGAATGTGGACCTTTATGATTCAGAGGCAAATGTGAGATGAACTGAACTACACTGATAGTTGTCTGCAATAATACAGATATGACTGATTCAGGCAGAGATGGTACAATCTTGATAATACCACCCTCAATGTAATCGTATTAATATATCACAAATCACTGAATCACAGAACTTCATCATTTCATTTTACATTTTACCTTATCTGATTGTGAGACAAAAGACAATGCTAAAATATTTTTGCATTAAACCATGATATCTCTTTAGTGAAGTAAACAATCCAAATTTTAATCGGAGAAGAAACCTCCTTGCATCCTTTATTTGAAAGTCACCATCAAAACCAAGCTTTGTTGCATATTTGGCCAATTATAATACAGAGCCGTGATCTACTGGCCATGCTGCGCCCTAAATGTAGCGTATCGCATAGCACCATGGCCAACAAATGATAGGAGACCCCGCCCCGGGATCTATCGGGATCATAACACGATCTCGCTAGATGCTGCGATGTGAAGTCTGCCCATTGTGGGTGGGATCACATTTTGACATTTCTGTATAATAGAGTGAGACAGCTAGTCTCACTCTAATATGTAGTTCCCTGAGGTAACCAAGGCATTGTGATCTATCCCTTTCGTCTTGGAGACCTCGGACGAGTGTCATTCAGTACTCGTCTCCACAAACGGGGACCAGATGGAATGGGACGCGTGAGGGTCTCCCAGGGCATTGGAGGCCCCCAAGATCATGCCCCCTGGGTGCCAGCCTGGCACCTTGAAAGTGCCACATAGGTGCCAGACTGGTGGTGTCAAGCTGGCATGTTTTACACAGTGTTGATCGGGCCGGGGATGCCGTGTGCAGGTGTGGAGTGTGCGGTGGGTCATACAGATTTTGTAACCATCCATTACATCAGAAGGGTGCCTTTCACAGTTTAATTGACAGCTACAAGTGTTTATAGACTCTTTGCTGTTGCTCCATTAATTCCAATCTTTTTCGTTATAAGGGATTATGCATTTGAATGAAATGTTTGATGTTTGTTGTAATAAGACTTTATTTATTTGGAGGAATGTAAATGTGGTAAACAGGTTTTCAGAATTAGATTTTTTAACAATATAGTGAAGTCTGCAGGTTGAAATTGAAACTAAACTTATTGTGAGATCAGGGGCTGGGAACACCAACTCCCAGAATGCTGGGGTTTTCGCATTGCTCAGACTAGGAGTGGGCAGCGCATGCTCAATCTGGTGTTTTGGAGTTCTTCACGTCAAACACAAGGGCCCAGTGCACCTGCGTGAAAAAGAAATGGTGCAGAAACAAGATTCTGTGACCAGGGAGCAGTGTGCCATATCAGAGGAGAGATCCAGACAGGGGGACAGGGATAGGGGACAGAGAGAGGTCCCAGACAAAAAGAAAAAGATCGAGAGAGGAGTGATGAAAGAGGCTCCAAGTAGTAAAAGTGCTGTGATTGTCAGACTTCTAAGCAACGAGGGCTTCGGTGAAGCCCTGAAGGGAGCAGAAGGTTGGTGATCCTGGGCGGTGGGCCGATAAGGCAAAGGTATCGCTTTGGAGCAGTAGTATTCTTCTCAATATGATTAAAGAAATGAAAGTGTGCCTGTGAGTTGTTACTGGAATGCAGATTTGGTAATTCAGGGGAAAAGAGTCTGAGGAGACAGGATTGAAACCCTGCAAGGTGAGCTGCTGTTGAGGCTGTCTGAGTTGGAGTGTTTTCTGCAAATTCCAAGGCGAGATCTATAAAGACTGATCCCTTGGGAAAGAAATCCACTGCACCCTTGCGCAGTGAGTTCCAGGTTATCACCACTCATTGTGTAAGAATGAGTTTCCTTACATTTTTTTAATTCAAAATTTTTTTTTTCCAATTATTGGGCAATTTGCCGTGGCCAATTCACATACCCTGCAGATCTTAGAGTTGTGGGATTGAGGACCCGCGCAGACATGGGGAGAATGTGCAAACTCCACACAGACAGTGACCCAGGGCCGGAATCGGACCCGGGTCCTTGGCAGCATGAGGCAGCAGTGCAAACCACTGTGCCACCGTGCCGCCCTCACATTCTGTCTCTTACCCATAAATCTTGAATTGTAAATCCTGTGAGGACTTTGCAACGTCAAATACCATTGGTTTCTCTGACAAACTTATAGACCGGGATTCTCCTGTCGCCAACACCGAAATCGAGTTTGGCGATTGGCCAGAGAATCCCCGTTTGCGTCAAAATCGGGCCGGCGGCACTTTTGCAATGCTCCGTCCCCTTAAAAACGGCGTACTCAAAGAGTACGCTGCACGCCGTATTGACGGCCTCAGGACGTCACCTGGGGCCCTCCCCCAATGCTCAGCCCCCGATGGGCCGAGTTTCCGACGGCTTGGTCACTCATGCTATTTTATTTTGTGAACCAGGTGTGGCGGCTGCGGAGTCCAGCGCCACCACAGACGGGGGTGGAGGGGAGCCATTCTGCAGGCAGACAGGGCTTGGCGGGAGCTGGGGGCACTGGTGGTGGGTGGTCTGGGGGTAGCGAGGGGGTTACTGGGGTACAGTATGTGGCAGGCTGGGTCCAAGCATGTCAGGCGACAAGTTGCAAGGCTCGGCCGCTGCAGGCCGCCGCCGTGCGCATACGTGGCCATGGACCCGGCAATTCCCTGGCCGTATCCACAAGTAAAGCTGGGGTCTTTACGCTGCGTGCTTGCTCGCCCCCCACCAGACGGAGAATCGGTGGTGCTTTTGCGCCATTTTTTCTGGCGTAAAACGCCACTGTTCCCACGCCGGCGTCAGCACTTAATCTTCAAATTGGAGAATCCAGCACATAATCTGTTTAATTGCCAATCGAACGCTTTCCTGAGAGCACTGCTGACCTCAAGGGCTGTGTCTGTCATCATAGGGCTCAAAGGGAGCTGTAGTTTCATGGCATCTGCATCTTACCGCTATTCCGCCCGAATCCCTCCGCTGATTGTTCTGTGTTGCAGCTGGGAGGGGAAGTCCCAACTGCACCAAGGTAGAAGGGCAACAGTCTACTTTCAAATGCGGCATGCAATGAAGATCTCTGCTTCACTGCTGCGAGGAAGATCCAGGCCTTTGGAATCAGTTTGAGGCATTCAGCACAGAATACTATGGTTTCTTTATTTTTTGGCTATTTTAGAGAGCTGAATTCCAAAATTCCAAAGATTGAATTTCGCATGGACTTTAGATCACTACAAATAACCCCGAGGCTGGTGCTGAAATCTGAGTGCCTGTTTTCCTTTTGGTTGTCCTGTCCACTTGGTTAACTTCATGTGACATTAAGCAATGGCTGAGTGCACCTGAAGGCAATGGGCCCCAACAATATCCCAGCTGTAAAGCTGTGGATCTGTGCACTAAAATGAGTTACCCCCTTTAGCCACGTTATTCCACTAAAACTATGAATATAGAATTTAATTGAAATTTTGTTCGCATATGTTCGAACCCGAGGGCCATCCACCCACTGCACTGGATCCAAACATCTTCTTTGTGCCTCTTGCTCAACCGTGTTTGTGTAGGGCAGCATGGTGGCGCAGTGGGTTAGCCCTGCTGCCTCACGGCGCCGAGGTCCCAGGTTCGATCCCGGCTCTGGGTCACTGTCCGTGTGGAGTTTTCACATTCCCCCCGTGTTTGCGTGGGTTTTGCCCTCACAATCCAAAAATGTGCAGGGTATGTAGATTGGCCAGGCTAAATTTCCCCTTAATTGGAAAAAATGAATTGGGTACTCTAAATTTAAAAAGAACACAGTGTTTGTATTACCAGTTGATAAAGGTGCGGTCATCTTTAATGAACAATATTTCTTCTCCTGTCAAGCTTTTACAATGGGGGGCAGTTTTGCAGCAGCACCAGCGTCAGTGAAAATGGCACAAAATCCTGTGAGAATTGGGAAAGGAGAGCCTCTCCGACGGCAGTCCCGTTCCCTTATTTTCCGCATATCTCGCCGGTGACGTATTGGCGCTCATGCCCGTAAAAGGTGAGAACGTCATTTTAATGCTTTTCCATTCATTTTAATGCGATTAGTGAGCCTCCCGCCACATGAATCTCCCCCCACCCCCACCTGCACCCCCCCCGACTGAATATTCAACCTGTCAAGTCGGCGAGGTTTATAGCAGCTATTCAAAATGGCGAATCAGTTGAGGGAACCTCCCTGGGGGGTACAAAGGTAAGTATAGCCCCAGGGCAGAGGGACATGCAATCCCCTGGCACTGCCCCTTGGCACAGGTTGGCCACCCTGGCAGTGCCAACTTGTACGAGGGGCAAGTGCCACGGACAGATTCCTGGGAATCCTCATTGGGGCCGGGGTTCGCGTTTTGTTTGTTGGGGGGGTGGAGAGTGATAGTGGTGGAGGGGGGAAATCCCCAATGCTGATGCATGTGGGGGGGGGGGGGGAATAGCCCCCTATGCGTGTGTGTGGGGGGGATTGCTGGGGGGGGGGAGGTTCCTTACTGTACTGACCAGGTCACCATGTTTAGGGGACACCCCGATCTCCATGGAGCCGGCCTCACTGCATTTACCAAGCTCCGCCCCGCCACAGTGACGGTGGCAACCACGCCCACTGATTTCTTTTTTTTTAAGAGATTTCCAGATCTGGACTGAAAACTTGGCTGTGCAGCTGGGGAGCTACATATTGGATTTCAGTCAGAGGATGACACTCTGAAAAAATATTGGCTAATTCCGTCCAACATGTTTTAGGCTCCAATCGCATTAAGGCTTTTCCTTTGTAAGACTTTCTCTTTGCCACACCAGACACTTCATTTCTTTACACCTACTGGGTGCAGCCCCCCGTGCCTCCAAGAAAATCAGGGGGGAAAAAACAGGCAAGTTTCAGGCCATAGCACAGGTTTACACACTTAAAGGCCCTGGCGAGACAATCAGCATGGACTCCCAAGGAGCCATTTCTGGCAAACTTGCACGTTCCTGCTTCCAGCCCAAGTCAGTTTCCTGAAAGCTGTGGTTTGTTTGCAGCCCTCAGTAATGTCAAACATCTCAATGCACACATGGTTTGGGGATGGGTGATCTGGGCCAAAGGGTGAAATACTTCATCCCTTCCCACTGGCAGGATCTTCCGTTCCCGTCGAAGGTGGACCCCACCCACAGAGGTTTCCGCGGCAGCGGGACGGGCGAGCCATGCAAAATGCCGGAGACCTCAGTGGGGCCCGAGGATCCTGACGACGGTCAATGGTGAGCTGCCTACGAGACCTGAAAATAGGCCGCAGTGCCCGGAGTCGGCACGGGAGGATCGAAACTCGCTCCCACCCAGGATCGCGTTTTTAACACGAAATTCCGCTAGATGGCCAGTCAGCAGCCACCCAGCAAGGAACGCATTCTGTAAAAGGTTGAGCATTGCCAGGGAGGAGGGAAGAGGGTGAGCACCAGGGAAAGGGAATGCACAGGCTGGCGGTTCCAATGTGCTCCCTCAGTGGCCCAGCTGCTGAGATGCTGCAGACCTGTACAAGATAAATATCAGCAGAGAAACTGTGCTACAAGTGCCTGGGAAGCACAATCATGCACAGGACCTAATCCCCAGGCACATTTGCTAACTGTATTTGAGCCCTGAATTTCATTCCAACCTGGATCGAGGGTGAAGCTAAAACGTAAAGTCCGCCTTGCCAGCTGGCCCACCCACCAACCATAAAGTTAGACGGGCACCATAAAATCCCAGCCAATTACTATTAAATGATTTTAAATTGCCTTCTTGATTGTAAGCAGGCACATTTCAGACCCACTTATGTGCCCGACGGCCTAAATATCGAGTGAGGGCTCGCTGTCATTGGGCATGTGTCTGATGCCTTCTCGTATGATTGTATACACTTCCAGGTCAGACACACGCCCAAACTTTATGTGTAAAATTCTGGCCTTCATTTTATACGAAAGAAAATATCACAATAGTGGTTGCAGTTAAATGGCTGAATTTTGCCTCAGAATTGTGCCTGCCTTAATTTATTTGTTTCAGTGATGCTAACTCCACTTGCACCTCAACCAGAACTGAAAATGATTTCACCAAATCAGGTTGTGCAGGCCAACAGTTTGGACACAGGAGTCTAGCACAGCTGAGAATGGTCCTCCACACACAGGGCATTAGGAGGTACTTAAGGCAGACACTTTGAAGGAAATAGATGCCAGTGCCAACACTAAACCTCAAGGTGCTGGATGCAGTACCACAAGATGTTCAATGACTTCACACCAGTGATTAAGGTCAGTAAATGCATCCACAAATTTTATATTCTTGCAAATTAAGCATTAGTGCAACGGCATTGTTGCTGGACTATTAATCTAGAGATCCAGGATAATGCTCCAGGGGCCCAGCTTTGAATCCCACCAGGGCAGATGGTGAAATTTGAATACAATTAAAATTTGGAATTGAAGTCTAAAGATGATCATTCTTGATTGTCATAAAAATGTAACTTCTTTTGGCATGGCCGATATGCCACTCCAGATCCACAGCGATGTGCTTGCCTTTTAAATGCCCTCAGGGTTGGATAATAAATGTTGGCCTAGCCAGCGACATACAGCCCATGAAGGAGTTTTTAAAAACTCCATTCCATTCACCGTCAACCATCATTCCCCAACCAACTTTCTCTATCAACCAACACTCATAATTCGCAATCATCGTTTCGCCTGACACACACACACACGTATACACACTGTAACAAAAAACACACACATCACGTACTAAAGGGCAGCATGGTTGCACAGTGGTTAGCACTGTGGGTTCACAGCTCAAGGGTCCCAGGTTCGATTCCCGGCTGGGTCACTGTGCGGAGTCTGCAGGTTCTCCTCGTGTCTGCGTGGGTTTCCTCCGGGTGCTCCGGTTTCCTCCCACAAGTCCCGAAAGAGGTGCTGTTACGTAATTTGGACATTCTGAATTCTCACTCTGTGTACCCGAACAGGTGCCAGAATGTGGTGACTAGGGGCTTTTCACAGTAACTTCATTGCAGTGTTAATGTAAGCCTACTTGTGACAATAAAGATTATTATTAAAAAAAGCTTTCTGCAGTCCTTCTCCATGGGCAGCATGGTAGCACAGTGGTTAGCAATGTTGCTTCACAGGGTGCCAGGTTTGATTCCCGGCTTGGGTCACTACCTGTGTGGAGTCTGCACATTCTCCTCGTGTCTATGTGGGTTTCCTCCGTGTGGTAGTCATCAATGTTGTATTGTATATATTGCATACGAAGGTATTACGGTAAGGCCCCTGTACTACAGGTACAGGGGTAGATCCCTGCCTGCTGGCTCCGCCCAGTAGGCGGAGTATAAATGTGTGGGCTCTCCAAGCTGCAGCCGTTTTGGCAGCAGCTGCGGGTGGCTTCACATCTCTGCGTAATAAAGCCTCGATTACTCTCTACTCTCGTCTCGTCATAATTGATAGTACATCACTCCGGGCGCTCCGGTTTCCTCCTACAAGTCCTGAACGACATGCTTGTTCGGTGAATTGGACATTCTGAATTCTCCCTCTGTGTGTCCGAAGAGGCGCCGGAATGTGGCAACAAGGAGATATCCACAGTAACTTCATTGCAGTGTTAATGTAAGCCGACTTGTGGCCATAATAAAGATTATTATTTTTTGGGCATGATTCTCCCTGGTGCTTTTTACAGTAACTTCATTGCAATGTAAGCCTTCTTGTGACAATAAAGATTATTACCATTATTATAAAGGGCAATTAGGGATGGGCAATAAATACACACCCCTTGACTAAAAACTAAAAACACACACAGCTGTTCAACTTTGATTGGCACATCACTCAAAAACGGTGGCCAGAATTTTCCAGCTGTTCCCGCCGGCGAAATCTTCATGTCCCGCCGATGGCGGACCTCTGCCGTGGGTTTAACAGCGGCGGGGGGTTGCGTAAAACAGGAAACCTGGTTGACGGAGGTGGCAGCAGAAAATACTGACACTGCCCAATGGCGGGCCGCCTCCGCTGCTGCGGAACATGCGGCAGGAGGCGCGGAAAGTCCTCCCGATTGTCCCACATTCATAGTTATAGAATTTACAGTACAGAAGGAGGCCATTCAGCACTTGGAGCACCCTACCCAGGCCCACATCTCCACCCTATCCCCATAACCCAGTAACCCCACCCAACACTAAGGGCAATTTAGCATGGCCAATCCACCTAACCTGCACATCTTTGGACTGTGGGAGGAAACCGGAGCACCCGGAGGAAACCCACGCACACACGGGGAGAACATCCAGACTCCGCACAGACAGTGACCCAAGCTGGGAATCGAACCTGGGACCCTGGAGCTGTGAAGCAATTGTGCTAACCACTATGCTACCGTTCATTGGCACACATCCCTCCCTCTTACAGAAAAAGGTGGTGCAAAACCGTAGGCAACAGAACCTAACCAGGAGAATAGTCGGACTTCATGTCCTCACCCCAATGGTGGTTGCAGCCTTGGAGCGACAACAATTGAGCCTATAGAGAGAGGCAGGGCTGAAACGATCGAGAACGACAGTATGGTTCTGACATAATCTAGCTGATTACATCCCAGTTACCCCTCGATCCATGGTCTGTTCTGAGCTTTAAGATAGGGATGGCATCTCCATCTTTTCCTCCGCTTTCCTCACTGTACCTGATCCTTATGGCTTCCTCATTTCAAATATCCGTAAACAGTCAGAGGTCCACGAGGTGCTCATGACAGATGATGATGAATTGCCTTTACTCCATTTCACATTCAGAGCCACTTGTTCTGAAAATGGCACAAATCACTTTACTTTGCTCAATTCATTTGGCTTTGTTTCTGTGCCTTGGAAGAAAAATGTATTTTCAAAATGAGAGATAACCCGCCAATACAGCAGCTTAACCGAGCTAGGAAAAAAACAATTCAGAATATATTTGGACAGCTTGGAAAATATGTGTTTTCAAAATGTAAAATACAGTTTTGGAGCTATTTACCTGGCCCAGAGGATTATATTGTTGTGTGATATATTAAGCATATGAATAATTAAGATGTTCAGTGAAGTTGCAGACTAATTAACCTCTAGGGCGACTTCGAGCGAAAAGCATGTTACCTGAATATATTATTGGAAGTAAAGCATCCACCAGGCCATCACATCTATTTTGTCTTGAAGCTCAGGTACAAATTGCAGCATTATGGAGTTTCCCCAGATGATTTAATTTGAGGGACGTGATTAACCACAGGTAGGACTAGGAGAGAAATCTGTGTGAAATTTCTTCCGGATGCCAGATTATACATCCAGATAATCTTCAGGATATCAATCTTGAGGATTTATGCATTATTGCCCAGACCTTGTCAGTGCAACCAAGGAGCATCATCTCTCTCTCGTGTTCAGGTTGCATTGTTTGCCTCCCTGTGAGGGAACATTGAAGGGTGCTGTGAGGGACGTGTATCCACTGAGCAGCCATTAACCATTGCACAAGTAATTTGCATTGCCACACCAGGCCCACAAAACATGACGTTAACATGCTCAAACAGGTATGTTCTGACATCATGGGGATGGGTCCATGAGTACAGTAACCAAGATGCCAATCAAGTGCTTGGAGTCTCTGCTGAAAAGTACTGCCAGGAGAAAGGGATGCAGAATCTCACAATTTTCATTCTAAAACAGAGGTGTCTGATGATGTTTTTTCAGGGGTACAGGGGTGGGGTGCGATTTCCAAACTGTGTTGCGCCCGGCGCAAATCCCACTCTGTCGGGGAAATACCAGATGAGCCCTGAAGCGGCACCGAACAGTTCAACTATGCAGGATCTGTTTAAGCCGGAACATCCCACTCCCACTAGCGGACTGTTAAGCCAATGCGAATCACTACTTGTCTCCACAAATGGATATCAGGCATGATGAACACGCCGGGGTGATGGGGGGGCTCAGAGGCCATTGTAGCCCTCCCAGGTGGTCATGGACATGGCACCCAGACACCTTGGCAGTGCCAACCTGCCAGGTTAGCACTTTTATGTTGGCACTGCCAGAGTGCCAGGGGGAAGTGCCGTAGACAAAGTCAATGATGCAATACGATACTTTGAATGCAAGTCTTTGCAGGTAATTAAATCTACAGGTCCAGACGGAGCAACTGGAGTCAGGGATAATCATAGGTTAAAGAGGTGTGAATTGTCTCAAGCCCCGACAATTGGTAGGATTTCGCAAGCCCAGGCCAGATGGTGGCGGGTGAATGTAATGCTACATGAATCCAAGGCCCCGGTTGAGGCCGTACTCATGTGTGCGGAACTTGGTATAAGTTTCTGCTCGGCGATTCTGCGTTGTCGCGCATCCTGAAGGCCGCCTTTGAGAATGCTTACCTAAAGATCAGAGGCTGAATGCCCTTGACTGCGGACGTGTTCCCTCACTGGAAGGGAACATTCCTGCCTGACGATTGTCGCACGATGTCCGTTCATCCGTTGTTGCAGCGTCTGCATGGTCTCGCCAATGTACCACGCTTCTGGGCATCCATTCTTGCAGCGTATGAAGTAGGCAACGTTGGCCGAGTCGCACGCGGTACCGCGCAACCTCAAACAAACCCTTGTTTGCAGCAAACTACCCAGCCATCAGAACAGTGACCACGACACCACACAACCCTGCCATGGCAATCTCTGCAAAATCTGCCACATCATCGACATGGGTACCACCATTACATGTGAGAACACCCCCACCAGGTACGTGGTACATAATCGTGTGAGGACTATTCCGGGGTCCTGCTAGCCCCCTCCAGGTAGGAGAATCACTCTGGACTTTCTTCCGGAAAGTCCAGAGTGATTTGCCCGTGTTTTCACGCTGGAGTGGGGACATAGCCCCATTATTGGAGAATCCCACCCCAGGGTATATCACCTTCAATCCAACAGGCAAACAACGACAACAGATGGCAGAGATTTTGAAAGCCTTAAATGCACATTTTGAACCCGAGTGAATATTGCTTATGAACATTATATGCTTTCGAGAGGGTGCAGAGGAGATTTACCAGGATGCTGCCTGGACTGGAGGGCAGGTCTTTTGAAGAAAGGTTGAGGGAGCTAGGGCTTTTCTCACTGGAGAGAGGAAGGAAGAGAGGGACTTGATAGAGGTGTACAAGGTGATGAGAGGCATGGATAGAGTGGATAGCCAGAGACTTTCCCCCAGGGTGGAAATGGTTGTCACGAGGAGATATCATTTTAAAGTGATTGGAGGAAGGTATAGGGGAGATGTCAGAGGTAGGTTCTTTACACAGAGAGTGGTGGGTGTGTGGAATGCACTGCCAGCAGAGGTGGCGGAGTCAGAGTTATTAGGGACATTTAAGCGACCCTTGGACAGGCACATTGACAGCAGTAAGTTGAAGGGGTGTAGGTTAGGTTGATCTTAGATTAGGATAAATGGTCGGCACAACATTGTGGGCTGAAGGGCCTGTACTGCGCTGTACTGTTCTATGTTCTCTGCAAAATCCTGCTTCCAAGTATTCCAAGCTTGATTCCACTCTCAGGCACAGAAAACACCTCAGAAATAAGACCTATAGCACTGTTTACACCAATCACCTCATACAGACAAACATACATAAGAATAAATGAATTAGGAGCAGGAATAGGCCATTCAATTCCTCGCCCGACGTGTCCATTTAATACGATCATGGCTGATCTGATTGCGGTCTTACCCTTCATTCGGGCCTTCCTCCTGTTAACCTTTGACTGTGTCGATAGCCAAGTGTCTAGATAACTTTGTCCTAAAACTATTAATTGACCCTGCCTTCACCGCTCACTGGGGAAGAAGGTTCCACAGACTCATGGCCCACTGAGAGGAAAGAATTCTCTCCATCCCCATCTCCCCTTATTTTTAAACGGTGTTCCCTAATTTTAGTCCCTCCCACAAGAGGAATCATAACATTGTGTTGGTAATGAGGAAATGGAAATGATCTTGGCACAGAATATCCCAGTTTCATATTAAAGATCAAACGTTGATTAGAAATAGCATATAAAAATCTCCCTGGCATCAGGAGAAGGATAATTTTGTAGCCAAAATAACTCTCTAGCCTGATGCGTACAACATCACAGATTTAATATCTTCCTTTTCCCAAAATACCAGTCAGCCAAGGAAATCGGGAGTCTGCTAGTGCTCGGTAGTTTTGCAGAAACGCAGGAATATTGCTTAAAAATAGTGTTGAGTGTTTTGACCCCTAATTATTTGGAATTGATCATAATCTCGATATGAATCAACAGGAATAAGAAAGTAATATGTAGGATTGCAAGGACACTTTTCTACAAACCAAGACTTCTAAATTCTATGCTTCCGTACATATTTTTCATGCTAGTTCTAACTAAACAGGATAGCAAACATTCATCAGTTGTGTCATGACCAACAATTCAAGGCTCTTCATCCATAACGCCGACCAACAAGAGATGATTTGAATGGTTATGTGGAGGTGGGTAATCAAGGTTAGACCACGATTGATTCTCAAAGAAACGAGAAAATGCTGCAGATTTCCTCCAATGTCGATGGAAAATAAAAGGTTTAATGATCAGGTTAAAAAGCTATTTGTCTTTTCATCTTAAATGTAAAAACGCAAGGAGTTGCATGTTTGTTGAACCTCAAAAGTTTATGCGCGAGCTCATTGACATCTTTGAGGGAGTCACAACTCAAGTGGATGTTGGTGGGACTGGGTACACACCTGAGCTTCTGAAAAGTTTTTAACCTCAGTTCTATATGCATATTAAACATATCCAAAAGAGCAATCAATGAAACCAATGGAATGCTGAGGTGCATACACAAAATATGGTGTCAGGTTTGATGTAGTGTTCGCATTTGCATCTTCGATTCGGAAGGTCGTTTGTTTCAGCAGCACTCTAGAAACCTGAGCACGTCCTCTAGGTTGATACTCCAATGCGGTACCTTGCATTAGAGCTGCAATTTTTAAATGAGAGTTTAAACTGAGGCCCCATCTGCCCTCTCAGGTGGGCATAAAATATCCCCAAACACTATTCAAAGAAGGGCATAGATGTTACTTCAGTGCCCTGGGCAATATGCTTCTCGAAAAATAATGAATCTGTCATCCTTTCATTGCAGTTTATGACACTCGTCTGTGCGCAAGTTCAAGCAATGATTTTACTATAAAGCACTTTGGATGTCTTGATGTCAAGATGCATAAAATATAAATGAAATGTAAACATATATATGGATATATATCTAGAAACTCTACATTAATGTAAGTCCTCGCTTCCTTGTAATCTAAATAGTAGGATGTAAGTCAAAAATGGTGTCCAAGGGCAGCACGGTGGTGCAGTGGTGTAATCATGCCGCCTCACGGCGCCGAGGTCCCAGGTTCAATCCCAGCTCCGGGTCACTGTCTGTGTGGAGTTTGCACATTCTCCCCGTGTTTGTGTGGGTTTCGCCCCCACAACCCAAAGATGTGCAGGCTGGGTGGATTGGCCACGCTAAATTGCCCCTTAATTGGAAAAAATGAATTGGGTGCTCTAAATTTTTTTTTTTTAAAGGTTTTCCAAGACCTTAGGGAAATATTACGTGTTAAAGGAGTGGAGAGAGGTAACTCAGTGCATTAAATTAAGCTGCAGATATATAGCATGGAGACTTAAGTTCAAGTCACTAAATGGTTCTTTACGGGTAGATTACTGAAAACCCTTCCGACAATAAGGGAGATTGTATCTCTCATTGTAACAAATCTTTGTTGTTGCTGACGCACACTGGTTAATGCACGTATCCTTTTCTTGTCATATTTTTCAGTCTGTAATATGAACCAGAGTCTGGTTGCCCACTCACTCTTGCTGAAAGTAAGAAGCTAAACATTAAACAGCATTTTGTGAACTGGATTTGACACCATGCAGATTTTACACACGTGCTGTGCCAAACAGAGATGTTCCAATTCTTTGTACTTCAGAGGCAGGTGAATTTCCAGTGTCATGTCAGTATGAAACAGATATTGGTCTATCCTGACACCACACTGACAGTGCGAGTGCATCCTTACTTTCCACAGTGCCAGCTGTTTATATTTACCATTGCCAGTACTGCGAGAGAACGCCCCAGCTGCCATCAACCACAACGCCCCACCACCACCACCCCCCCTCCCTGCAACATGCACCCTTTCAAAAAGTGGTTTGCATTGATTTGATGACAGGGTCACCTTCAGCAGAACTCTTAGCATTAGAGTTGCAATGGAAAATAATTGGGATATGAACCTGATGGGAAACTTGGATCACCAAGTCAAATATTAACATATAAAATGAAAGCTAAATGCGTGCGTAAGTATAAAATTAATTTTTACGGCATCAACTAATTTTATTTTGAAGAATATTCTTATTTAAGACATCGCCCAAAGGAAAGAAGGAGGATCAGTAAATTATAATCAAAACTGTTCAATATATGTATGCGCTATTGAGGTATATTATCAAACAAAACTATTTCTGTGTTTACATAATTCATCTGTTTCTAAAATTGATCCTCTTTGAAACCATCCCTTAAATGTGAAAAACAATTTTCACCTGCTGGGTTAATTTGGCTGCATACAAGCAATTGGGACTCTTTTTATGTTATCACTATTGTGTTGCTATGGAGGACAATTTTAGTCTGTGGTATCAAAGCAGATTTGAGAAGCGCTGGAAAGCTCCACTGGACCCAGTAGTCACTTGATAACCTGAAGCAGAATACGGAAACTACATTCTGAGAAAGCAAGAGCCTCCCATTTAAACTGCACCGAGTGACAATGTGGGTCTGGTCACGCAAAGAGAAATATGCATGGTGCTCTGCCATGATGGCTAGGATCACCATTTGTTTAGCCTACATGCAATTACTCCGCTGTCAGCTACAAAATGTTCACTCACCTACCAGTCTGGGACCAGCAGCAAGGCGCCACAACGGTTTCAGATAAATCCTGCCATTGAATAACCGCTTAGTGGTTACAAATCATTGTGATCAATAAGCAGAACAATTAATAGCCTCTGCTCATAATTGCTACAAATTTTAAAAATAACTCTGTACTGGCTACGCTGAATGCGAATGAAACCCAGTGGCCTCACCTGCAATTCCCAGTGTCTCACTCTGCACTCTCTGAGCATCATTCTTATCAGATCAGCAAGAGGGAGTTTAGCTGAAATCCCAACTCTGCAACAGAGCAGTGTTGTCACACCGGCTGGTCCTTAGAGTTTGAAAGGTTAATAATTCCAGGCAGCAGAGAGTAAGTTGCTGGCTGTTACTTCAGCTGGTCTTGCTTCCAGCGATAGTCTCTCTGTGCCGAACATCACATTGGTTAGACACTTGTTGTGGTGAATGTATTCACCAGATAGGTGATATGCCTTTAAGGTTTGGCGTGATATGCCTTTAAAGCTTGGGTTAGAACCCCGGTGGGCTCCGCCTCTGGCTCCGCCTCCCCGGGGCTGTATATAATGTTGCGTCCAGTGGGTGGCGCTCAGTCTGTACTGAAGTCTCTGGCTAGCTAGGTTATTTGCGTATTAAAGCCTTCATTCACTTGATCTCTCTCTCGTGTCATAATTGATGGTGTATCACTTGTAAAAATTGAAACAGAGCTTTTGGTTTTCCAATGTGACCGGGTTATTTTGGCATCAATATAACAAGACTACAGAGGCTTCTGATAGTGGGAGCGCGCAGGTTAACAATTAAGAGGAGCTGGTAAAACTGGCATTAAACCTTTGAAGGGAAACTCTTCGACATAGATGATTTGGAGTTGGGGACCAAGGGCAATGTGTCCAAGTTTGCAGACGACACCAAGATAAGTGGTGAAGCAAAAAGTGCAGAGTATACTGGAAGTCTGCAGAGGGATTTGGATCGGCTAAGTGGATGGGCTAGGGTCTGGCAGATGGAATACAATGTTGACAAATGTGAGGTTATCCATTTTGGTAGGAATGACGACAAAAGGGATTATTATTTAAATGATAAAATATTAAAACATGCTGCTGTGCAGAGAGACCTGGGTGATCTAGTGCATGAGTCGCAAAAAGTTGGTTTACAGGTGCAACAGGTGATTAAGAAGGCAAATGGAATGTTGTCCTTCATTGCTAGAGGGATGGAGTTTAAGACTAGGGCAGTTATGCTGCAATTGTATAAGGTGTTAGTGAGGCCACACCTGGAGTATTGTGTTCAGTTTTGGTCTCCTTACTTGAGAAAGGACGTACTGGCACTGGAGGGTGTGCAGAGGAGATTCACTAGGTTAATCCCAGAGCTGAAGGGGTTGGATTACGAGGAGAGGTTGAGTAGACTGGGACTGTACTCGTTGGAATTTAGAAGGATGAGGGGGGAATCATATAGAAACATATAAGATTATGAAGGGAATAGATAGGATAGATGCGGCAGGTTGTTTCCACTGGTGGGTGAAAGCAGAACTAGGGGGCATAGCCTCAAAATAAGGGGAAGTAGATTTAGGACTGAGTTTAGGAGGAACTTCTTCACCCAAAGGGTTGTGAATTTATGGAATTCCTTGCCCAGTGAAGCAGTGGAGGCTCTTTCATTAAATGTTTTTAAGATAAAGATAGATAGTTTTTTGAAGAATAAAGGTATTAAGGGTTATGGTGTTCAGGCCGGAAAGTGGAGCTGAGTCCACAAAAGATCAGCCATGATCTCATTGAATGGTGGAGCAGGCTCGAGGGGCCAGGTGACCTACCCCTGCTCCTAGTTCTTATGTTCTTATGACAAGAGAAGATGTTGTGATAGAATGTTTATAATCTGATTTCATTACATTAATTTTTTAAGCATTTTAGAATCTTGGTTCAACAAGTGGACCGAATCCATCACATCGGGCAAATAAACAAAACTAACAAGGTCTTCAATTGGCAGGCTGGAACATCAGGACCACACGCATGGACCAAACTTGCAGCTGGTCAAGCAATGCTCACAATATAGCTGTGATCGATATGCAGCTTAAAAGGCTGTATGGGTTCGCAAAAGAGGCAAGACTCCCTCAGACTGAAAAAACATTGCGCATTATCATAAAGGTGTGCTTTCCGCAAAATAATGATTTTTAATCTACTGGCTCGAAACATGAATTTAACTTTAAACAAAACGCAGACTAGGGTGACAGAAGATCACAGCCAAGCTGGCTACCTAATTCTTATTACTATACATGGCACACCATAACCCTATTAAAATGGAGACAGGTTGTCTGCATAACCTCATAAAAGACAATGGGCTGGACTCTCCGTTTTTACGGCTAAGTGCTGACGCCGCCGTGGGAACTGTGGCATTTACGACACCAAAATCAACACCAAACCCTCATGATCCTGGGACCAGTGAGGGGCTATCAGCCACCCCGGGTAAAACTCCCGGCTCCTGCACCAAAACCGGCCGGAGAATGGCCGTGTCCGTGTCCGCGCATGCGTACAGTGAAGACCTGCAGTGGTTGTGCCATACAACATGGCACCGGCGGTGTGAAGACAGGATCTGCCAAATATGGCCCCCCAGGACACTCCCTGGCCACCCTCCATCAGTCCCACAAAAACCCCCAGCCCACACGGAAGCCCCCAGGCCAACAGCACCGCTCACGGTCGACTGTGGCGGCGCTGCACATAGTCCGAAGCCATCATGCCGGGTTCCCGACCGCTCAGACCACAAGTGCCCCGTGCGGTCGGGAACATGGCCCATCGGGGCCGGAGCATTGGGGGAGGGCCTTCCGATGACGCACCAACACCGTTCCAAAGGTGTGCGCACGCGACGCGATGATGCCATGTCAGAGGGGGCGGAGAATCGAAAACCCGCGACAAACTGGCACTGCCCCCAAATTGGGCTGCGGAAGGGATTCTCTGCCCGACCACCGATTGCAATATCGGCATCGGACAATGGAGATTTCCTGCCTATTCCATGAGCACAAAGCTCAGATACTCAACTGGGTGGAGACTGACCATCAATCGTAATCTCGTGAAAAACGACATCCTGGCTAAGAGGGAGAATTCCCAGACCTGATATAATCGAATTGCAATTTAATACACAATTAATTGCTGATCAGTTGGAGAGGGCGATCACATGACCAGCCAACCTTTTGTATGTTTTAAACACCTGTTTTCTCAGCAGCACTGAGGTAAAGAAGCTGAGAGAGATCGTTCTTCTCTCTTTCTCTCCACCAGCTCGCAAACACTTGGTTTGTGGACTCCTTTGCTGTTCAAACTTCAACCCAACGGAATAAACGTCCACCTGAAAGACTGTCTCATTGAATTGTGGATATGTATAAAGATAATGCACAAGTGAAACTGTTGTATAAATGTTGAATCGTTGTTGCACTAATGAAGTAAAGGGGGAGGGATGTTATATATCAGATAATACTTCCCTGCAGATAAAGCATCATGTGTAATGACATCAGCAAAGTCTTTACTCGAGCTTTCCAGTTCTCCAGCTTATATTGTATGAGCACCACCGCTTATTAAAACCTCTCATTGTGTTTGAAATAATCCAGAGTGTGGGTACCTCCATGTAACTTTTATTTGTGGCTGACAAAGAAATACAACATAGAGCACTTGGAAAACAATGGCAGGGTTGCACAGAGTCCGCGTGGATTATAAAAGTGATATCATGCTTGGCAAATCGACTGGAATTCTTTGAGGATGAACCTAGTAGACTTGATGAGAGCAAGCCAATGGGTGTGGTTTATTTGGACTTTCAGAAGGCTTTCAACAAGGTCCCACGTAAGAGATTATCATGTAAAATTGAAGTGCATGGGATTGGAGGTAATGTATTGAGATGGATTGAAAACTGGTTGGCAGACCTTAAACAAAGAGTAGAAATAAATGGGCCTTTTCCCAAATGGCAGGTAGTGACTAGTGGGATACTGTAGGGATCAGTGCGAGGACTGCAAGTGGGCAGCACGGTAGCATTGCGGATAGCACAATTGCTTCACAGCTCCAGGGTCCCAGGTTCGGTTCCGGCTTGGGTCACTGTCTGTGCGGAGTCTGCACATCCTCCCCGTGTGTGCGTGGGTTTCCTCCGGGTGCTCCGGTTTCCTCCCACAGTCCAAAGATGTGCAGGTTAGGTGGATTGGCCATGATAAATTGCCCTTAGTGTCCAAAATTGCCCTTAGTGTTGGGTGGGGTTACTGGGTTATGGGGATCAGGTGGAGGTGTGGACCTTGGGTAGGGTGCTCTTTCCAAGAGCCGGTGCAGACTCGATGGGCCGAATGGCCTCCTTCTGCACTGTAAATATGACTCCAGCTATTCACAATAGGGGCTGGTTTAACACAGTGGGCTAAACAGCTGGCTTGTAATGCAGAACAAGGCCAGCAGCGCGGGTTCAATTCCTGTACCGGCTTCCCCGAACAGGCGCCGGAATGTGGCGACTAGGGACTTTTCACAGTAACTTCACTGAAGCCTACTTGTGACAATAAGCGATTATTATTATGTATATTAATGATTTGGATGGGGGACTAAATGTAAGAGCTCCAAACTTACAGACGAGACAAAGCTGGGTGGGAGAGTGAGCTGTGAGGAGGATGCAGACTTGCCAGTGGGAAGCACTAAAAAGCGAGATCCTAAATATACTATGTAGACATGTCCCCATCAAAAATAAAAGTGGTACTGCCAAATCTAGACTCCCCTGGTTGTCTGGGGAAAATCAAACAGAAAAAGAAAGTGTACAATAGGTACAAAGAACTAAGCACTGAGGATAGGGAGTGCAGGAACAAAGTCAAAAAGGAAATAAGGAAATCAAAGATAGGGCATGAAAAAAGTTTAGCAAGTAGATTTAAAGAAAACCCATTGATGTTTTCCCAATATATTAATTGCAAAAGGTTAGTTGAGTATGAGCCAAATGACCTCCTATCAGTGAGTTGGACAAGGTGAGTGAGTGGGCAAATTCATGGCGGATGCAGTATAATGTGGACAAATGTGAGGTTATCCACTTTGGTAGCAAAATGCAGGAAGGCAAATTATTATTGAATGCCTATAGATTGAGAGAGAGGAATGTGCAATGAGGCCTGAGTGTCATTGTACACCATTGTACCCCAGTCGCTGAAAGTAACTATACAGGTGGGAAAGCTGTGAAGAAGGCAATAGTATGTTGGAGTACTATTCAAGTAGGATTCAAGTAGAGGAGCAGGGATATCTTGCTGCAATTATACAGGGCCTTGGTGAGACCACATGTAGAATATTGTGTGCAGTGTTGGTTGTCTTATCTGAGAGGGAGTGCAGCGAAGGTTTACCAGACTGATGCCTGGGATGGCGGCACTGATGTATGAGGAGAGATTGAGTCAGTTAGGATTGCATTTGCTGGGGTTCAGAAGAATGAGGGGGGCCCTCATAGAAACCTGTAAAATTCTAATAGGACCAGACAGGGTAGATACAGGAAGGATGTTTCAAATGGTTGGGGGTGTCCAGGACCAGGGGTCACAGTCTGAGGATACGGGGTAAACCATTTAGGACTGCGATGAGGAGAAATTTCTTCACCCATAGAATGGTGAGCCTGTGAAATTTACTACCACAGAAAGCAGTTGGGGTTCAATCATTGTATGTTTTCAAGAAGGAGTTAGATGTAGTTCTCGGGCTAAAGGGATCAAAGGATATTGGGGGGGAAAGCGGGAACAGGTTACTGAGTTGGATGATCAGCCCTGATCATAATGAATGGTGGAGCAGACTCGAAAGGCTGAATGGCTTACTCCTACTTCTATTTTCGATATTTCTATGTTTAAGCAATATCCATCTGACACAACATCTGCACATATTGGAGGATTTCAATGCAAGAGTAGACACGGGCCATGAGGCAAGGCCTACTGTCCCAGAAATCATGGCAAGGTAAAGATTAATGAAAATGGACAGAGACAACTTGACCTTTGCTGCTACCATGAGCTTTATGTAAATAACTTCTTTTCAGAATTAACTGTATCATAAGATGTCCTGAAGACATCCAAGGTCAGGACATTGCCATCAGCTGGACCTGATGATCTCCGTATATAATTCTTTCAACCACATCCGCAGCACACCCAGCAATTGTAGCACTGCCTGCAACACAGCTCACTCTCTGGAATATGTCCAATACTTGAAGGTTACCCATTCAAACCAGAAAAGCCATCCACGTATAAATATCAGCCATATTACCAACCCAGATAAGAACCAACATTTCCTGAACTCCACTGAACATGTTCAGTCCACTATTACCACACAGTGCAGAAGCAAAATAGAATATAATTTGAAACACATTTACAATTGTCACGGTCGAGACATGATGGAATATATATATATATATATAAAAGTAAATTTTGCCTGGGCTGCTAAAAATGGATAATTGCTGAACTAACAAATGGTTCAGCCAGTCACCTGATGCCTTGCAGCAGTTTAAAGGTAGCGATTGCCATGGCGATGATGGGTCTGGTCAGGCTAACTCCGCACAAAGAATGTGTGTTAATGGCCAAAGAGTTAGCCATCCTTACCCCATGGGTTCAATAAAGAGAGAGGAAGTTAGATAACCCAAATCAACGTCGCCATAAACAAAACAAGTCCCAACTCCAATTAAACATTCAGGTTACAGTATTCGGAATGTGTCCATCCAAAAGCAATGACCTCCCCTCAGCTGCACTGTGATCTTGTTTGTTGGAACTTAACTCTGACGGTTATTGTCTGACTTCCAAAGTGAACAGAACTCAAGGCAACAGCCTGTCCTGTCTACCATCCAGATGGCAGCAGAAAGATATCAGACTCTCATCAGGCCCGCCAACTGCCGGAACCATGAAGCATGTGCCTCAAGACTAACTCATTCTACCTGCGTTCTCACTTGCTTCACAACGACAGGGTCCCAGGTTCGATTCCCAGTTTGGGTCACTGTCTGTGCGGAGTCTGCACATTCTCCTCGTGTCTGCGTGCATTTCCTCTGGGTTTCCTCCCACAGTCCAAAGGTGTGCAGGTTTGGTGAATTGGGCATTCTGATTTTACCCTCTGTGTACCCGAACAGGCGCCGGAGTGTGGCGACTAGGAGCTTTTCACAGTAACGTCATTGCAATGTTAATGTAAGCCTACTTATGACAATAATAGAGATTATTATTATTATATGCAAGTCATTAATAGAGGGTTGGAAAATTTACAAATATAAGGGCCGGGATTCTCCGAGCCTCCGTGTCGAAATCTCGCTCGGCGGGTGTGGTAAACCACTGTTACTATATTATATATATTGTGGTAAATTGTATTGTATATATTGTTTGTTGTCTCTGCTGGCTCCGCCTGTGGCTCCCCCCCTCAAGCTCTGTATAAAGGTGGCCGACCTCTGGCCCTGCCCCAGTTTGGGATCAGTTGCCAGCAGGTTCTCGTTCAGCTTATTACAGCCAGAGTTTTGTTCCACAACTCGCCTTTGTTATAATTGATGGCACATCAGTGGGTCGGGTGGAGAATGGGGCCTCAGAACCGTGATCGGGTCCGACGCCGGGATGCGAACCTCCGGTGACCGGAGAATCGGCACCAGTTGCGCGCGCCGATCGGGGGCCATTGAAAGAGGCCCCTGCAGAGATTCCCCGCGGTCGACAGGCTGAGTTCCCGCCGGTGTGGTTCATGTATGGTTCCACCCGGCGGGAGCTCAGCGTCGCGACTACGGTTGCTGTCCTGGTCGGGGGGGGCGGGCGGATCCTTCGGGGGCCCTCCATGACGGCCAGGCCCGCGATCGGGGGCCACCGATTGGCGGGCGTGCACGATCTGGGGGGGGCCTACCTTCTTCCGTGCCGGCCCGCCGCGTGGCGCCACCATGTTGCGCAGACCCGGCGCGGAAGCGCCCGCCCTGTGCGCATGCGCGGATCCGCGGCCGGCAGTGCAGGGCCACATACGGCAGCTGGAGCAGCGCGGAGTTGTGTTGGCCCCCTATGGGCCACAGAATCGCTGGGCCAAGAGGCCCGTTGACGCCGGCATGAAACACTCCGGTATTTTCACCGGTGTCAATACATAGCCGCGTTTTTGGGGAATCCCGGTCAAGGTTTGGGAGAATTATGCCATCATTTATAAAGTGAAAAATCAGAGTTGAAAAAGAAACCCCCTTGCTTATGGATGGATAGAGAGCAAGGATAGTTTAAATTGACTCCCTTCTCATTGAAATCCCAGTAATTTACTGCATAAGGTTCCACAGTTTTAAACAAATAGAAGAAAATTTGCTGTATACGAGTTAACAAACAAATAGTCCATATTATCTAACTCATACTGTAACTTGCAGTATTAACATGAGGTAAACATGAATTAACAGACAAACTGTGGTCAAACACACAACAAACCGCACATTGAATGGTAAATACAACAAAGACATGTCTCCAAAATTTCTCAGCTACCCAGCCAAATATTAGTCATCAGTGTTAATTGCACAGGGGGCCAGCATGGCGCTGGAGCGGTTCACGCCGCTCCAGCGTCCTTACGTGGCGCCAAATGGGCGCCGCGCCAACCTGTGCATGCGCAGTTGGGGGCAGCCCAGTCCTGCGCATGGGCAGTTGGGCCGTGCCATCCTACGCATGCACGGGGAGCGCCTTACGCACTACGCACGCCGGCCCTTCACCAACATGGGGCCGGTGTTCTGGGGCCGCGCGCGGAAGGAGGTAGGCCCGGGGGGGGGGCCGAGAGGCCGGCCCACTGATCGGTGGGCCCCGATCGCTGGCCAGGCTCCATCGGAGGCCACCCCGGTGAAGGAGCCCCCCTCCCTCCCCCACAGGCCACCCCCCCAGCGTTCCCGCAGTGTTCCCGCCAGCAGCGACCAGGGGTGGACGGCACCAGCGGGAACCTGTCATGTCATAGTGGCCGCTTGGCCCATCCGGGCTGGAGAATCGCCGCTTGCCGGTTCTCCAAGCGGCCCGGTGTGAATCGCACGCCGCTGGTTTCCGGGGGGTGGGAGAATTGCGTGCAGGGGTCGGAGTGGCGTGGCGCGATTCACGCGGCGTCCGCCAATTCTCCCACCCGGCGTGGGGGGGGGGGGTAGAATAGAGCCCATAGATTTTTTAAAGGCCATAAAATACATATGTGAAACTATCAGCAATCTCCAGGGTGCCATTGTTAATGGTGACAGATAGCGGCATACCAAATCCTGGACCATAACATTTATCTATCTGATGCTGGTGGTCAAACCCATCTCCTTGCGCGGCTGAGAGAGAGCTTGTCCATTTGCCACTGCAGGTGTTCCCCAGTGTGGAATGCTCATGTGGCATCGTCAAGACCGAGCAACTCTGATGAGGATTTGGTGCATCTTTGTCATGGATCCAAATGTCATGGTCCAGGATTTGCTAACTCATGTGCACCAAATTTTCTTCTATTTGTTTAAAACTGTGGAATCTTATGCCTTTATTCCCTTAGCAAATTACTGGGATTTCAAATTTTGTCTACTTTAACAAGAAAATGGTTACCGGGCCCTAGCTAGATGGTAACAAATGTGAGTGTCTCATCCGGGATGGTTAAATAATTTGGAGGCCTGGTCTGGGATTGTAACACATATCTAGGCTCTACAATCACCACTAATCTGTCACTTGGCATTGAAATGAACACATACATCACAAAAGCTGAATCAGAGGGTGTGGAACAAGAGCAACCTGACTGAGAACGCCAAACGTAAGTCCACTATGTTGAGTGCTCAGTACACTCTTCTACAGTCTTGAGTCTTGCACAACGTATGCCAATTGGAGGGAAGGCTGAACAGCTTCCATCTTTGCTGTCTCAGACATATCCTCCGCATAGCTTGGCGGGGCAAATGCATTAATTCCAGGAACATGTTAATTCCATCAGTATGCACTCATTGCTTAGCCAATGATGTTTCAGCTGTCTGCATTTCATCGGATGGATAATGACTGTATACTCAAAGACCTTAATGGTTAACTGGCTACTGGATCACAACTTCTTGGGCATTCAATCCTCCACAACTAGGATGGCCGAAAATGAGGATAGAAGATGGCGAACATTGACACTGACGGCTGGGAGACAGTTGCTGAAGGCCGTGACCTCTGGAAGCTGACTGCTTGAAAGAGACCAGCATAAATGAAAATCTCAACTGGCCGAGAAAAGAGCCCGGAGTAAACAGAGGGCAGCGAATTGTGCGCCTTCTCTGTAATTGAAAGCTGGACTCGGTATTGAGACCACCAAACTATCATTGAGTGTTGTAAAAATGTTGTTTCAGGGAGGAATTTTCCCATCCTCACCTGTTCTGGCCTACATGTGACTCCTGACCCAGAGCTGACTCTTAACTGCTCTCAAGGACAATTGGGGACGGATCACAAATGCTGATCCTGCCAATGACGCGCAAATCCCAGGAACGAATATAAACAAAAATTCCACTAGGTTACAGTTTGCCGGCCTGAAAATGATCCTGACTCTCCCTTTCCTGTTAGTTAGCCAATCCTCTCTTCACGCTAATATATTAAAACCTTTCATCATGAGCCCTTCCCTTGTGCAGTAATCTTTTAGGCAGCAAAATGTATTTTTGAAATCCTAATACACTGCAGCCGATAGTTTCCCTTTATCCACCCTGCTGGTTACATGCTCAGAGAACTTAAATAGATTTGTCAAACACAATTTCCCTTTCACAAAACCATGTTGACTCTACCGGATTGAATTAAGGTTTATTAAGTATTCTGCTACTATTTGCTTCGTAATGGATTCCAGTTTGACAGCAGAATGCTCTGGTCATCCCTCCTTTCCCCTGGGGCTGAAGAGGCCGTGTGATTTTGAGATTTTGGACTAATTTAAATATAGGGCAGCACGGTAGCATTGTGGTTAGCACAATTGCTTCACGGCTCCAGGGTCCCAGGTTCGATTCCCAGCTTGGGTCACTGTCTGTGCAGAGTCTGCACATTCTCCCCGTGTGTGTGTGGGTTTCCTCGGGTGCTCCGGTTTCCTCCCATGAGTCCAAAGATGTGCAGGTTAGGTGGATTGGCCATGCTAAATTGCCCTTAGTATCCAAAATTGCCCTTAGTGTTGGGTAGAGTTACTGGGTTGTGGGGATAGAGTGGAGGTGTGGACTTGGGTGGGGTGCGCTTTCCAAGAGCCTGTGCAAACTCGTTGGGCTGAATGGCCTCCTTCTGCACTGTAAATTCTATGATAGCTGGCAAGCTGCACAGTGGCAACAGGAATCCTGGCAATTTAGGGATGAACGGGATGACTTTTTAGGCTTAACTGGAAGTCCAAAGAAGCCTTTGAGATTCGCTAAATTGTGAATCTTTAAAGGCCAATTCATTAAACGGTGCTGTCAGAAACATGAGAATTTTTATTTGTGAGTGTCTTGGAAACTCCTTTATATAGCTTATGGTGTGTGTTTGATAGTTTATTTAGATAAATTCCAGACCATATGGATTATCATGACAACCTGAGAATCATTGTCACATTTCTGGGAGATGTTGGTCGTGAGACACATGATGAGAATTTGAATTAAACCAGAACCTCTCCAAATTAGGATCATTGCAACAGGAAAACCTGTTTAGTCTCTTGCTCTATTCACTGAGTTCCAGTTTAAATACATTTCGATGTATTTTCCTTTCCATTTTCTGGTACTCATTCTGTTTATTTTTAGTCCACGCGGTTTATTTACAATTTGCTAATGACGATACAGGTTTAATCCAATTAATGGAAAAACAGTAACACCTGACTTTATCCGGGCCGATTGCTATTGAACAGCTTACCTCAGTTTTTATTACTCACAAAGGTATTGATTACAGATCAATGAAAGTGAATTTTATTTGAAAACCTTTAGTTGCTTTTCTATCTTTAATCCTCCTTTAAATTATTCTGTAGGCACGCACAATTATTTTTTGACGTCTACCTTGAACAATAATCCATGTCTGGAAAACTCGACAAATGATCTTTACACAGATTAATAAAATAAAGCAGACACTGCTCATATTCTTCTCATATTTAGGCCGCAGTGATCATTGAGTCACCACTGAAGGGTATATCAATAGCCTTGTCCAGAGAGCTCATTGAAACATGTTGATAATGCTACTGTGGTGTTCTTTGTGTTGCTTATTTCAGGATGGTTAGCATAATGTTCACAAAGACTACAGAATAGCTTGAATTTAAACAAAGCTATACATTTATTAACACTACTCACTTGGATTTGACATGTACTCCTAAAGAATACACAGTTGATTAATAAAATTTAAACTACACTCATCTGCAGCTAGTGTCACTACTGATATAAACTATGATCTGCTCTCACTTACACTATCTGTACTTCTGACTCTCTCCCGCTAACTCCTGCACACACTCTCCCAACAAGGCTTAGCATGACTGCCTTATATATTTGTAACTGTAGCTCCCTCTAGTGGCTACTCTAGACACTTCATTCACTCTTACAGTTCTTACAGTTATGATAATACCACAACGACTAGATTTTAGGGCTTATTGTTGGTCTGTAACATCTATGGATCTTATTGTTAGCCATCTTTTAAATGGTTCAGTATGAATTTCTGTTGGTGGGGCAATGGGCAGTCAAGGCAGTTGGGATACTTTGCAACTAGTGTTTGTGAGAAACTTCAGTAAGTGGTTTTATGACCTTAAGTTACTCAAGAGTTTAGATCAGCAGCTCTACATTGTAATCAAGAGTTTTGTTTTATATCAGCTTTGAAGGAATGGCTACCAGTAGCTTAACTTTGGATGACACTGTCTTTAAACAAGACTCACGCATTAGTTTAGTTGATGAACTACTTTTGTGGGACAGAACATCAGTATTGAAGCAAGACTTTTCTTTCTGTTTTGACATGATAGTAGCAAGTGTTATTAACAGTTCTCTTTAATGTCTTTAGTTCTGTGGGACTTGGGGTACATTGCTTGGAACTGCTCTGTATCAAAAGGAAATGTGTCATTTGTTCACAATGAAATGTAAGTCTAGGGGAAAAGGGATGGACACTTTTATTTTGTCTACACATGACTCTAGTTGTCGAGGTTGGGTGACACTTGATGGCTTGCAGCCTAAGTCAACAGGAGAGGTGAATTTGGGCTATTTCCAAATAAAGGGTTTTTGAATAATGATAAAAGATGGAAATCTTTTTTGGCACGATTCTTCTGACACAGTCCAACATCACTTCAAAGACAGAAAAGAAAAAAACACATTTAGGGATAAGAACCTTCCATGTTGTCTTCCCAGTTTCATGTTAAGGAGCTGAATTCAACCAAGAAATTTTAAAGGTGTCATTTTGGATGGGTTTGGTGGGGTGTTTCTCGGCGGCTTTTTGGGTGAGATCCACACTGGTATTCAACCATACTTAGGGCACAATTGAACCAAAATAAAATCAGAGTTTGTTCTGGGCGATGTTAGTAAGTGTTGGGAATGGCCCCGCTATCGAATGGCACTCTGTTGGTATTTTGGGCCCTGGCGGGTAATGCCCCCTGAAGCAGTATATCAGCATAATTTCCCAGCATTTTTAAATGGTGCCTCAATCTCCCGACTCCCTGACGTGACCCCCACACCTGCCTAAAGTCCCAAGCGGGTCCTCGTGGCCCCCCCAGGCACCCCATTTCACATAGACAGGGGGCACGCTCAGGCCCCATGCCTAGCCAGACTGGCGCAATGGCAATGACCCTGTCAGCCTGGCAGTGCCTTCTGTGCATCCTGGCAGTGCCAATCTGACACCTGGGTGATGATGTCAGGGTGGCACTACCATGGTGCTGGGGTGGCAGTGCCAGGGTGCCCAGCTAGTGCCACCCTGCCCAGAGGCCGACCACCTGGGAGCCTCTGATACCTGGGAGACCCCCCAAGTGCTGTTCTACTCTGGTCCCCATTTGTGGAGACCAGTGCTGAATGGGACCTGGCTGGGGTCTCCTCGGCAAGATCGATAGATGCCGGCTGGCCGTTTGATTTGGCGCCAGCACAGCTAAGTGGGTTTCTAAACTCACTTAGCCATGCAAGAGTGGGCCCCGCCCATTGTGGGGGTGGGGGGGTGGGGGGGGGGCACACAGATCATGCAATCTCGTGAGATCTGGTTAGACCTCGCGAGGCGTAATGGCCATTCCGACAATCTTCCGTTCGCATCTCACTCCGATTATTACGGGATGCGGGCAGTAAATCGCACCCTTAATTATTTTATTGGGCCTTGTTGAGTTTCTTCCAGGTCAAGCCCATATATAGAAATGTTTTCATCACTTGGGAGCTGAACGTGTCAGCTCGACTGGCTCCTCAGAGATCTGATCGCCATTTTGAAAGGCTGCCCCTTGTGAATTGGAGGGTTTCGCACACCCCTCACCCATGGACAATGTCACATGAGCATTACCCCACCACCGCCCCTTTCTTTTCTTTCTTTCTTTCTTTTCAGGACCCCAACCCTTAATCGCCAACCTTTGTGAGACCTTCTCTTCAACCCCATCCTCCATAACCTCCCTCATCCCCCCTTACATGGGCATGGTCCCACTCAGCCCTGACCCTGGCACTGCCACTCCAGAAATCTGGCAGTGTCTTTTCCGGCCTGGCATTGCCACACCGGCACCTTGGTAGTGCAACAATGGCAGTGCCTAGGTGCAGGTCTGGCAATGCCAATGTGCCTAGGTACCAGAGGAAGAGGCTGGGGGCCACCCTGCATGGTCCCCAACATCCCCAATAGCCTGGGAAACTCACCAGGTGCTGTTACGTCTGGTCTACATTTGTGAGAACCCATACAAAACGGCGCCCAGTCGAGGCCTCGCTGGGGAGGCCGTTAGTTCCCGGGAGTCCAGAGAATCCAGCGCACACATATTTAAATAAGCTGTATGCCTCATTAAAATATGCTGATCTGAATCTCGCCCAGCGAGGGCAGGATCCAGATCACAATGTCCCGTGAGGTTCAGATGAATCTTGCGGGATATCAAGCATCGTGAATCTTGCAAGATGCCTCTCGTGAGATTCAACATCCTTGTTGCATCACAAAGTTGGGCGTGACAAGGCTGATAAATCACGTCCCAAGTACATGTAAAATCCAGCTTAATACATTCTACTCGGTCCTTAAATATTAGCTATTCAAGCACAACTGAGCACCCTAGTGTTAGAAATTAAGAATTCAGAACTTAGAAAGCTTAATGAGAAGGGTTCTATGCCTCAAAACTCTAAAATTGTACAACATGGGCATGGAACTAGAGAAATGAAGAGGCAGTTCCAAGAAATCTGAAGTAAAGCAACAGAGGAAATTAGAACAAGAGCAGTAAAGCCATAGACAACAGCTGAAAAATAAGTTGACTTATGAGAGGCCAGAAAGATATCTGAAGTTATTCTAGGTTTGCGGGATTTTACTCCAGTTTGCGAGACAGCATTTGAAATAATTGTAAAAATTGGTGGCTGGGTCTCGGAGTTGGTGTAAAAGCATTTAAGACAAAGGAAACCTGAAAGGAGGAGGAAAACTGGAGCTGGATTCCTTGTTAAATTATGGAGCAGAAGCTCTGTTTGAAAGGATAGTTGGAAAACATGGATTGGATTCTGATTACAAAGCTGATGGAAAGCATTGTGTGAAAGAGGATTTTGACACGTGTCTTCCATGGGACGTGACTCTTCAACCAGAGATTATTCTTCCTCCTACATTCTGCCTGGTAGCTCGCCTAGGGCCCGCAGCCTTTTCCATTTTGTTGACCAGTCTTTGTCTCTGTGCGATGTGTCTTCCTCCCTCTTTCTCTCTGTCCAAAATCAAAGCAACTGGAAGTCTGTCCGCAGCCAGCCCAGCTCCTCCTGCCTTGGTTTTCAGGTGTTAACATTTTGCACCTTGTTTCCAGTAAATCTCAGCCTCCTATCCCAATTCTTACCAAGCCACCCAGGCTTGTCGTCAGCAAGATTCGAAGCAGATCACAGGATCCTCTTTACTCCTTCATTTTACCTTGAATTGAACAGACAGTCCAAAATATTATCATCTTATAAAGCCTTGCATTCAAAATAATTGCATTGAGTAAAGCCACTGAGTTAGAAACTTTGGCTCCGTGACAATTCACTGATTTTATTTGATCTCAGAGATATTAAATGTTTCTTTATGATTGGGCTTATTATTAAAACAAGAGTAAAAACAAGTTCATTTCCATTCATCATTGTCCTAAGGACAATTCAAAGTGCTTCTCATTCATTAAGTTACTTTTTGAAATGTTTTCTAGTTTCTCCTACAAGTGGAAACATCCTCTCCACGTCCACTCGTAATCCAGAGGCTAATAGGGACTGAAGCTATAAACCTTCAAGGAATTGCAGCATGGCTTCACCAGCAGTGTATCATGCGATCCAGTTTCAGTTTGACTTTTGTTAAAGCAGAGCACACAGCACACAGCTCTGCTGATATGTCTTCAAGCTTTCTACCTTTGTTTAGCCATTTGCATATGCACAGTCTAAATAAAAGAACCAATCCGATATGAGTGGTTGGTGCTTTCATATCATTAAATCACAGCGCAACAGGGACAGGGGTTCAAATCCCACCATGACAGCTGGTGAAATTGGCTTCAACCCCACAGTGTGCTTGACATCCTCTGTGAATGTCTATACACTGGATTAGCAGCAAAGACAAAAAGGTACAGACGGTTACTTGAGGTCCCAACTGTTATAGCAAATAAGGAACTCAGTCATAATGCAATTGAGTAGTGCCTGTGTAATGCTTAATATCCACAGTGCTCCACAGTGCTCATTCAGAGTGAGTGGATAAGAAGAGGCAGATTGTGAAATAAGCCTGCTTCAATCGTACTAACCCTCTTTACTCACTGCTCCTCTGGCATTCAAAGAGGAAAATGACAGCAAAATGAAAGTGCTTTGGACAAGCAGTCACGAGCCCTTCACTCGATGTTCTGAAAGCGCATAAGCTGTGCTCACAAAGCACTATTCGAGGTGTGTAAATTAGGCAACATTGCATAATCCTACCTGCACCTTTGACGCCCTGGTCCCCGACTGAATTCTCAGAACTCAGTCGAAAACCCACAGGATTGGCTGAGACGGCAGCTTTGCACCCCTCTGAATATTACTTTCCACTGACTTGAATAGATAGTAAACATGCACGGGGTGTCAGGCCAGCATTGCACCCAATTCTGTTCATTCATCAATCGGTGGGTTAGGTTAAAGTTACCCCCATTGCGTATTCCTCAGCCAACAGTAAGATGCAATTTTGAAAAAGAACTACAACATGGTGCGTACAAATAAGACGCAACGTGACGACCACTCCAATTGCACAACATTTGATTGAGGGTTAGTGAAAACAAGTGTCATATCTTACAGAATACCCCCAAGAGGTTAACTCTTATGTAAATCTATAGAAACCAACTGAAGCAAAGTCAATCATTAAGTTATCCTGAACACTTTGAACTGGAGTATGATTTGAATTAAGGGGGCACATAAGCGAACCCTCCATATTTACGAGTGAACACGCTGTACCAGGAGTGTACCGCACTTTATATTTGCAAAAAATATAATTTTAGAGATATTTATGGACCACTAAAGGCAAAACAAAGAACAAAGAACAAAGAAATGTACAGCACAGGAACAGGCCCTTCGGCACTCCAAGCCCGTGCCGACCATACTGCCCGACTAAACTACAATCTTCTACACTTCCTGGGTCCGTATCCTTCTATTCCCATCCTATTCATATATTTGTCAAGATGCCCCTTGAATGTCCCTATCGTCCCTGCTTCCACTACCTCCTCCGGTAGTGAGTTCCAGGCACCCACTACCCTCTGCGTAAAAAACTTGCCTCGTACATCTACTCTAAACCTTGCCCCTCTCACCTTAAACCTATGCCCCCTAGTAATTGACCCCTCTACCCTGGGGAAAAGCCTCTGACTATCCACTCTGTCTATGCCCCTCATAATTTTGTATACCTCTATCAGGTCGCCCCTCAACCTCCTTCGTTCCAGTGAGAACAAACCGAGTTTATTCAATCGCTCCTCATAGCTTATGCCCTCCATACCAGGCAACATTCTGGTAAATCTCTTCTGCACCCTCTCTAAAGCCTCCACATCCTTCTGGTAGTGTGGCGACCAGAATTGAACACTATACTCCAAGTGTGGCCTAACTAAGGTTCTATACAGCTGCAACATGACTTGCCAATTCTTATACTCAATGCCCCGGCCAATGAAGGCAAGCATGCCGTATGCCTTCTTGACTACCTTCTCCACCTGTGTTGCCCCTTTCAATGACCTGTGGACCTGTACTCCTAGATCTCTTTGACTTTCAATACTCTTGAGGGTTCTACCATTCACTGTATATTCCCTACCTGCATTAGCCCTTCCAAAATGCATTACCTCACATTTGTCCGGATTAAACTCCATCTGCCATCTCTCCGCCCAAGTCTCCAGACAATCTAAATCCTGCTGTATCCTCAGACAGTCCTCATCGCTATCCGCAATTCCACCAACCTTTGTGTCGTCTGCAAACTTACTAATCAGACCAGTTACATTTTCCTCCAAATCATTTATATATACTACAAAGAGCAAAGGTCCCAGCACTGATCCCTATGGAACACCACTGGTCACAGCCCTCCAATTAGAAAAGCATCCCTCCATTGCTACCCTCTGCCTTCTATGGCCTAGCCTGTTCTGTATCCACCTTGCCAGTTCACCCCTGATCCCGTGTGACTTCACCTTTTGTACTAGTCTACCATGAGGGACCTTGTCAAAGGCCTAACTGAAGTCCATATAGACAACATCTACTGCCCTACCTGCATCAATCATCTTAGTGACCTCCTCGAAAAACTCTATCAAGTTAGTGAGACACGACCTCCCCTTCACAAAACCGTGCTGCCTCTCACTAATACGTCCATTTGCTTCCAAATGGGAGTAGATCCTGTCTCGAAGAATTCTCTCCAGTAATTTCCCTACCACTGAAGTAAGGCTCACCGGCCTGTAGTTCCCGGGATTATCCTTGCTACCCTTCTTAAACAGAGGAACAACATTGGCTATTCTCCAGTCCTCCGGGACATCCCCTGAAGACAGCGAGGATCCAAAGATTTCTGTCAAGGCCTCAGCAATTTCCTCTCCAGCCTCCTTCAGTATTCTGGGGTAGATCCCATCAGGCCCTGGGGACTTATCTACCTTAATATTTTTTAAGACACCCAACACCTCGTCTTTTTGGATCACAATGTGACCCAGGCTATCTACACCCCCTTCTCCAGACTCAACATCTACCAATTCCTTCTCTTTGGTGAATACTGATGCAAAGTATTCATTTAGTACCTCGCCCATTTCCTCTGGCTCCACACATAGATTCCCTTGCCTATCCTTCAGTGGGCCAACCCTTTCCCTGGCTACCCTCTTGTTTTTTATGTACGTGTAAAAAGCCTTGGGATTTTCCTTAACCCTATTTGCCAATGACTTTTCATGACCCCTTCTAGCCTTCCTGACTCCTTGCTTAAGTTCCTTCCTACTTTCCTTATATGCCACACAGGCTTCGTCTGTTCCCAACCTTTTAGCCCTGACAAATGCCTCCTTTTTCTTTTTGACGAGGCCTACAATATCACTCGTCATCCAAGGTTCCCGAAAATTGCCGTATTTATCTTTCTTCCTCACAGGAACATGCCTGTCCTGTATTCCTTTCAACTGACACTTGAAAGCCTCCCACATGTCAGATGTTGATTTGCCCTCAAACATCCGCCCCCAATCTATGTTCTTCAGTTCCCGCCTAATATTGTTATAATTAGCCTTCCCCCAATTTAGCACATTCATCCTCGGACCACTCTTATCCTTGTCCACCAGTACTTTAAAACTTACTGAATTGTGGTCACTGTTACCGAAATGCTCCCCTACTGAAACATCTACCACCTGGCCGGGCTCATTCCGCAATACCAGGTCCAGTACCGCCCCTTCCCTAGTTGGACTGTTTACATATTGTTTTAAGAAGCCCTCCTGGATGCTCCTTACAAACTCCGCCCCATCTAAGCCCCTGGCACTAAGTGAGTCCCAGTCAATATTGGGGAAGTTGAAGTCTCCCATCACCACAACCCTGTTGTTTTTACTCTTTTCCAAAATCTGTGTACCTATCTGCTCCTCTATCTCCCGCTGGCTGTTGGGAGGCCTGTAGTATACCCCCAACATTGTGACTGCACCCTTCTTATTCCTGATCTCTACCCATATAGCCTCACTGCCCTCTGAGGTGTCCTCTCGCAGTATAGCTGTGATATTCTCCCGAACAAGTAGCGCAACTCCGCCTCCCCTTTTACATCCCCCTCTATCCCGCCTGAAACATCTAAATCCTGGAACGATTAGCTGCCAATCCTGCCCTTCCCTCAACCAGGTCTCTGTAATGGCAACAACATCATAGTTCCAAGTAGTAATCCAAGCTCTAAGTTCATCTGCCTTACCCGTAATGCTCCTTGCATTAAAACATATGCACTTCAGGCCACCAGACCCGCTGTGTTCAGCAACTTCTCCCCGTCTGCTCTGCCTCAGAGCCACACTGTCCCTATTCCCTAGTTCTCCCTCAATGCTCTCACCTTCTGACCTATTGCTCCCGTGCCCACCCCCCTGCCATACTAGTTTAAACCCTCCCGTGTGACACTAGCAAACCTCGCGGCCAGGATATTTATGCCTCTCCGGTTTAGATGCAACCCGTCCATCTTATACAGGTCACACCTGCCCCGGAAGAGCTCCCAGTGGTCCAGATAACGGAAACCCTCCCTCCTACACCAGCTGTTTAGCCACGTGTTTGTCTGCTCTATCTTCCTATTTCTAGCCTCACTGGCACGTGGCACAGGGAGTAATCCTGAGATTACAACCCTCGAAGTAAACAGGCCATTTGAGTATCAAAAAGATTAACTTTACTTTGCGAGAGTAGCCATCTTGCTGCATGGTCACAAGCTATGACAGATTAATTTCTTAGTCTTTTCATGCATAGCGTTACAAACTGGAAAAAACTGTCGACATCTGTCGTGCTGTACTGGAACGAAGCAGTACAGCTTTATGAGCTGAGCTGCAAGTTGTGTGCATTTTGAATGAAAAAAGAGACTTGCATTTATATGGCACTTTTCACCGCTGCATGATGTCTCAAAATTCCTGGAGTACTTTTTGAAGTGTAGTCACTGTTGCAATGTAGGAATGTTGGCTGCCTATTTCCACACAGCAAACTTCCACAAACAGCAATGATAATAATCTTTATTGTCACAAGTAGGTTTACAGTGCAATGAAGTTACTGTGAAAAGCCCCGAGTCGACACATTCCGGCTCCTGTTCGGGTACACAGAGAGAGAATTCAGAATGTCCAAATGACCTAACAGCCGCGTCCTTCGGGACTTGTGGAAGGAAACCGGAGCACCCGGAGGAAACCCATGCAGATACAGAGAACGTGCAAACGCTGCACAGACAGTGACCCAAGCCGGGAATCGAACCTAGGACCCTGCCGCTGTGAATCAACGGTGCTAACCACTGTGCTACCGTGCCGCCCAGGTGACAATGTGACAATGCCCAGGTAATCTGCTTTCCTAGGGGCAATACTAGGCAGGACAATCCAGGGAAATGTCATGATATCCATATTTACATATCATGGTGCAATCGCACACACACACTGATGGACAGGTCGATGGACCAATCAACACACATGCAACATCACAGCCAATCACCAGTGAGAGCACACGCACTATAAAACAGGGAACACCACAGTTCCCGCTCTTTCCAGCAGGCGATAGCTCAGAGCACAGAGCTTACAGCATGCCACTCAGACATACACCATGTGCTGAGTGCCTCTCTAAGATAGTGCAAGGGCTGGGTCCACAGGATAACTGGTGAAGTACGAACCACAGCCAGAAGTTAACAGTTGTTATTATTCAGAACAATAAAACAGAGTTGTACCATCTGCAACCGTGTTGGTTCGTTTGTCTTTCGGAACACCCAACACGACATGTTACCAGGATTGGAAACTCCCCAGCAACTGTGAGACCTACCTGCACATCTTCAGAGATCCGCCATCCTGCGCCAAGGACACCATCAGCCCGCCGCAGCCGCTCCAAATCGCTGGAAATCTCGGCATCAACAGGAAGCTGTTTAAACAGCGCTTCCAGCTCGTCCTAGAAGCCACAGACAGGGAGAATGCACCGGACACCAGGAAGATCGCCCTCCTCCTCTCCACGGCGGGGCAACACGCCATCCACATCTACAACTCCCTGGCATTCGCAGAAGGCGAGGACAAGATGAAGTACAAGATGGTCCTTCTAAAACTTGAGCAACACTTAAGCTTCGAAGTGAATGAGAGCTTCGAGAGGTACCTCTTCCAGCAGCGCCTGCAGGGTAAGGATGGGCCTTTTCAATCCTTTTTGACACACCTCCCTTTCCTCACGCAGTCCTGCGGCTATGAGGCCACCTCCGTTTCCATGATTCGGGACCAGGTAGTTTTTGGGGTCACCTCGAACACCCTACGCCAGCAGCTCCTCAAAATAAAGAGCCTTACCCTAGCCACCACCATCGAAACCTGCGTCCTCCACGAAAACACGACCAGCCGGTACTCCCAATTCCAGGCGGCCGAATCGGCATGGCAGGGGTCCTACGAGGCCGTGTGGGTCCAGTCAATCGAGTTCCTCCCGGCCTGCGACCCAGACGAGGGCGGCCATTTTGCACGCTTTCCGAGGCCTCCCGCGCTTGTACGCCCCAAAAGAGGGGACGTCGGCGCAGAGGGGTGTGACGCGCTGGCGTGCTCTACGCACGACCGAACTGCGCACGCGCGATGGCGCAATGAACGCCATGACGTCACGACGTGCGGCAACTGTGGATCCGCACATTTAAAGTGGCAATGTACAGCCAAAACTCGACAATGCCTCCGCTGTGGCAAGATGGGCCACTACGCTGCCTGCTGTCGAGCAGCTCAACCTGCCAACGCTCCTCAATTCCGCCAGCCTCGCAAGGATGTGCGGGCCATTCAGCCTCCATACACCGTGTCATACCCTGACGACGTACAGACAGGTGATACCGACGACCGGGAAGCCTTCCGCGTTGCGGTAATAGACAGAAATCGGATGTCCCAACACTCTGGCGATTAGATGTGGGACTGATGGCGGATGAGGGAGTGTGTGCAAGAGTGCGGGGGTGTATTGAGAGATACCTGGAGGTCAATGACGACGGCGAGGTCCCTGTGGGAGTGGTCTGGGAAGCATTAAAAGCGGTGGTCAGAGGAGAGCTGATCTCTATTGGGGCCCACAAAAGGAAAACAGAGGCCAAGGAAAGGGAAAGATTACTGGGGGAGATTTTAAGGGTGGACAGGGAATTTGCAGAGACCCCGGAGGAGGAATTGTACAGGGAGAGGAGACAACTCCAGACCGAGTTTGACCTTCTGACCACCAGAAAGGCGGAGGTACTGTGGAGGAAGGCACAGGGGAGGAGATATGAATATGGGGAAAAGGCTAGTCGTCTGTTGGCGCATCAATTGCGAAAGAGGGCAGCAGCGAGGGAGATAGGAGGAATTAGAGACGAAAGGGGAGACACGGTGCGAAGGGCAGGAAAGATAAATGAGGTGTTCAAGATCTTCTATGAGGAACTGTATAGGTCTCAACCCCCAGAGGGAGAGGAGGGGATGCGGCAGTTCCTGGACCAATTGAGGTTCCCGAAAGTGGAGGAGCAGGAGGTGGCAGGCCTGGGGGCGCTGATTGAGGTGGACGAGGTTATTAAGGGACTGGGAAGCATGCAAGCAGGGAAGGCCACGGGGCCAGACGGGTTCCCGGTGGAATAGTACAGAAAATATGTGGACTTGTTGGCCCCGTTGATGGCGAGGACGTACAATGAGGCCAGGGCAGGGGGGACTCTACCCCCGACGATGTCGGAGGCGACGATATCGCTAATTTTGAAGAGGGACAAAGATCCGTTGCAGTGCGGGTCCTATAGACCTATTTCACTATTGAACGTGGACGCCAAATTGCTGGCAAAGGTACTGGCATCGAGGATAGAGGACTGTGTCCCAGGGGTGGTGCACGAAGACCAGACAGGGTTTGTAAAAGGGAGACAACTGAATGTTAACGTGCGACGACTATTAGGGGTGATAATGATGCCCCCAGTGGAGGGGGAGGCAGAGATAGTGGCGGCAATGGACGCAGAGAAGGCATTTGATAGGGTGGAGTGGGAGTATTTATGGGAAGTGTTAAGGAGGTTTGGGTTTGGGAACGGGTTTATTAGCTGGGTTAGACTTCTTTATGGGGCTCCAACGGCAAGCGTAGTTACAGGTCGACATAGATCGGAGTATTTCCGATTATATAGGGGAACAAGACAGGGATGCCCGCTGTCTCCATTGTTGTTCGCGTTGGCAATTGAACCTCTGGCCATGGCGTTGAGAGACTCCAGGAAATGGAGAGGGGTGATTAGAGGGGGAGAAGAACACCGAGTCTCGTTATACGCAGATGACCTATTGTTATACGTGTCGGACCCAGCGGGGGGGATGATAGAGGTTATGCGAATTTTGAGGGGGTTCGGGGAATTCTCGGGGTATAGGCTAAACATGGGGAAGAGTGAATTATTTGTGATACATCCAGGGGACCAGAGTAGAGAGATAGAAGGCTTACCGCTAAGGAAAGTGGAAAGAAACCTCCGATACCTGGGGATTCAGATCGCTAGGAGCTGGGAACCTTGCACAGACTTAATCTGACACGGCTGGTAGAACAAATGGAGGAGGACTTCAAGAGATGGGACATGCAGCCTCTATCGCTGGCGGGCAGGGTGCAAGCAATTAAGATGATGGTCCTCCCGAGGTTCTTATTTGTATTTCAATGTCTCCCTATACTAATCACCAAGACCTTTTTTAATAAAATAGATAGGAGCATCACGAGCTTCGTGTGGGCAGGAAAGGTTCCGAGAGTAAGGAGGGGGTTTCTTCAGCGTAGGAGGGACAGAGGAGGACTGGCACTACCGAACTTGGGTGATTACTATTGGGCCGCCAATGTGGCAATGATACGTAGATGGATGATGGAGGGTGAGGGAGCGGCGTGGAAAAGACTGGAGAGAAAGTCCTGTAAAGGGACGAGTTTAGAGGCGCTGGTGACGGCGCTGCTACCATTCTCACCTAAAAAGTTTACCACGAACCCGGTGGTGGCGGCAACATTGAATATCTGGGGACAGTGGAGGCGACAGAGAGGGTTGTGGGGAGCCCTGGTGTGGTCCCCCATCAGGAACAACCATAGGTTCGCCCCAGGAAGAATGGATGGAGGATTTCAGAGCTGGTACCAGTTGGGAATTAGGAAGGTGGGAGATTTATTTATAGATGGGACTTTTGCGAGCTTGGGAGCATTGGAGGAAAAGTATAAGTTGCCCCGGGGAAATTTCTTGCGATATATGCAGGTGAGGGCGTTTACTAGACAACAGGTGAGGGAATTTCCGTTGCTCCCGACACAGGGGATACAGGACAGGGTGCTTTCAGGGGTGTGGGTCGGAGAGGGCAAGGTGTCAGAGATTTATAGAGAGATGAGGGAAGAGGGGGAGGAGTCAGTGGGCGAACTAAAAGGAAAGTGGGAAGAAGAATTAGGGGAGGAGATAGAGGAGGGTATGTGGGCTGATGCCCTAAGCAGGGTAAATTCCTCTTCCTCATGCGCCAGGCTTAGCCTGATTCAATTTAAGGTGCTACATAGAGCACACATAACGGGGGCAAGATTGAGCAGGTTCTTTGGAGTGGAGGACAAATGTGGGAGGTGTGGCGGGAGCCCGGCAAACCACGCACAGATGTTTTGGGCGTGCCCGGCACTGGAAGGGTATTGGAAGGGAGTGACGGGAGTGATTTCGCAGGTGGTGAAGGCCCGGGTCAAGCCAGGCTGGGGGTTAGCTCTATTTGGAGTTGCGGAAGAGCCGGGAGTGCAGGAGGTGAAAGAGACCGATGTCGTGGCCTTTGCGTCCCTAGTAGCCCGGCGCAGGATCCTACTCATGTGGAAGGAGGCAAAACCCCCGGACTGGAGGCCTGGGTAAATGATATGGTGGGGTTCATTAAACTGGAGCAGATAAAGTTTGCCCTGAGAGGATCGGCTCAAGGGTTCACCAGGCGGTGGCAGCCATTTCTCGACTACCTAGGGGAACGTTAGAGGGAAGACAGATGACCAGCAGCAGCAACCCAGGGGGAGGGGGGGAGGGGGAGGTTTAGTTTAGTTTAGGTCAATTGACAATGGGGTTTTGTTACCTGTGTATTGTTAAAAATGTCTGTTTTGTTATTGTTTCGTTTGCTTTGTAAGAGGGAAAAATTGTTGTTTGGAAAAGGTTTTCAATAAAATATATTAAAAAAAAAAAAGAAATCGGATGTCCCCAAGTAGGACCCACCAGCCGATGCCAGTGCACAGCGTTAATCCGGGCGATGAATGGTGTGCCACCCTAACGGTCAACTGATCACCAATCACATTCCATTTAGACACTGCTGCCTCCGCCAATCTCAGTGCATGGTCAGCCTTCCACACCTTGAAGGTCAAACCACCGATTCGGCCATCCTGCTGTCAGTTGGTCGATTACAACGGTAATGTTATCCCGGCCATGGGGTCTTGCTCGCTCGAGGTTGCACACAATTCATACACAGCCACACTGTCTTTTGAGATAGTTGGATCCTCGAAGGACTCTCTGCTAGGCGCACAGGAGTGCAAGATCCTCCACCTCGTTCAGCGGGTACACACTCTGTCTCCAGAAGGCACGTCCGATTTCCCAGATGCAGACTTTAGGGCACAGCTCCACTCGCTCCTCGCCCACAACCAGCAGGTTTTCGAGGGCATGGGCACACTGCCCTACACTTACAGAATACGGCTCAAACTGGACGCCACCCAGGTCATTCACACACCTCGTAGAGTCCCAGCACCACTCAAGGACCGCCTCAAGCAGCAGCTGCAGGATCTGCAGGACCAAGGAGTGCTTTCCCGGGTCACGGAGACTACGCCATGGGTCAGCTCCATGGTATGCATAAAAAAGCCCTCTGGCGAACTCCGGATCTGCATCGGCCCGAAAGACCTGAACAATAACATCATGAAGGAACACTTCACCATTCCCAAATGGGAAGAAATCACGAGCGAAATGGCCCGGGCTAAAATTTTTACCAAGCTTGATGCCTCAAAGGGTTTTTGGCAGATTCAGCTGGATCAGTCCAGCAGGAAGCTATGTACTTTCAAAACTCCCTTTGGCAGATACTGCTACAATAGGATGCAGTTTGGCATCATCTCGGCATCCGAGGTGTTTCATCGAATCATGGAACAAATGATGGAGGGCATTGAAGGGGTGCGCGTCTATATTGATGACGTCATCATCTGGTCCACCACACCACAGGAGCACATCAGTCGTCTCCAGCGTGTCTTTGCTCGGATACGAGAACATGGCCTGCACCTCAACCGAGACAAGTGTTCTTTTGGCCAAACTGAGCTAAAGTTTCTGGGAGACCACATATCCCGATCAGGAGTGCATCCGGATGCAGACAAAGTGACAGCTATTACAGCCATGCTGCAACCGGCAGACAAGAAGGCAGTGCTACGCTTTCTCGGGATGGTCAACTTCCTCGGGAAGTTTATTCCCAACCTTGCCTCCCACACAACTGCTCTTCGCCACCTGGTGAAGAAGACTACGGAGTTCCAGTGGCTGCCCGCACACCAGAAGGAATGGGAGGAGCTCAAGATCAAGCTCACCACCGCCCCGGTATTGGCGCTCTTCGACACTGCTCGAGATACAAAGATCTCGACTGATGCCAGCCAGTCCGGCACTGGGGCGGTACTCCTGCAACGGGACGACACTGGATCATGGGCCCCGATCATATGCCTCGCGGGCCATGACCCCCACTGAACACCGCTATGCGCAGATTGAGAAGGAGTGCCTGGGTATGTTAACCGGCATAGATAAATTCCACGACTATGTGTATGGTCTTCCTCAGTTTACCGTGGAGACCGACCATCGCCCGCTGGTCGCCATCATACAAAAGGACCTCAATGAGATGACCCCTCGCATACAGCGCATTCTGCTCAAGCTCCGGAGGTACGACTTCCAACTGGTCTACACCCCGGGAAAGGACCTCATCATCACGGATGCCCTGTCCAGAGCAGTAAGCACACCGCCCGAATCGGGGGGGGTTCGTCTGTCAGGTCGACGCACATGTAGCCTTCACATCGGCCAATCTACCAGCTATGATGCAAGTCTGGCCCATATTCGCCGTGAGTCTGCGGCTGACCCCCTTCTACAACGTGTGCTGCGCCACATGACGGAAGGGTGGCTTCAGGGGCAGTGCCCACAATTCTACAATGTCCGGGACGACTTGCCCATCATTGATGGTGTCCTCCTAAAGTTAGACCGGATTGTGATCCCACACAGCATGCACAGGCGTGTCCTCGAACAATTGCACGAAGGCCATCTCGAGGTTGAAAAGTGCAGGCGGAGGGCCCGAGAAGCTGTGTACAGGCCTGGCATCAGCGACGACATCGCCAACATGGTGCTCAACTGCCCCACCTGCCAAAGGTTTCAGCCGGCGCAACCCCCTGAGACGCTTCAGCCCCATGAGTTGGTAACGTCACCCTGGGCAAAGGTGGGTGTGGACCTTTTTAATGCGCTCGGCAGGGACTACGTCATCATAATTGACCATTTTTCCAATTATTCGGAGGTCATACGCCTGCACGAATTGACATCATCAGCTGTAATCAGAGCATGTAAAGAAACCTTCGCTCGCCATGGCATTCCGCTTACCGTCATGTTGGACAATGGGCCCTGTTTTGCGAGCCAAGAATGGTCTTCTTTTGCCGCTTCATATAGCTTCACACACATGACGTCCAGCCCCCTGCATCCCCAGTCAAATGGCAAGGCGGAAAAAGGCATCCATATCGTGAAGCGGCTCCTCTGCAAGGCTGCTGATGCCGGATATGACTTCTGTTTAGCCCTGCTTGCCTATCCCTCGGCCCCACTGTCCACAGGCCTCTCACCAGCCCAGCTGTTGATGGGTCGCGCCCTCAGGAGCACTGTGCCATCCATTCATGTTCCTAAACCCGACCATGCTCCAATACTGCAAAGGATGCGACAGCAGCGTGCTCAGCAGAAGGTGGCTCATGACACTCGGGCAACTGATCTTCCTGCCCTGGCGCCTGGAGACAGCGTCCGCATACACCTACCAGAGGGTAGCTGGTTGGCAACTGCCGAAGTTCTCCGCCGAGTGGCTCCCCGCTCGTTCCTGGTTCGCATGCCTGATGGCTCCATTCGTCAGCGTAATTGGCGGGTCCTTCGGCTGCTTCCGCGCTCGCTACGTGATCATACACCTGTGCCACGCCCTCCTGTTGTCACTGGTACCGACTTTGTGGAGCTTCCTGACACTATTCCTCTATCGCCCGTGGCCAGGCCCATTCCTCAGCCGGTGGATCCTGACCGACCCTTGAGGCGGTCAACCCGAATTCGTCGCCCACCTACTAGGCTGGACTTATGAGCTTGTTTGCACATTGGACTCACTGAATTGTTGTGCAACTATGCTAACGTGTTTCTCTTTTTTTTTGTCGTTCCAGGAGTTCTCTTTCGATATTTGATGATTGCACTTGTTTTGTTTGTGGTACAACCTCGTTCCTATGTTGCACCTGACACCTTCCTATGTATATAGTTTAGCCTCATGTACATGTTGTAAATATTGCACACACATGCTCAGTCGCACTCAGTACACACCAATATTTATTATCATGTAGGCACATATTCTTGTGAAAAGGGGGGATGTCATGATATCCATATTTACATACCATGGTGCAATCACACACACACACTGATGGACAGGTCGACGGACCAATCAACACACACACAACATCACAGCCAATCACCAGTGAGAGCACATGCACTATAAAACAGGGAACACCACAGTTCCCGCTCATTCCAGCAGGAGATAGCTCAGAGCACAGAGCTCACAGCGTGCCACTCAGACATACATGTGCTGAGTGCCTCTCTAAGATATTGCTAGGGCTGGGTCCACAGGTTAACTGGTGAAGTACGAATCACAGCCAGAAGTTAGCAGTTGTTATTATTCAGAACAATAAAACAGAGTTGTACCATATGCAACCGTGTTGGTTCGTTTGTATGTCGGAACACCCAACATGACAGGAGACACCTCTGCTCTTCTTCAATATAGCGGCCAGGGGACCTTTCACACCTAATCAAGCGGACAATTGGGACCTCAGTTTCAAGTATCATCCAAAAGAAGGGACCTCCAGCAATGCAGCACCCCCTCAGTCGTGTGCTGGATTATCAGCCTTCATTTTGTACTCATGGCCTGAGTGGAACTTGTACCTCAAACTATGTAATTCAGAGGGAAGAGCAGTGCCAACAGATGCACAGCCAACACTCAATGAATAAAATGGTTCAAATGATTAAAAGATTGCACTGGTATCTATCTCAGCAGACACTTGAGTAAATGCTTCTTGTGGAGAGGTGCGCAATGAATTAATTTGCTTCATTTCTAGTGGTCACAACCTTCACAACTGTCTGGTCGCTGGCAAGCACATACTTACAGCATGTTAATAAATGTGGCTGATTGATTCAAGACAATTATTAGATGTTGGGTATCATTTTCCTTTAAACCTGTTCTGTATTTGGGAACTGGTATGCGTGTTATTTTTGGAAAATATATTGAATCCGCATTTATTCTGATGAAGTACAGTGAGAAAATGAACAGAAAGTAGAGCTGAATCAATAGACTCAGCTATCAATATCACCAGTTATAAATAACAGAAATTGATTTTCACAAAAGCACTGCCACAATATGACAAAAATGCACTTTAACTCAGTCAGTATAATTGATAATCCAGCACTTTGATCCAATTGAGATCTGAAGAGAACTATCTGTGGAAATGGATCTTCTCTCAGTTTAGCCTTCAATGCAGATTGCTCCTAAAAATTGGAATCACATTTGAAAAATGTAATAAAAATGTATTTGTAGGAAGACAATGAGGTCTTGTGGTGCAGTGGACGGCATCCCTGTCTGTGGACCTGTTCCGAGTTTGAGTCCCACTTCAGGACTTGATGATCACGGAAGGTGGGTTTGTTACGCAGCCAAAGAGGTTGAGTATCACACTGCAAATCCTTCCAGTAATAATAATAATAATCCTTATTGCCATAAGTAGGCTTACATTAACACTTCAATGAAGTTACTGTGAAAAGCCCCCAGTAGCCACATTCTGGCGCCTCTTCGGGTACACAGAGGGAGAATTCAGAATGTCCAATTCACCTAACAGCACATCTTTCGGGACCAGTGGGAGGAAACCGGAGCACCTGGAGGAAACCCATGCAGATACGGGGAGAATGGGCAGACTCCACACAGACAGTGACCCAAGCCGGGAATCGAACCTGGAACCCTGGAGCTATGAAGCAACAGGACTAACCACTTTGCTACTGTGCTACCCACAGTACACACCAAACCCTCGACCACTAGCATCTAGAAGGACAAGAGCAGCAGATACTTGTGAACACTGTGACCTGGATGTTCCCTGTCAAGTCACTCAGCGTTCTGACTTGGAAATATATGGCCATTCCTTCACTGTCGTTGGGTCAAAATCCTTGAATTCCCATTCCTGACAGCACTGTGGGTTTGCCTACACCTCCAGGATTGCCGAGGTGGAAGAAGGCAGCTCACCACCCCCTTTTGAGAGGCAACTAGGGATGGGCAATAAATGTTGGCCTAACCAGTTACAGACACAACCTGCAAATGAATTAAAAAAAGAATGACAGGAGGTAAGAGTCTGAGAGATATCTGGTCAGGTACGTGATAGAAAGAATATTGGAGCCTCTACCATCCCTATCCACAACTCCAATATCCATGAAAGTATATGTTGCCATGGCAACTCGGATTCTTTGAGTGCCGTATAACACCCCATCACCATGACACAAAATCCAGGAGGCTGAAATTATAAAACCACAAATATATAATTGGGTATGAATTCTATTTTAGCCCAATATGTTTAGTGCACTTGCAGGAGTGGACAATTTTACTGAAAGGTTCCTTATGCAAAAGATAAAGCGCAACTGTCTGATCAGCTTAACAGCATCTGCAAGAATGTGGCGTCACACAGCAGTCAGCTACATAACAATTATAGACTAATGACTCTCAAATCCTAGTGTGTGGGAGAACCCTAGAATGGACTGAAACAACTCCAGGTGATCTATCTCATTCCGTTAAAAAAAATGCCATCAGCTGCTGGAAGGAAAACAACTCCATCTTAGCACAAAACATTTCAATTAGTATACAGAACAGAAATAACTTCCAAGGAAGGCAATTGATGGAAAGGTCTGAGCAGAAAGCGACAGAAAACATGTGGATCTTCCAGACCCAAAGGATGGAATCTTCACTGCTTCAGATTTCAGGAGTGGAGGCGGACATGTCAGGAATATAAAAGGGCTCTCTGATGCATTGCCGACATCATGGATGTTTCTCGGGATTTTTCTTGGGAGATTCATCTTTTTCAGGAGGCCAGTCTTCTTTCTTCAACAATGGGTCGGTGATGTTGGATGTCTTTTCAATATGGCACGCAGATATGATGGCGGAACTTGCAATATCACGCCTGATCCCCGTGGAATATGGCACAAAACCTCCAGGTACATAATAACTGAGGCCAGGGCCTGAAGATGTAACATGGCTTCCATCTAGCCTCCGCAGCCGGATAAACACGGTTCTTGCCTCCGCCACAGGACTTAGTCCTGAATGGGCGAATTCTGCTCAGAGTTTTACGAAGATTTTGTAACCCACAGTAGTCACTGCTGAGAAACCCATGGGATCGGTCATTGTCGCATCTGTCATTCAATAAGCCGCTTTGTGTTTGTTAATTCATACTTACCTCATGTTCATTTAGAACATTGGGTAGGTTTTGTAGCTTGATTTACTTTTCTGACTTTGTATTGTTAAGTTTATTTCCTTTGTTTAAAAGCATGTAATCTTGTGGATTCATTCTCCAAGTAAATAACTGGGATCTCAAACTTTATTTGATTAAAATAGATGCATGTATTTATAGGCTTGACAGCTTTTCAATCCATCCCGCCTCTGACATGGTGTTCATGGGATTTTTTTTCTTTGTGTATCAGATGGCATAACATCAGCCAGACAGATGGAATACTGAACTTAGGTAAAAGATACATGCTCCCACTGCTACAAGGTGTGTGATTTAAGCTAGTGATTGGTTTTCAATGGATTTTAGGCTTGATCTATTCTCCCTGCCAGAATAAAAAGAAAGTTAAATCATCTAAGTTCAAAAGGAAAATTTGAAAAACATTGGACACTTTGAATTTCAAAAAGTGAGTTGCGTGCCTCCTGGGCGAGAAAACGAATAGGAATATATGGAAGAAAATATTTTGAAAATGCATCCATCTGGCAATCTTCAAATTATTTTGTTTCAAAATTTAAAACTGACCCAAAATGTGCAGAATAAAGAAACTAAACAAGGTTATTCATAACTTACAGCAGATTTCATTATTGGTAACAGTCTCAAGGGACCTTTGAAGTGCTCCATTGTGAGCTCAGTATCCAAAAGCTTTTATTGGAGTGGGACTTGGACAAATATACCACCGTCCGGGAAACAGTTCTCAGGTCAATTTTCTTTTCTCCAGCATCCACTAAGATTTTGCTATAATTTTAATAAATAATCGGAAGTGACAAAACAAACAAATTCATGTTGGCCAATAATGCTTCAGTAGCATTTTGAAAACAGTTGCTTTGTGCAGAATAAACGTGCTGGCAATCTCTTGACCAATAACACACATGGCCTGTTTGGATCCCAAATAATAGTCAAGCACAGCCGTCTCCAAACAGCTTCACGAAAGTAGGTTCTCTGCAGCAGCATCAAAGCTTGCATTTCTATCGCACCTTTAATACCGTTAAGGTACTTCACATGAACATGATCAAACAGGGCAACACAGTGGCACAGTGGGCAGCACTGCTGCCTTACAGTGCCTGGAACCTGGGTTTGATTCCTGCCTTGGGTGACTGATTGTGTGGAGTTAGCATGTTTTCCCTGTGTCCACATGGGTTTCCTCCGAAGATGTGTAGGTTAGGTGGATTGGCCGTGCTAAATTGCCCAAAGGTTAGGTGGGGTTATGGGGGTAGGGTGGGGGATTAGGCCAAGGTAGAGTGCTCTTTTGGAGGGTCAGTGCTGACTTGATGGGCTGAATGGTCTTCTTCTGTACTGCAGGGATTCTATGGCCGGAATTCTCCCCCCCAAAGCCGGGTGGGAGAATCGTCGGGGCACCGCACGTGTCCCCCCACGCTGCCCCGATGCCCGCACGTGATTCTCTCGATCCCGCCCCCCCCAAACCGGCGCGGCGAGAATCATGGCTGGCCGCTGGGAGAATCGCCGCTCGCCGTTTGCAATGGGCAAGTGGCGATTCTCCGGCCCGCATGGGCCGAGCGGCCTGCCCAATACGACTGGTTCCCGCCGGCGCCGGCCACACCTGGTCGCTGCCAGCGGGAACAGCGCGGAAACGCTGGGGGGCGTGGGGGGGGCGGCCTCTGGGAGGGGGGGGAGGGGGGTTCCTGCACCGGGGGGGGGCCTCAAATGGGGTCTGGCCCGCGATCGGTCCCCACCGATCGGCGGGCCGGCCTCTCTGAACGAGGACCTCCTTTCCTCCGCCGCCCCGCAAGATCCATTCGACATCTCCTGAGGTGATGTAAGGTAGGACCTGTATTACAGGTTCGCCGGTAGCCCCTACCTGCTGGCTCCGCCCAGTAGGTGGAGTATAAATATGTGTGTCGTCTATTCAGTAGCCATTTCGCCTGCTGCTGTGGGATGCCACACATCTTACTGCAATAAAGTCACAGTTGTATCCAACCTGAGTCTTTGTACAATTGATCGTGCATCAATTTATTGCAGTAAGATTTTCTAAAAGATGGACCTCCGAATCAAACCACATTGCCTGCAGCTGGATCCGCAATCGAGCGACGCCAGAAAGGACTTTAATCACTGGCTAGCTTACTTCGAGGCCTATATCAACTGAGCGACCACCCCTCTGACGGAGCCTCAGAAGATACAGATCCTGTACTCAAGATTAAGCTCCAGCGTGTTTCCGCTGATCCAGGACGCCCCGAGCTACGTGGACACCATGGCGCTCCTCAAAGAAAACTACGCACAGAAAGCGAACACACCCTTCGCGAGGCATGTACTCGCCACTCGCTCTCAACTCCCTGGTGAGTCCATAGAAGCTTTCTGGTGGGCCCTAATCCCACCCCTCCGGGACTGTGACTGTCAGGCCGTTACGGCCACCGAACATTCTAATCTCCTCATGCGCGATGCTTTTGTAACGGAGATTGGGTCGGACCTCATTCGCCAAAGACTGCTTGAAGGGGCCACGCTTGACCTAGCGGGGACTAAGAAGCTAGCACTCTCCATGACGGTCGCCTCACATAATGCTCAGGCCTACCCCTCCGGCCGCGCAGCTCACCCCTCCTATCGTTCGTGGACCCCACAAACGGCCGTCCCAGCCGGGGCTTTACCCAGACAATACCCTTGTGCCACACGCCAATCCGCGCACCCCGGAGGTCCCCGATGTTACTTCTGCGGCCAGCAGAAGCACCCTCGCCAACGCTGCCTGGCCCGCGCTGCCATTTGCAAGGCTTTCAGCAAAAAGGGCCACTTCGCCGCAGTGTGACAGGCCCGTGCAGTCGCCGCTATCGCCCCCTCCCCCCTGAGCCACACATAATGGGTGCTGCCATCTTCACATCCCGGGGCCACGCGCAGCCAGTGGGCACCGTCATCTTCACCTCCCAGGGCCGCGAGCGGCCAGTGGGCGCCGCCATCTTCCCCCCCCTCAGTCCACGTGCGGCCCATGGGCGCCGCCATCTTGTCCAGCCCCCGCAACGTGCAACCCATGGGCGCCATCATTTTGTCCCCCAACAGGATCTTCAGGCGCCGCCATCTTGTCTTCCCCACAGGGCATGGACGCCGACAACATTCCACGACCTGGGCCCCCCCATGCTCTCCATCTTCGGACACCAGCGACGACCAACCGCAGCTCGCCTCAATGACGCTCGACCAGTCTCGTCCATACAACCTGGCCACCGCTTCGACTACGGTGAAAATCAACGGCCACGTGACCTCTTGCCTGCTGGACTCTGGGAGCACCGAAAGCTTCATCCACCCAGATACGGTAAGGCGCTGCTCCCTCGCGGTCCAGCCCGCCAATCAAAGAATCTCCCTGGCCTCCGGATCCCATTCCACCCCGATCCGGGGGTTCTGCATGGTCACGTTCACAGTCCAGGGCGTAGAATTCAGCAGCTTCCGTCTCAACGTCCTTCCTAATCTCTGCGCTGCACTACTACTAGGCCTGGACTTCCAGTGCAATCTCCAGAGCTTCACCCTCAAATTCGGCGGGCCCCTACCACCTCTCACTGTGTGCGGCCTCGCGACCCTAAAAGTCGACCCCCCGCCCCCTCTTCGCCAATCTAACTTTGGATTGCAAACCCATTGCCACCAGGAGCAGACGGTACATCACCCAGGACAAGACCTTCATCAGGTCCGAGGTCCAGCGGCTGCTTCGGGAGGGCATCATTGAGGCCAGCAACAGCCACTGGAGAGCTCAAGTGGTAGTCGTTAAAACTAGGGAGGTGGAATGGCCATGGACTACAGCCAGACCATCAATAGGTACGCGCAGCTCGACGCGTACCCCCTCCCACGCATATCTGATATGGTCAATGAGATTGCGCAGTACCGGGTCTTCTCAACGATAGACCTAAAATCTGCCTACCACCAGCTCTCCACTTGTAAATCGGACCGTCCATATACTGCTTTCGAGGTGGACGGTCGGCTCTATCACTTCCTCAGGGTTCCCTTCGGCGTCACTAACGGGGTCTTGGTTTTCCAAAGGGAGATGGACCGAATGGTCGACCGGTACGGTTTGTGGGCCACCTTCCCGTACCTAGACAACGTCACCATCTGCGGCCATGACCAGCAAGACCATGATGCCAACCTTGCTAAATTCCTCTGCACCTCACCTACAACAAGGAGAAGTGCGTGTTCAGCACAACCCGCTTAGCCATCCTCAGCTATGTGGTCCAGAACGGAGTTCTGGGGCCGGATCCCGACTGCATGCGCCCCATCATGGAGCTTCCCCTCCCCCACTGCCCCAAGGCTCTCAAACGCTGCCTGGGGTTCTTCTCCTACTACGCCCAGTGGGTCCCAAACTACGTAGATCAGGCTCGCTCACTCATTCAGTCCACCCACGTTCCTCTTCCGTCCGAGGCACAACAGGCCTTCGCCCGTATCAGAGCTGATATAGCCAAGGCCGGGATGCACGCAGTAGATGAGACACTGCCCTTTCAAGTAGAAAGAGACGCATCAGACGTCGCCCTGGCCACCACCCTCCATCAGGCAGGCAGACCCGTGGCATTCTTTTCCCGCACCCTTCTCCTCACTGACCAACGGTCGGTAGCCTTCATGTTCAACAACACGCAGTGGGGCAAGATCAAAATTGACAAAATCTTGCGGTGAAGGATCGAGCCCTCCACCTATAATTACGAGATTCTGTATCGCCCCGGCAAACTCAACAAGCACCCAGACGCCCTATCCCGAGGTACATGTGCCAGCGCACAAGTAGATCGACTCCGGGCCCTACACGACAGCCTTTGTTACCCGGGGGTCACACAGTTGTACCATCTTGTCAAGGCTCGCAATCTGCCCTACTCCGCCGAGGAAGTAAGGACAGTCACCAGGGACTGCCAGGTCTGTGCGGAGAGCAAGCCGCACTTCCACCGGCCGGACCGTGCATGCCTGGTGAAAGCCTCCCGCACCTTTGAATGCCTCAGCGTGGATTTCAAAGGGTGCCTCCCCTCCACCGACCGTAACACGTATATTCTCAGTGTGGTCATGAGTTCCCCTTTGCCATCCCCTGCCCCGATATGACATCTGCCACCGTCATCAAGGCACTCAACACAATCTTCGCTCTGTTCAGCTTCCCCGCCTACATCCACAGTGACAGGGGATCCTCATTCATGAGTGATGAGCTGCATCAGTTCCTGCTCAGCAGGGGTATCGCCTCCAGCAGGACGACCAGCAATAACCCCCGGGGAAACGGGCAGGTAGAGAGGGAGAGCAGGACGGTTTGGAGGGCCGTCCAACTGGCCCTATGGTTCAGGAACCTCCCAGCCTCTCGCTGGGAGGTCCTCCCTGATGCACTCCCTGGTCCTCCCTGATGCACTCCACTCCATTCGGTCACTACTGTGCACCGCTATAAATAACACCCCCCTTGAACGCCTTTTGCCTTCCCCGACTTGGCTCGCAGCTCCAGGACCGGTCCTGCTCCGTAGGCACGTCCGGCTCCACAAGGCGGACCCGTTGATGGATAGGGTGCCCTTGCTCCACGCCAACCCCAAGTATGCCTATGTGGCGTACCCCGACGACCGCCAAGATACTGTCTCCCTCAGGGACCTGGCACCAGCAGGTTCCACTCATACACACTTCTCCGGCCCGGCGCCACCCTCCCCTCCTCCGGCGCTCCCATCATTAACCCCACCAGAACCATCCCTCCTTCCCCTGCCCATGCAAGAGGATGGAGGGGATTTTGGCACGCTCCCGGGGTCACCCGACATCAGGCCAGCAACGGCATCGCCAGCGTCGACATCGCCACCACCGCTACGTCGCTCCCAGCGGAACATCAAGGCACCAGACCGGTTGAATCCCTAACTGGCACCGGACTTCAAAAGACACTTTTTTTGTCTCCTAATAAAACAGTGTACATAAATTTACTACTGTATATAGTTCTCCACCACCCCCGCCGGACTCATTTTGAACAAGGGTGAATGTGGTAAACCACTGTTACACCTGTATTAGGTGATGTAAGGTAGGACCTGTACTACAGGTTCGCCGGTAGCCCCTGCCTGCTGGCTCCACCCAGTAGGAGTATAAATATGCGTGTCCTCTATTCAGCAGCCATTTCGCCAGCTGTTGTGGGAGTCCACACATCTTACTGCAATAAAGCCACAGTTGTATCCAACCTGAGTCTTTGTACAATTGATCGTGCATCAGTGATATGAAAATTTACACTTGCCTGGATGAGTGCAGCTCCAACAACACTTAAGAAGCTCAAAACCATCCAGGTCAAAGCAGCCTGCTTGATTGGCACCCCATCCACCACCTTTAACATTCACTCCCTCCACCACCGCTGCACACTGGCAGCAACTCCTTCGGCAGCACCTTCCAAACCCATGACCTCTACCACCAGATGGACAAGGGCAGCAGATGCATAGAAACACCACCATCTGCAAGTTCCCAACCAAGTCATTCACCATCCTGTTTTAGAACAAATTTGCTGTTCCTTCGCTATCCTTGGGTCAAAATCCTGGAACCCCCTTCCTAACAGCATTGAGGGTATAGCTACACCACAGGGATTGCAACAGTTCAAGAAGGCAGCTCACCGCCACCTTCTCAAGGGCAATTAGGGATGGACAATATATGCTGGTCTAGCTAGTGGTACCCACGTCCTATTAAACAATTTTTTTTAAACCACAGGTGATGGGCAAATGCGATTTTTTGTGAGTTAGGATATGGGCAGATGTTTGGATGTGCTCAGGTTTATGGAGGGTGGAAGATGGGAAATTGGCCAGAAGAGCAATGGAATTGTTAACTCCATGGGTAACAAAAGCATGGAGGAGTATTTCAACATGGGCCAAGCAAGGTGCTGTTACAGATGTGAAAGTGGGTGTTCTTGGTGTTGCCGATGGACAACATTGTGGGATGCCTATCTCAAGCTGAAGTAGAACACTGTAGAAGGGACTTTAGTTGGCGGATTAGTTGCCTTAATACCCTGTATTCATTTTAACTAGTTGCTTGCCTATATTTCATGGAAATAGGCACTTGGCAAAGCATGATGGATATTTAGCCTTGTTTCAGTCAAGAGTTCTGTATGAAATAGTCAGAAGGTCATACAATGTACACAAGCATACAGCTGCACATTGTTTTGCTGACAGCATACAATTATTATTTTTCTTAGGCAAGCAACCCAACGCCTGTTATTAAAATCTAACTCCGGCCTGCTCAGTTTTCTGTCTATTGCTAATCTAAAGAATGCTTTCTGTCCAAGATATTGCTTACTGTATCATATAAATTGCCTGCCTTTACCTCTGAAAAGCGGGGACAATTGGAATGACTGTGGTCTCTCCAACCCCCCCACAAACTTTGTGTTTAATTAAAGGACCTCGAAGTGCTGACTTAGAATTTGTCCGACAAACACTATGATGTGGTTCAGCCCTGGAAAGCTGACAGGGATGGAGTCAGTAGATGGAAAACAAAATTTCCTGGTGGGGATTAAAATTCCCAATATTTAAATGAAGGAAATGTTTGCTCAACCAGTGTTAGACATGAAACAAGTCTTCTGACAAATTGGAGGCAGTGGGGGAGTGGTGAGATATTATTTTTTTCCGTGAGAGACTACAATATAACAATGGAGCCATTTCTGTCTTTTAATCCAATACAGAATAAGTCTGCCCAATTGCCAGATCCAAGTCTGCTCAGATGTGTTAACTACTTCTTTTGATTGCTGACCTGATTGATTTACATACAATCTGCTCATCTGCAGCTTCTTATACACACCTACACAGTTTAACTCAGTATTGATTCCCACCTCATTCTTCCTGTTCCTACAAGAATGCACAATGACTTCCCTGTCTCTCTTCTATTAAAATGTCTGAAGAATCCCGGCGCCGAGGACCCGGGTTCAATCCCGGCCCTGGGCCGCTGTCTATGTGGAGTTAGCTCATTCCCCGTGTTTCTGCGTGGGCCTCACCTCCACAACCTTAAAGATGTGCAGGGTAGGTTGATTGACCACACTAAATCACCCTTAACTGGAGAAACAAAGAATTGGGCATTTTAGATTATAAAATTAAATAATAAAATGCCTGCAGAAAGGATCATTAATGAACCAAAACCTGATTAAATATGACTGATGTTACCGAAAGCACAAAGCCCTCACAGTCACTTGTATTTTATTTTTCTTCAACTTTTTCTCCCTCTGTTTTTTGCTTAAAAAATATATTTCAAATTTCCATTTATTTCAGCAGATTTCAATCTCTTTTGCAAATGTTGATGTCCTTTTCATTGCCAAAACCTAAAGAAACATAAGGCAGACAAAACATGTGCTAGTCTTACCCAGGACAGGTCACTCGCCTGTCAGCAGAGGCTATAGCTTCAGGGGTGCCACTTCACATCAAGCATGGCTGATCAGAAGACTTTCCCACTTGCCATAGACACATTGGAAGGATTTAATATTAATATTTAAGGTTAATAATGAACCTGTTTGGTCCAAGTTATGAACACACCTTCCATGACCAACAAGTCTTGGAATGGCGTGGGGGTCGAACCCAGAGCTTGTGGCTCAGAAGCAAAGGCACTCTCCACTGCTCCATACAGCTTCCTACACTGCCAATTGCTTCCTGTTTATTTATACACAAATCCTTTGCATACATTTGCACCTCAATAGAATCCCCCTAATGCAGAAAGAGGGCATTTGACCCATCGGGTCTGCACTGACGCTCCCCCACCCTAACATCGACCCAGTCCCCCAACCTCACCCCATAACCCCACCTAACATTTGGACACCAAGGGGCAATTTAGCATGACCAATCCACCTAACCTGTGTCGTGTTGGGTGTTCCGCTATACAAACGAACCAACACGGTTGTAGATGGTACAACTCTGTTTTATTACTTTTGATAACATCTGTTAACTCATGGCTGTGGTTCGTACTTTACCTGTTAACCTGTGGACCCAGCCCTAACACTATCTTAGAGAGGCACTCAGCACATGGTGTATGTCTGAGTGGCACGCGGTGAGCTCTGTTCTCTGAGCTATCTCCTGCTGAAATGAGCGGGAGCTGTGGTGTTCCCTGTTTTATAGTGCGTGTGCTCTCACTGGTGATTGGCTGTGATGTTGGGTGTGTGTTGATTGGTCCGTTGATCTGTCCATCAGTGTGTGTGTGTGATTCCACCATGATATGTTTCTATGAATATCATGACATCCCCCCTTTTTACAAGAATATGTGCCTATATGATAATAAATATTGGTGTGTACTTAGTGCAGCTGAATATGTGTGTGCAATATCTACAACATGTACATGAGGCTAAACTATATACATAGGAAGGTGTCAGGTGCAACATCGCAATGAGGTTGTACCACAAACAAAACAAGTGCAATCATCAAATATCGAAAGAGAACTCCTGAAACGACAAAGAGAGAAACACATTAACATAGTTGCATAACAATTCAGTGAGTCCAATGTGCAAACAGGCTCATAAGTCCAGCCTAGTAGGTGGGCGATGAATTCGGGTTGACCGCCTCAAGGCTGGGTCAGGATCCACCGGCTGAGGAATGGGCCTGGCCACTGGCGATAGAGGAATAGGCATAGTGGCAGGAAGCTCCACGAAGTCGACATCAGGGACAACAGGAGGGCGTGATCACGTAGCGAGCGCGGAAGCAGCCGAAGGGCCCGCCGATTACGCCGGCGAATGGAACCATCAGGCATGCGAACCAGGAACCAGCGGGGAGCGACGCGGCGGAGAACTTCGGCAGTTGCCGACCAGCCACCCACTGGTAGGTGTATGCGGACGTTGTCTCCAGGCGCCAGGGCAGGAAGATCAGTTGCCCGAGTGTCATGTGCCACCTTCTGCTGAGCACACTGCTGTCGCCTCCTTTGCAGTACAGTAGTGGACTCGCCAACACTAAGGACATTCAAATGGTCATTGGATAGATATATGGACAATAAGGGAATAGTGTAGATGGGCTTTAGAGTGGTTTCACAGGTCGGCGCAACATCGAGGGCCGAAGGGCCTGTACTGCGCTGTAATGTTCTATGTTCTATGTTCATCGTCGGGTTTAGGAACATGAATGGACGGTACAGTGGTCCTGAGGGCGCGACCCATCAACAGCTGGGCTGGTGAGCAGCCTGTGGACAGTGGGGCCAAGCGATAGGCCAGCAGGGCTAAATAGAAGTCAGATCCGACATCAGCAACCTTTCAGAGGAGCCGCTTCACGATATGGACGCCCTTTTCCGCCTTGCCATTTGACTGGGGATGCAGAGGGCTGGACGTCACGTGTCTGAAGCCATACGAAGCGGCAAAAGAAGACCATTCTTGGCTCGCAAAACAGGGCCCATTGTCCGACATGACGGTAAGCGGAATGCCATGGCGAGCGAAGGTTTCTTTGCATGCTCTGATGACAGCTGATGATGTCAAGTCGTGCAGGCGTATGACCTCCGGATAATTTGAAAAATAATCAATTATGATGACGTAGTCCCTGCCGAGCGCATGAAAAAGGTCCACACCCACCTTCGCCCAGGGGGACGTCACCAACTCATGGGGCTGAAGCGTCTCAGGAGGTTGCGCCGGCTGAAACCTTTGGCAGGTGGGGCAGTTGAGCACCATGTTGGCGATGTCGTTGCTGATGCCCGGCCAGTACGCAGCTTCTCGGGCCCTCCGCCTGCACTTTTCAACCCCGAGATGGCCTTCGTGTAATTGTTCGAGGACCAGTCTGTGCATGCTGTGTGGGATCACATTTCAGTCCAACTTTAGGAGGACACCGTCAATGACGGCCAAGTCGTCCCGGACATTGTAGAGTTGTGGGCACTGTCCTTTGAGCCACCCTTCCGTCATGTGGCGCATCACAATTTGTCGAAGGGGGTCAGCTGCAGTCTCACGGCGAATACGGGCCAGACTTGCATCATTAGCTGGCAGATTGGCTGATGTGAAGGCCACATGCGCTTCGACCTGACAGACGAACCGCCCCCCGATTCGGGTGATGTGCTCACTGCTCTGGACAGGGCATCCGCGATGATGAGGTCCTTTCCCGGGGTGAAGACCAGTTGGAAGTCGTACCTCCAGAGCTTGAGCAGAATGCGCTGGAGGCGAGGTGTCAGCTCATTAAGGTCTTTTTGTATGATGCCGACCAGGGGGCGATGGTCGATCTCCATGGTGAACTGAGGGAGACCATACACATAGTCATGGAATTTATCTATGCCGGTTAACAAACCCAGGCACTCCTTCTCAATCTGCACATAGCGCAGTTCTGTGGGGGTCATGGCCCGTGAGGCATAGGCGACTGGGGCCCATGATGCAGTGTCGGCCCGCTGTAGGAGTACCGCCCCAATGCCAGACTGGCTGGCATCAGTCGAGATCTTTGTATCTCAAGCAGTGTGGAAGAACGCCAATACCGGGGCTGTGGTGAGCTTGATCTTGAGCTCCTCCCATTCCTTCTGGTGTGCGGGCAGCCACTGGAACTCCGTAGTCTTCTTCACCAGGTGGCGAAGAGCCGTTGTGTGGAAGGCTAGGTTGGGAATAAACTTCCCAGGAAGTTGACCATCCCGAGAAAGCGTAGCACTGCCTTCTTGTCTACCGGCTGCGGCATGGCTGCAATAGCTGTCACTTTGTCTGCATCCGGACGCACCCCTGACCGGGATATGTGGTCCCCCAGAAACTTTAGCTCAGTTTGGCCAAAAGAGCACTTGGCTCGGTTGAGGCGCAGGCCGTGCTCTCGTATCCGAGCAAAGACGCGCTGGAGACGACTGATGTGCTCCTGTGGTGTGGTGGGCCAGATGATGACGTCGTCGACGTAGACGCGCACCCCTTCGATGCCCTTGATCATCTGTTCCATGATCCAATGAAACACCTCGGATGCCGAGATGATGCCAAACGGCATCCTATTGTAGCAGTACCTGCCAAAGGGAGTGTTGAAGGTGCACAGCTTCCCGCTGGACTGATCCAGCTGAATCTGCCAAAAACCCTTTGAGGCATCAAGCTTGGTAAATATTTTAGCCCGGGCCATCTCGCTCGTGATCTCTTCCCATTTGGGTATGGGGTAGTGTTCTCTCATGATGTTATTGTTCAGGTCTTTTGGGTCGATGCAGATCTGGAGTTCGCCAGGGGACTTTTTTACGCACACCATGGAGCTGACCCATGGCGTGGGCTCCGTGACCCGGGAAAGCACTCCTTGGTCCTGGAGATCCCGCAGCTGCTGCTTGAGGCAGTCCTTGAGTGGTGCTGAGACTCTTCGAGGTGCGTGAATGATCGGGGTGGCGTCCGGTTTGAGCCGTATTCTGTAAGTGTAGGGCAGTGTGCCCATGCCCTCGAAAGCCTCCTGGTTGTGGGCGAGGAGCGAGTGGAGCTGTGCCCTAAAGTCTGCATCCGGGAAATCGGACGTGCCTTCTGGAGACAGAGTGTGTACCCGCTGAACGAGGTGGAGAACCTTGCACGCCTGTGCGCCTAGCAGGGAGTCCTTCGAGGATCCAACTATCTCAAAGGACAGTGTGGTTGTGTATGCATTGTGTGTAACCTCGATCTGGCAGGATCCCATGACCGGGATAACATTACTGTTGTAATCGACCAACTAACAGCGGGATGGCTGAATCAGTGGTTTGACCTTCAAGGCGTCGAAGGCTGACCATGCAATGAGATTGGCGGAGGCACCAGTGTCTAAACGGAATATGATTGGTGATCGGTTGACCGTTAGGGTGGCACACCATTCATTACCCGGATTAACGCTGTGCACTGGCATCGGCTGGTGGGTCCTACTTGGTGACATCCGATTTCTGTCAATTACCGCAACGCGGAAGGCTTCCCGGTCGTCGGTATCACTGGTCTGTACGTCGTCAGGGTACGACTCGGTGTATGGAGGCTGAATGGCCCGCATGTCCCTGCGAGGCTGGCGGAATTGGGGAGCATTGGCAGGTTGAGCTGCTCGACAGCAGGCAGCGTAGTGGCCCATCTTGCCACAGCGGAGGCATTGTCGATTTTTTGCTGGACATTGCCGCTTTAAATGTACGGATCCACAGTTGCCGCACGTCGTGACGTCATGGCTTTCATTGCGCCACCGCGCATGCGCAGTTCGGTCCTGCATACAGCGTCCCTCTGCGTCAACGTCTCTTTTGGCGCATACAAGCGCGGAAGGCCGCGGAAAGCGCGTGAAATGGCCGCCCTCGTCCGGGTCGCGGGCCGGGAGGAACTCGATCGACTGGACCCGCTCGACCTCGTAGGACCCCTGCAGTGCCGATTCGGCCACCTGGAATTGGGAGTACCGGCTGGTCGCGTTTTCGTGGAGGAAGCAGGTTTCGATGGTGGTGGCTAGGGTGAGGCTCTTGATTTTGAGGAGCTGCTGGCGTAGGGTGCCCGAGGTGACCTCAAAAACGATCTGGTCCCGAATCATGGAATCGGAGGTGGCCTCGTAGCCGCAGGACTGTGCGAGGATAGGGAGGTGTGTCAGAAAAGATTGAAAAGGCTCATCCTTACCCTGCAGGCGCTGCTGGAAGAGATACCTCTCGAAGCTCTCATTCACCTCGACGCGGAAGTGTTGCTCAAGTTTTAGAAGGACCGTCTTGTACTTCGTCTTGTCCTCACCTTCCGCGAATACCAGGGAGTTGTAGATGTGGATGGCGTGTTGCCCTGCCGTGGAGAGGAGGAGGGCAATCTTCCTGGTGTACGATGCATTTTCCCTTTCTCCGCTTCTAGGAAGAGCTGGAAGCGCTGTTTAAACAGCTTCCAGTTGACGCCAAAGTTTCCAGCGATTTGGAGCGGCTGCAGCGGGCTGATGGTGTCCATGGCGCAGGATGGCGGATCTCTGAAGATGTGCAGGTAGGTCTCACAGTTGCTGGGTTCCAATCCTGGTACTATGTCATGTTGGGTGTTCTGCTATACAAACGAACCAACACGGTTGTAGATGGTACAACTCTGTTTTATTACTCTTGATAACAACATCTGTTAGCTCATTGCTTTGGTTCGTACTTTACCCATTAACCTGTGGACCCAGCCCTAACACTATCTTAGAGAGGCACTCAGCACATGGTGTATGTCTGAGTGGCGCGCTGTGAGCTCTGTGCTCTGAGCTATCTCCTGCTGGAATGAGCGGGAACTGTGGTGTTCCCTGTTTTATAGTGCGTGTGGTCTCACTGGTGATTGGCTGTGATGTTGCGTGTGTGTTGATTGGTCCGTTGATCTGTCCATCAGTGTGTGTGTGTGATTGCACCATGATATGTTTATATGAATATCATGACAACCTGCACATCTTTGGGCTGTGGGAGGAAACCGGAGCACCCGGAGGAAACCCACGCAGACACGGGGAGAAAGTGCAAACCCGAAGCAGTCACCCGAGACCGGAATCGAACTTGGATCCCTGGTGCTGTGAGGCAGCAGTGCTAACCACTGTGCCTCCATGCCGCTATTTCTCTTGCCAGATCAAACCAATAAAAATGTATATATCCCCCTTTCAATGAAAAACAAAGCCAGATTTCCAATAAATTGTGCACAAAAGTGGCAGCCATTTTCAATTGATTCTGTGGAAAAGTATTTCCCTGTGAATGCTTTTGCAAGGACAGAGATATGATCATGAAGTGCAGCTGGGCCACCAATATCTTTTAATTATTCTAACTTTTGTGTAGAAAATCGAGTAAAAAAAGACCTCTTTGCTTTACTGCCTGTCAGCTTTCGTGGTAGATATGTTAGCTTTTGTAATACGGAAAGATAGATATGCCAATTCTCTGGCTTTCTAAGCAAAGGTGAATTGATCTGGGCCCTCAGGGAAAGAGCGGTCTCTCATACTTTAAAAGAAATTGATTCTCATGGGCATTTTCAGTCTCCTTGGAGTGAGAAATTACCATTTACCTCATGTGTGACAAATCATTCCTGACGATGGGGTAAGCAGATTCCAGATATTATTCTCTGCAGCTTTTCCAATATCTGTGGGTCAAATTGAAGGTATCTCATTACAAGCTGCTCAATGCAAACTTTGATTTCCCAATCAGGTGATCTTACTGACAGTCAGTGTCTTAATTGGAAAAAGTAAAATCACGTAAACTATTGGGTTTATAACAGTCATTTAAATATTTGATTGATTAAGCAATGTTAATTGTCTGAGGCAACACACATATGAATATGTGTGTCCATATAATTCCAGCACCCAATTCGCAGATAGTTGTTGAACTGAAAAGTGTCTGACTGAATAGGTAATGGAACAAGAAGTGAATATTACTATTACTTAATTTGGCACAAAGATATTCCGGGCTGGATTATCGTTTCTGGCCGTGACCCCGATATTGGAATAATTACCAGGCACTACCCCCAGGGCCCCAATGAGAAGTGTCTGTGCGATCTTTGAATGAAAGACCAATCAATGGCCAGAAGGCAGGCTTGATGGGCGGCATGGTAGCACAGCGGTTATAACTGTTGCTTCACAGCCCCAGGGTCCCAGGTTCGATTCCTGGCTTGGGTCACTGTCTGTGCGGAGTCTGCACGTTCTCCCCGTGTCTGCGTGTGTTTCCTCCGGTGCTCCGGTTTCCTCCCACACGTCCCGAAAGACATGCTGTTAGGTAAGTTGGACATTCTGAATTCTCCCTCAGTGTTCCTGAGCAGGCGTGGAGCGTGGCGCTGAGGGGATTTTCACAGTAACTTCATTGCAGTGTTAATGTAAGCCTACTTGTGACAATAATAAAGATTATGGTTATGTATCATTAATGATGGTGGATGGATTCCCAACTTTAGAGGCCTGTGCCCCAGGATTTTGCCTTTTGTCTCAATGGACATTTTATTTATGTCAAGAGGCTTGTGGTCATGTACGAGTAGGTAGCCATAGCCTGTACAATCTGCCTCAAATAGTCTGGAAGCGGGAACATTCCAGCCAAGAATTTCACGGGCTGACCGCTTCCATTCCTTCCTCGAGGGGGCTTCCAAAATTACAGGAACCAGTGGGGTGGAGGTTGACAGGCTGGGATGCTACTGGATGATGGAGGAGTGGGAATCATTCTTTGCTGCAAGATTTTCTGATCCAATGGACATAGGCAACAACTCCTTCATCACTGTTTCCACTGCGCTTGGGATTGTATCAGCAAGAAGATTGTCTCAGTAACAAGATCGTGTTCATGGTTTTTGAAATATCCAGTTAAAATAGGGTTTTCGTGATTGCAGGTTTTTTGAAGAAAATTATGAATATGTGCAGTTGCACACATGTCAATATTATTCAAGGGTTCATTGGATCTGTACAGACTGTGTGTGGGTGGAATATGAAGACAATGGCCAATTTTGACTGAGTTGCTTATTAATGTAAAGCCCTGCGTCATAATTATACTTGAAAAAAATGATAACAACAATGCGAGTACATGTCTCATTTTAAATATTGTTAGGAGAATGAAGGTAGCTTTACAGGATGTGGATTGGTAAACATTAAAAAAAGGTATAGTTTTATGTGGGTTCAATTTAATGTTTCTGTAGGTTAGATTCATGCTGGACAAAAGGTGTTTGTCTGTGTGGGGGACAGGTTCAGTTTCAACTGTGCATCCATTGAGTTTAGAAAGGCTTATGGCATGAAGAGCAAATAAAAGGCAGGGGCAGGTGACAATTGCTTAGCAACTGGGGGCCTTTTAAGGTAGAAGGGCTTTTAAAAATGGAGTTTTTATTTGGAAATATTGTAGTTGAAGATAGTACACCGGGGAGTGAACAACTCTCAACTCTGCCAGAAGAAAGACTGGGCAGGATAAGAGAGCTGCAAAGAGGCAGACTTCCAAAAGAACCAGATCCAGTCCAGAAACTTAGGGAATTGGGACAGAAGGAATGCCTTAGGAAGACTGAACTGAAGAGAACAGAGGCCAAATTCTTACCAGGAGTATTCAAAGGAAAGTAAGCAATGTGGTGTGAGTGAAAGAAACAGCTGCAGTAACCAGAGCTAAAGAGGGAAAGCAGACTTCAGAGGTAAATTAGAAGTTTGATGTCATTTTAATAGAGTCTGTGAATCAGGAATTAAAGCAAATGTGAACAACTGTACAGCAGACAAGACAATTAAATCCTGAAGCAGAGGTTTAAAACCTGGGGCGGAATTCTCCCCCAACGGCGCGATGTCCGCCGACTGGCACCCAAAACGGCGCCAATCAGACAGGCATCGCACCGCCCCAAAGGTGCGGAATACTCCGCACCTTTGGGGGCCGAGCCCCAACATTGAGGGGCTAGGCTGACGCCGGAGGGATTTCCGCTCCGCCAGCTGGCTGAAACGGCGTTTGTTGCCCCGCCAGCTGGCGCGGAAATGCCGGGCGGCGCATGCGCGGAAGTGTCAGCGGCCGCTGACAGTTTCCCGCGCATGCGCAGTGGGGAGAGTCTCTTCCGCCTCCGCCATGGTGGAGGCCGTTGCGGAGGCGGAAGGGAAAGAGTGCCCCCACGGCACAGGCCCGCCCGCGGATCGGTGGGCCCCGATCGCGGGCCAGGCCACCGTGGGGGCACCCCCCCGGGGTCAGATCGCCCCGCGTCCCCCCCAGGATCCCGGAGCCCGCCCACGCCGCCTTGTCCCGCCGGTAAATACCTACTTTAATTTACGCCGGTGGGACAGGCAATTTCTCGGCGGGACTTCGGCCCATCCGGGCCGGAGAATTGAGCGGGGGGGCCCGCCAACCGGCGCGGCCCGATTCCCGCCCCCGCCCAATCTCAGATACCGGAGACTTCGGCAACCGGCGGGATTCACGGCGGCCAACGGCCATTCTCCGACCCGCTGGGGGGTCGGAGAATGACGCCCCTGAATACTGGATTTGTTGGTCTGCTGGTAAAAGAAGCTTTGTTTGAGAGAGTAATTTGGAAAACCTGGACTGGATTTCAGAATTAAAATCACAGAAGGAAACGTTGTTGCGGAAAAAGATTTTAAAGTGTTTTCTTTTGAGGGTGGAGTTTGAAAACTCCCATTTGACAATCACCTGGGGGGATTTTGGGAGAAATCTACAGACATCCACTTGGGTTCAGAGTGGAGAATAGATTTAACCACAGCCAACTTTGATGTTTAAAGGATCTTTGTAATACTGAGACAGTTGTAGCTTAAGATATATTTTGTAATCCATGTTAACCGTAAAATCTGTGTGCATTTGTCAAGCTAAGGGAGGGGGGGCGTACAGGTGTATTATCATAATCTAACTTTTCATGTTTAATAAATTTTTTCTTGTTGTTAAAACTAAATAACGGTCCTGTGACTCCGTTCCTCCATGTTTTTTTTAAAAGTTTAAGTAACAGTCTTTTGAGCCAGGGTTTTATTCTGGAATCTTGTCATCCAGTTATAACATTAACTGTGATCATAACAATACAGTGAAGCTGTTTTCCATTTTTTCCCAAGTTACCATAAAATATATTCAAATGTCTGTAACTGGTAGTCATCAGTTTTCTTCTCCACTGTTAAGCTTGACCAATTGTTGAGGAGAAAACTATTCTCCTTTGCCTTTCTGTTGAGAAATCGAGACAGTGCTGTTTTGAAGAGAAGCGCTGAAACAACGTTCTGATGTAAAGCAATCCACTGATCAATACAGATTGATTTTCACAGTCTTAACACTACACAGTTATTCATGAAGGCTCACCTTCTCAACCATGTCCCTCACCTGAGATGTGGTGACCCTCAGGTTGGATCACCACTAGTCAGCTCGCCCCCTCAAAGGGGAACGTAGCCGTTGCTCATCTGGGACTATGACGATTTAGAATCATAGATTCCTTACAGTGCAGAAGGAGGCCATTCAACCCATTAAGTCTGCACCGACCCTTTGAAAGAGCACCCTACCCAGGTCCAATCCCCTTTCCACCTCGCATGATTTCCGTAACCCCCAAAACCTACACTGCACATCTTTGGACACTAAGGGGCAATTTGGCATGGCCAATCCACCTAACCTGCACAACTCTGAACTGTGGGAGGAAACCAGAGAACCCGGAGGAAACCCCCCTCGAAATGGGGAGAACATGCAAACCCCGGTCCCTGGCGCAGTGATGCAGCAGTGCTAACCACTGTGCCACCAAGCTGCCCTTTTCACTGTGACAACAACCTGACACCTGCCTGCTGAAGCAATCGGTCTACCTGGAACTCAGTCGAGGCAGGAGACTACTAGGGGGAGAGTGGAGATGTTTTAAGGTTGCCCTCAAGTGCATTCTTGAAAATGTCAAACTTCCCCACCGATTCATAGCAATCCCTGGTGTATAACCGACCAACACGGGGAATTTCATTCAGGAAGGCACTGAACATATGGACAGGCTCTGTTGAGAGCGGAGAGCGTGGACAAACCTCCAAACAATGAATTTGCCTGAGCCTTCAAGCACCACCTGCCCCACTAAGGGAAGAATCTACAAACATTGGGCGTGTCAGCCATCTTAGAACCCATCAAACCAGAGTAGATGCAATGCTTAATCATTCTCCATCCAGAGATACTGCCTAAGAAGAAGCTTCCACAGGTAAACATAACAAAATTGCTACCCGTGTACAGGTAACTGAATATAAGCATCTTAATGGTAAACAGTGGTAATGAGAGTCCATTGTACCAGATGGCATTTAAATTGTGAACAGTTTATCAATGGCAAAATTAACGGTACTTTAATGGTCATTCAGTTAAAAAGTACTTTGTTGTATTCTGCTAGTCAATGAAGTTAGTGAATAATAGATACTTAAGCACTGGTAAGGGTACTTTCAAAAGAGCCTAAAAGCAATTTAGCACAAAAACTAATGACTGCTTACAAAATATTGCAAACTAAAAACACTGAAAGTAGAAACATGAAAATTGGGATTTGCCATCAGAATTATAAACCTCTATTAACTCTTTGAGGGCCAGTGCCATCTCAGTAACAATTTACCAAGTCTTCAGTTTTTATAGATTATGGGCTGGATTCCCCACCGCCTGCCGCTGGCAGCGGAATTCCATATGTGGCGAGATCTAACAGAGAGCAAAAAACGGGATTGATGATCCGGTCTGTAGCCATGTAAAATGGCTGCGTTCAGATTAATCTGGCCAAAGCCAAGTTTAAAACGGCTAACCCGAAAGACTGCTGGGAAAAGCAGCCAAGAAGACACAAGCAGGCAGCTGCAGACAGGTTTGCATATTCGGCTCTGGGAACGTAGCCTAGATCGATACTCAGGGCTATCAACAGCCCATCAACCCAGGTATCAGCAGTTTCATTCAGGACTGTTTACACCTAATCTACTCAGACATCCACAGTTAAATCGGCTATCCCCGGGAACAATTGCAACATATTAGCAATTGAATCGGGCCAGACCTGTCGCCGCCTGCAGTGGCCGAAACAAAGACAGGTGAGCGACCACCCCCCGATCCAGGAATCGCCTCATCATTGGACACATCGACCCCAGAGACTGGGGACAGAATCCAATCACTTGGGACTCAGGGTCAAGGGCCACCCCGGGAGGCGGGAAGCCCCTGGGCCCTATAAAAGTGAAGGTCCAAGTTCAGATCTCGCTCTCTCTCATCTTCGCCTGCTCGAGGCCTTCGCAAGACCAGCCACCGGCCACCGTAAGTTTGAATCCAACGATCGCTATCCGGTAGAGACACCTAGCCACCGACCTGTAGCAGCCTTTTGAATCCCGCGGGCCAGATTTGATTGGACAAGCCATTCGTTTCCCTGACCTGGTGGACTCTTCCTAAGTTAAGTATTGGCCAGTAGTGATAGGTTTGTTATATAGAAAGAAGTATCAGGGTATTAATATTGTTTGTTGTATATAATAAATGACCGTTGTTTTAATCCTTACTAAGCAGTATGCTGTGTTATTAATCATAACCTGAACTTGAACCACGTGGCGGTATCACAAAGATACCCGGCGACTCATGAGCAAAGGTGACCTAAACAGAGCAAATAGACTAAGGTTAAAAAGAGCAACAGGTCCCCCGCAGGTAGCGACAGGGAGATACATGCTCCGCGCCAGCGGGAAGATGCAAATGGGTCATTTGGACCCATTTGCATCGATTAATGTTCTGGACACCAGGTTCTCCACGCCTCTGTGATGTTCCAGCCCTCTCGGCCGCGATTCAGGTGGATTGGTGAAAGTATTTTACAGCATGGCCCTGATATGGGGGACTTTGCGGTAGGCCAAGGGGATAAGAATTTAACATGGTTACCCCTTAAATCCATCGGAAGGCCACCCCTACACCCCTGCAATGAAAAATCTGCTCACTCCAACCCCTATTCTCTCCCATCAGACCCCCAATGAGAGACCCCCATCAGTTCCCCCCCAATCAGACCCTCAGAACAAGAATCCCATCAGACACCACCAGCGGACTCCCATATGACAGGCCCCAGGATTAGAGACTCCCCATATCAATGACCCCCATATCAGTGATCCCCCATATCAGAGATTCCCACATCAGTGACCGCCCACAAGAGAGACTCACCACAGTAAGGATACCCCATACCATAGACCCCCATTGATCACAGACCCCCCCTATCAGATACCCCACAAAAAAGAAACCCACCCATATCAGAGACCCCCTTATAAGATACACCCCATATCAGAAACCCCTCCTTCTTAAGGAAGGGGTCTTCACTTTCAGACCGATCTTTACTGACCTATTGATTCCCAATTTGGCGGGGAAGGTCCCTCTCCAATGGATCAGCATCCAACTAGGAAAGGAGACAGGTGATTTCAGGTGGAGGATCCAGTCTTGGTCTGATATTTTGCCTCGGGGCCACCTTGGTTAGCCAGATGCATCATGGTCCATCCAGGGTCTGTTTCATATGTGGTCAAAGTGGCTGGTCAAACGCTCAAAAAGCATATGGACCACTTGACGAGTTGAACGTCGGCGATGGCCATAAAGAACAGTGGGGTCCCAGTGTCATGGGTGGTGTGCCTGTGGCCATCCCGATACCGAGGAGTCAAGGGGTCAGGAGGAGTGAACCCTGGGACTAGGGAGTGTACACCTGTATGTGGTTGCTCTGGGTCTGTACAATGGCACCCCTGCCGCCACTGCTCCCAACCCATGAATGAATAAAACATGCTGAGGCAGCAGCAAAAACCCTTTGTGAGGAATTGCGTCAAGTTGTAGGCCCCTTTCCCTATCCTTAGGACACTATTTCTCACCGAATAAGGGATTTCAGCCACTGCAAGGCATAAACATGGCATTACAGGTTGGTTGCTGGGGGTTCCTTTGGTGCTTTACATAGAGATCTCTTATTTGGCTTCAGGTGAAGCATTTCTCGTATGCTTCTGATCAGTGGAAGCAGCCTCCTTCTCAGGGGGGGGCACGGCGGCACAGTGGTTAGCGCTGCTGCTTTCCAGCGTCAGGGACCCGGGTTCAATTCCAGCCTTGGGTCACTGGATGGAGTTTTCACTTTCTCCCTGTGTCTGAATGGGGTTCCTCCAGGTGTTCCAGTTTACTCCCACAGTCCAAAGATGTGCAGGTTACGTGGATTGATCATTTTAATTTGCCTCTTAGTGTTGAAAAAGGTTAGGTTGGGTTATGGGGATAAGGTGCGGGTGTGGGCCTAGGTAAGGTGCTCTTTCAGAATGTCGCTGCAGATTAGATGGTCCAAATGGCCTATTTCTGCACTCCAATGATTCTATGGATACTTGCCTTTTACCTTCCTCAAGAAACCCCTTTTGATTTCCACTATACACCTCCAGCGTGCATGCCTCGAGCCACGCCAATTTCACTCCATCAATATGCAGGGCTATGATCACAATAAGGTCTTTCTTCAAGTGTGTACAAAATTCCCGGGCAGCTGCCATGACTCCTTCATACTAAGGAGTTTGTAAATCTCCGATCTATTTCACCCACCAACGCAGAACCATGATCAGAACCATGATGTTCAAAGGTACATCAAGGTAGACCAGTGACAATAGGGCAAGTGGATGGGATAATGTGCATGATATGTTGTTCATTCATCCACTGAGTCACTGTATTATTTGTATCAAATAGTAATTGGAAGGTGATGTATTTCCATGGCTGTGTCTTGAGAATCATCTGTGGTTTAGTTCAGCACACTTTCGATTCGGCAGCATTAATGATAATTCTCCCATAGGGAATGCCCATGATGGGCCATCTATTTCAGGAGAATCTAACAGCTATCAATAATACTTACAGCTCAGTCACTCACTTGACAACTCAATAACGTCTCCAAGGCTTGGGATGTGCAGCATTCAGGAAGTATCACCAGACCAACAACCCAGAAGGGGTGCATTTTACGTGCGTACGAGTCGCTTGACCCACGCTTGGCCAAACACCAGCCCCTCGCCACTTCCAGCTCACCGGTCCCAACTCCTATTCCAACCACCCTCGCAACCCTCCCGAAAATCAGAACTGCAGGCAGCCTCTTATGAATGATGGGTTCACAGAGTTGGGGATTCTCCCGTCTTTGCACACCCCCACCCAGGAACAAGGATCTGTGCCAAAGTGTTTGGAAGAAGCATTTAAAGAGAGGAAACAAAACAACAAAAAAAGATGCAGGAAAATCTCCTTGAAATGTCGAGGTGGTAAGGTAGGGGGGCTTTGAGTCAGGACAAGGTCATACTTATTCGTGCCAGCCTTTGCTACCAAATACCCTATCGACATTCATTGCTCAGACTTACTTATGAAGAATGGCCACTGGACAAGAGGCCAGCCCTTGTGGGATTGTACAGCAGCACGAGTCATGCACAAAGGAGTAAGTGGCATTAAAAAACTGCAAAACATTATCTCTTCTTGAATTACATCCCAAAATAACTTGAAAGTAAATCAAATCAACCTTCAATTCCCTTTTACAGGTATCACTTTGATAGTCACACCAGCTTTGTTATATTTGTCCTTCCGTAGAACAGATAATCCCTTGATGGATGGGATTTTAAACTGGAGTCTGACTAAACTCAGCTTCACCACAAAGCTGAGACTTTCCAGTATCAATCTCAATTTTGAACATCATTGAATTCAAAATCAAAATTAAGTTTTGAACGAGGCATGTGGAGAATATCGAAGGAAACAGCGTGAGAAGGTGTCCTTACAAGTGTTAAGCAAACCTTCTGGAGCTCACATGATTTCTACATGTCTCAGTTCTTCCACTTCCTCAAAGATTTATTGTTCAATTTCCAAAGGTTATTCACATGAGGGCCCAAGGATTGACTGACCGAGGGGCAATGCTGTCGGCAGACCTGACCAATTGGACTGAAATGAAAGAAAAAAAGGCCATTTAAGAAAACTTATTGACAGAAAAGAAGCTAAGGCGATTTTTATGAAACAAAATAGGAGAATGGATAATAGACTATTAAATTACTAAGGTTTCAGCTATTTTAATTCAGACATAATGCACCTTTACGGAAGTGCCTCGTGGTTTATTGTACAACATTTTCAAACAGATTTATTTTCCAGATGCAGATAAAAAACAACAAAAAGATAAATTAGCTACCAGACTAAGATGACATTGCATTATGTTACCTTGAAGCATTCCTACACGGATAATTGTTTATAATGCTCTCTGCACGTTTTAAAATTAATCTGGACATTGAAAGATATTTTGCTAGCATTCTAATTGAATAGCGTTTCCAAACAATTGTGAGCGAAATTAGTTGCATCGCAGGAGAGGTGTGGTGATTGTCCCTTTAAGGGCAACACAGCAGAGTAAGGGTCACATGGTCTGTGTTGCTTTTAAAGAGACAATCACCACAGGACGTCATCTGACCCTGGAAAATGCAGCTCTTGGTGGCTCACCAGAAGGTATATTAACAACAGGCATGGGGATGTGGGTGGTCTGAAATTGTGCTGTTCTCGCTCAATCGCATAGGAGTTTGAGGGACAGCACCATCAAGTCTTGTGGGGAGGGCTTGGCCCTTGCCCGTAGTTGGACAGTGTCTGATTTTTCAGTAGAATGGGATGGGAGGGTAGCGAAGAATTGCCCATAGTGGCACTTGCACTGATTGGTCTGATTCAAATGATGCGCTGGTTTGCTGCCCCGCATCCTCATTAATAAAGGATTTTTACTTAAATATTTTCATTGTTCTGAGTTTGTTTAAACGCTGAACAGCGAAACTATTGGGCGGGATTCTCTCAGCTCAGGCCAGGCCGGAGAATCGCCAGGCCTGGCACAAAACACGACGACGCCCCAACGCCGGTCCGCTGATTCTCTGGAGAGCGGAGAATCGCCGCCATTGGCGCTGGCGTGGTCGGCGCGCCGCTGGATGGGGGCCGCTCTAGGCGGCGCCCCCCAGCGATTCTCCACCCGTGATGGGCCGAGCGGCCGTACAAAAAATCCGAGTCCCGCCGGCGCCATTCACGTGTGGTTTTACCCGGTGGGACCTCGGCGTGTATCCTTTCGGGGGCGGCCTGGTGGGGGGGGGGGAGGAGTGGGGTTCCGACCCCGGGGGAGGGGGTGTCTACGCTGTGGCCTGGCCCGCAATCGGGGCTGACCGATCGGCGGGCCGGCTGGCCTCTCGGGCAGGGGGATTCTTTTGCTCTGCGCCGCCCCCTGTAGCCCTACGTCATGTTGCGTCGGGGCCGGCGTGGAGAAGGGAGCCACCGCGCATGCGCACAATCGCACCGGTCGCACTGCACATACGCAGACTTGCGATGCCCATCTGACGGCGGTTGTGGCAGCTGGAGCGGCGTGGGTCGCTCCACTGCCGTGCTTGCCCCCTATAGGGGTCAGAATCGCTGCTCTGGGGGCACGTTGATGCCGTCGAGAAACGCGCCGGCGTTTACGACACCGTCAACACTTCGCCTCAGGATCAGAGAATCCCGCCAAGGATTTGTGGCAACAAACAGTTCTGACCTCAACAATGGGATCTCAAAAAAAACCAGCTCATCACCACCTTGTCGAGGGCAATTAGGGATGGGCACAAAATGCTGGCCTTGCCAATGTCATCCATATCCTGTGAAATAATTTTTCAAAACGTCAGGGGCTCAATTGTTTTTTATTCATTTACGGGATGTGGGTGTCGTTGGTTAGGCCAGCATTTATTGCCCCCTGTCGACACCCGCGCAGCGCACTCCCGGCCCGATCGTCACCGCGTAGAAAATGCCAGATTTGCATCTTAGCAATGTCTCTGCCAGCTGGCAGTGCTACCTGGGTACCTTGGCAGTGCCAGGATGGCACCCAGGTGGCACTGCCAGGATGTCAGGCTTACAGTGCGAGGCAGGCAGTGCCAGGGTGCCTGGATGGCATCAGTAGTGCCAGGGTACCACCCTTCCAAAAGGGCATGCACATAGGGGCCTCTGATCCCCTTAGACCCCTACGAATGCTGTTCCGTCTGGTCACCCAGACATGCTGATCTGATCTGTGACCCAAGATCACAAGAAGACCATAAGACATAGGAGCAGAATTAGGCCACTCGGCCCATCAAGCCCGCTCCGCCATTCAATCATGGCTGATATTTTCTCATCCCCATTCTCCTGCCTTTTCCCCACAACCCCTGATCCCCTTATTAATCAAGAACCTATCTATCTCTGTCTTAAAGACACTCGGTGATTTGGCCTCCACAGCCTTCTGCGGCAAAGAGTTCTACAGATTCACCACTCCTTGGCTGAAGAAATTCCTCCTCACCTCTGTTTTAAAGGATCTTCCCTTTAGTCTGAGATGGTGTCCTTTGGTTCCAGTTTTTCTCGCAAGGCGTTGCGAGCCGGGCAGGTGCTGGGGGCGCTCTGTTTTTCGGGTGCAGTGTGGCCGTTCAATTGCACCCTCAGTATTTTAAAAGCATGATAAATGCTTACAGTGAGAGTTCAGCAAATCCCAAAATCTTGGCATTATGTACGAGAAGCATTCTTGCAAACTCATTACAAATTTCATTATGAAATGTTTCTCCCAGAATCCTACAAAAACCACCATTAAAATCAAATTAAACCCACAATAGTATGGACTCTTGATGTTAGAACTAAGTTACTACTCCCATCCCGTTTTGAATTTTGACAAAATGAAATGACATTTCAGAGGTTATTTCCTTTAAAGTATGCAAATTTATAATGAAAGAGGAGACAAACCAGAATATTTCTGCTGCCAGATGTTAGATTCAGGTTTTTCTTGAGATCACAGAATCACTGAATACTATAGTGCAGAGGAGGCCCTTCAGCCCATTGCACTTGGCCCATTACCTTGAATGTTAAGACGTGCCAAGTACTCATCCAGGTACTTTTTAAAGGATGTGAGGCAACCCACCTCTACCACCCTCCCAGGCAGTGCGCTCCAGACGGTCACCACCCTCTGGATGAAAAAAGGTTTTCCTCAAATCCCGTCTCTCCCCTCACTTTGAATTTGTGTCCCCCTCGTAACTGACCCTTCAACTTAAGGGAGCAGCTTCTCCCTACCCACCCTGTCCATGCCCCTCATAATCTTGTCCACCTCAATCAGGTCACCCCCTCAGTCTCCTCTGCACCAGAGAAAACAACCCAAGCCTATCCAACCTTTCTTTATAACTTAAACTTATAACAGCAACTTGTATGGTTGTTTGAGACAATGCATACATTTCAGAATGTATTTCAACTGAAGAAATCCAATCTGCAATGCACAACAATAGCATTTTAAAACATTGGTGAGGATTATCTCGGCCCCTCATGACAAGTTTTCTGACAGTGGAAGTGGCTCCCCCATTGGCTGCCGGCGGGACCTTCCGGTGCCGCCTGTGGAATTTTGCCGCCCCGCCGCTGGTGACCCCACCCTGGGCGAGGTCGTCTCCATTGGGAACGGAAGATCCTGCTGTTCAGGTATGAATTCAACTTGTGGACTTTCTCTTCCAGATCAGTCAAAATCAATTTGCTGCCCAGATATTTGGTGTCAGCCTCGGTTCAATGCTAAACCTATTGCCCCTGACTTAAAAAAATTAAAAAAAATAACATTTGACTTCAAAGACCTATGGGCATAAACTGGGCGGACAGTGGGCTAATAAAGGATTGCTGGTACAGCTTTTAATGAGTTGTAAAACCAAGGTCTCATATTCACTGAATGTATGTGAAACATCCTACGGCACTATCTGAAGATAGCAAAATAACAATAATCTTTATTATTGTCACAAGTAGGCTTACACTGCAATGAAGTTACTGTGAAAATCGAGTTGTCACCACACTCCGCCGCCGCCTGTTCAGCTACAATTAGGGAGAATTCGGGATGTCCAATTCCCCCACCAAGCACGCCTTTCGGGACTTGTGGGAGGAAATGGGAGCACCGGAGGAAACCTACGCAGACACGGGGGGAACGTGCAGACTCCGCACAGACAGTGACCCAAGCCGGGAATCGAACCCGGGTGCCTGAAACAACAGTGCTAACCACTGTGTGAATTCCCCCAGTGTGCCGGCACCAAAACAAATGATCTAGTTATTTATCTTATCGTTGTTTGTGAGACATTGCTGTGCACAAGATGATTTTCTACAGCAGTCACTACATTTCAAAGATAAACCACTGCCTGTAAAATTCCTGTAGACGTCTGATGGTCATGAAATGCACCATATAAATTCAAGCTCTTTCTTAGATGATTCTAACTGTTATATACTAAGTAGCCCTGGTAAAATTCTTAAAATAAAGGCATCTAAGTCAGGGATTTGATAAAGCAATAGGTTCCTTCTGATTCTATCCACAACCAGACATGCTGATCTGATCTGTGATCTTCATTAATACAGGTGATGGTATTAGAAAGTAATTTATTTGAACATCACCAGAATTCAGGCTTGTAATGAGCAAATTTCAATTTTAAATCAAATAATTTAATCTTATTTACCCGAAAGGATGTTGAAGTTCATCCCTGAGCAGCATATTAAAATTCAAAGAGTACAAATGCAAACAAATGCATTTTTAAATCAAACCTGATGGAATTGTGTAAACAGCGGGTTGAATCATCCCCAGGGAGACAGGACACTGGATTCTGGACTGTTTTCCATTCTTGAACATGGGCGTCATTCTCCGACCCCCCGCCGGGTCGGAGAATGGCCGTAGGCCGCCGTGAATCCCGCCCCCGCCGAAGTCTCCGGTACCGGAGATTAGGCGGGGGCGGGAATCGGGCCGCGCCGGTTGGCGGGACCCCCCGTTGGATTCTCCGGCCCGGATGGGCTGAAGTCCCGCCCAGAAATTGCCTGGTCCCGCCGGCGTAAATCAAACCTGGTATTTACCGGCGGGACCAGGCGGCGTGGGCGGGCTCCGGGGTCCTAGGGGGGGGCGCGGGGCGATCTGACCCCGGGGGGTGCCCCCACGGTGGCCTGGCCCGCGATCGGGGCCACCGATCCGTGGGCGGGCCTGTGCCGTGGGGGCACTCTTTCCCTTCCGCCTCCGTTACGGCCTCCACCATGGCGGAGGTGGAAGAGATTCTCCCCACTGCACATGCGTGGGAAACTGACAGCGGCCGCTGACGCTCCCGCGCATGCGCCGGGAAACTGTCAGCGGCCGCTGACGCTCCCGCACATGCGCCGCATTTCCGCGCCAGCTGGCGGGGCAACAAACGCCATTTCCGCCAGCTGGCGGGGCGGAAATCCCTCCGGCGCCGGCCTAGCCCCTCAATGTTGGGGCTAGGCCGCCAAAGGTGCGGAGCATTCCGCACCTTTGGGCCGGCGCGATGCCCGTCTGATTGGTGCCGTGTTTGGCGCCAGTCGGCGGACATCGCGCCGTTGGGGAGAATTTCGCCCCATGTCTCCGGTGGGAAACTAATTAAAGTCCACAGATTTTCGCAGTGTTGAGCCCTCGATTAGCATGGAGATAGGTTCCCTGTCCAGGTATGATTGGAGGCTGAAAGGCCAAATAGATTCAGAGCAGCATCTCCAACAGATACATTTTCAAATCATACATAAAAAGAATAGAAAGAAACATCCAGCCAACCAGTGGTGGGGGAGTGGGAAGGTGGGGAGGGGGGGGGGTGGGGCGGTTGGGGAAGAGGTGGTGGTGGTGGGGTTCCCCTGGAAAGGGGAATGAATCCCCCACCCAGACAGGCAAGGAGGGCCTGTCAATCTAAAGAGGGTTGGCCCCACCGCCCACCATCGGGTGTCCATCTGCAGGCAGCCGATCTGCTCCCCATTGAAGGAAGAAACTGCAGTCCGGCTGGAAAACAAATCAGGCGACCGCTTTTGTCTCTGCTCTGCAGAGATTCTTAAAGGGGCTGATTTCCGACCCCTCTCATGTACGTGAGTGGCCTTCACAGACTCCAAACCCACGTTGGCTAAAATGGCTGACATCGGAGTCCAGGAAACCAGCAAACCGGTTGGTCTCATAATTCCTAGGCCTCATCCTCCTCCCTCCCTGAAGTCAGTGGGGCCAAAGGTTAAGCCAAAGTTCACAGTTCCATTGTTGTTTCATCGTGTTGCGTGTCCGCCTGGGCATCACTGTCACTGGGGAAAAATCCTGGAACTCCCTCCCGAACAGCACAGTGGGTGTACCTACACCTGAGGGACTGCAGCGGTTCAAGAAGGCCACTCACCACCACCTTCTGAAGGGCAACTACGGGTGGGCAATAAATGCTGGCTTAACCAGCGACACCTATATCCCATAAATGAATTTTTAAAAAGTTGTTTCAACTACCTGTGTTTCTTCACAGGATTAATTAACCAACATCAATGCCAGCTAGTCCTCTAATAATATTCACAAACTGTAAATCAAACTGTGGACTTACAATCCCCTCACTCCCGCTGCATTGATTCTTTATGCTAAGAAACCAAGCATTTATTTTATCTTTTTTGAAATCTTTTTATTACCATTTCTCATATTTATAAACAATTGTATCTATGCATAACATTTTTCTTACCCGCGTTAATTTACTTTATTGTACAGAGAGGTTTGTTTTGTCTTTCATTTAATTGAACCTATATACATTTCATCGCCCTCTGGATCGGTCTACGGTCCCTCCCCCATGCCATGCCCCCCCCCCGGCGTTTATTTTCAGGGGAAAAAAGGGGGGGTTACTCTCTTCTTTTGTGGCTTCCCTACTTTCCTTCCGTGTTCTCCCCCGCTCCCTCCCCACCCTCCCCCCACTTTTCTTCCGTCTTCCCCTCCGCCCTCCCCGTCACCCACCACCCCCCCCACTCCGCCCTCCCCTTTGGTTCCTCAGCTATCTTTGTTTTTTATTCTTAACTTACTCATCGTTGCTGACCTCATACAGGTTTCGAAACAGGCCGGCAAACTGCCCCCAAGTATCTAGGAAGCCTTCCTCGGACCCTCGGATGGTATACTTAATCTTCTCCAGGTGGAGAAATTCTGAGAGGTCAGAGAGCCAGTCTGCAGCTTTGGGTGGTGCTGCCGATCGCCAGCCGAGCAGGGTTCTCCGGCGTGCGATTAGGGAAGCGAAAGCAAGGGCGTTAGCCCCCTTCCCCATGTGTAGCTCTGGGTGCTCCAATACCCTGAAGATTTCCACTATTGGGCATGGCTTCACCCTTTCCCCCACAACCTTGGACATTGTCTCGGGGAAGGCTGTCCAGAACCCAGCAAGCTTGGGACAAGCCCAGAACATTTGGGTGTTGTTGGCCGGGCCCCTTTGGCACCGTTCACATTTATCCCCCACATCCGGAACAAACCTGCTCATTCAAGTTCTGGTCAGGTGCGCTCTGTGCACTACTTTGAGCTGCATTAGGCTGAGCGTTGCGCAGGAGGATGCGGAGTTGGCCCTGCTCAGTGCTTCGCTCCAGAGACCCCATCCTATCTCTGTCCCCAGTTTTCCTCCCAATTCTGTCTGATCTCGTCCGGTGGTGTTCAAGCTCTGTCCAGCAACTGTTGGTATATTTTCCCACGTGGCGCCCCCCCTGCCCCCCTTCTTGTTGCTTGTGCCTATCAGGTCCTCTAGTAGTGTGGTTTCTGGGGGGGGCGGACTACCCTACTGTCTCTTTGTGGAGGAAGTGTTTTATTTGGATGTGTTTCATTTCCTGTCCTTTTGCTAGTTTCCACTTCCTCGTCAGTTTGTCCAGTGTCGCCAGTCTGTGCCCTGTGTCAAAGTCCCTGACCGCCAGTGTGCCCCCTTCCTGCCTCCATCTTTTGAAGGTGATATCTCGCATGGCTGGGGGGGGGGGAATCTGTGATTGCCGCAGATGGGAGCCATGGGGGACAGTTTAGTTATCCCGAAGTGTTGTCTCAGCTGGGTCCACGTTCTCAGCGTGGTTGCTACCACTGGGCTCGTTGAAACCGAGCATTTATAATGCAATAATGATAGTACTTAGGATTACGTCAATAGACAACTGCAGTCTTTTTATCACTTTCACAGGCAGTTTTTTTTCCAAATTTTTAAAAGACTGTCGATTTAAATAACTTCACAGCTTGATAGTTCTCCAGACCATCTCCACCCTCTACGAGGATTCATGACTTCTATAAAATATTGTAACTTTCGTACTGCCGGATAAGGGCCTTGCTCCAGTGAAAATTGGCTCTGTTTGAACTCAGCACTGAGTTTTGGATTCTGACTTGTGGAATTCGCTCCCAGCCCCCCCCAGCCTTCCACCCCTCATGGAAATGGGGGTGTTACTAATGGATCTGGTCCCAGCTGCCATTTTGGAAGGTCCCTGCAGCCTCCATGGCTCTGTAAAAAAAACAGGCCATTATATCCATGTATTTCTGTTCAGATGGATTAACAAACTTCACATTATTACACAATGTCGGAGGTGTGAAAGCAGTTATTAATTCCTAAACGGATATTAACAATTTCAAACAGTAGGTCAACTCCTCTTTTCTTGCACATTTGATGCAATATCAAATGTATTGGCAGCAATTTCAACTGAAGATTTTGTGTATAATTGTATTTTAGCACACTGGTGCCACGTTATTTTGTGAACTATTTAAAGATACATTAATCCATTAATTGTATGCAGAATTAACACCTCCACTAAAGATGTACACAAAGGATTTCCATATAAGGAAATTAAGGCATCTATACAGTTAAAATTGAAATTCTAGGTTTGTATTGTTATGTCTGTGGAATTTTATTACAAAAGTAATCGTTGTGAATTTGTACAATGAACGCTCCTGCGGGGCGAGTGATTGACTCATGACCGTGTGGCTCGACCTGGACCAGAAACAGCACATCACAGCTGTCAGTGCCTGCGCTCAAACTTAGATGCAACGGACGAGACCAAAGAGGCATCCTGCGCCAGCCTCGACCAATCGCTGTCCCGCATCCCAAAGGGAGACAAGCTGATTCTCCTTGGCGACTTCAATGCTAGAGTCGGGAAGGACGCAAACCTTTGGAAAGGTGTGTTAGGCCGGGAAGGCGTCGGGAAAAAACAAACACCAAACAGGAGTCCTCACCCTGACAAAATGTTCAGAACATGGGGCGCGATTCTCCAACCCCCCGCCGGGTTGGAGAATCGCCGGGGGCTGGCGTGAATCCCGCCCCCGCCGTGTCCCGAATTCTCCGCCACCAGAGATTTGGCGCGAGTGGGAAACGTGCCGCGCCGGTCGGCGGAAATAGCCGGCGATTCTCCGGTCTGCGATGGGCCGAAGTCCTGCCGCTGTCAACCCAAGCCAGCCGGCGTGGATTGAACCACCTTTCAAATGGTGGGACAAGGTGGCGCGGGCGGGCTCCGGGGTCCTGGGGGGGGCACGTGGAGAACTGGCCCCGGGGGGTGCCCCCACGGTGGCCTTGCTCGTGATCGGGGCCCATCGATCCGCGGGCGGGCCTGTGCCGTGGGGGCACTCTTTTCTTTCTGCCTTCGCCATGGTCTTCACTATGGCGGAGGCGGAAGAGACCCCCTCCACTGCGCATGCGCGGGGATGCCGTGAGCGGCCGCTGACGCTCCCGCGCATGCGTCGCACGACAAAGTCATTTCCACGCCAGCTGGTGGGGCGCCAAAGGCCTTTCCCGCCAGCCGGCGGGGCGGAAATCACTCTGGCGCGGGCCTAACCCCTCAAGGTGAGGGCTTGGCCCCTCAAGATGCAGAGAATTCCGCAACTTTGGGGCGGCGCGATGCCGTACTGATTCGCGCCATTTTTGTCGCCGGTCAGCGGACATCGCGACGATTGCAGAGAATCCCGCCCATGATCTGGTCATCACAAACAGCGTGCTCCACCAGAGGGACAAACAGATGACCTCGTGGCAACACCCCTGCTCCAAGCACTGGCACCTAATAGACCATATCACCATCCAGGCAAGGGACTGCAAAGATGTCCCCATCACCCACGGCGCCATGACCAGAACCGACCACTGCTGGACTGACCACAGACTAATCCGCTCTGCCATCTCCATCACCCTGGATCCAAACCGATACAAGCAGGAAAAACTCTGCCGCAGGAAACTCAATGGTGCTGGACTCAAACACCCTGAGAAGAAAGAGCTACTCAGTCCGCGCCTCCCAGCTAACCTGGCAGCAACAACGAATCAGAGCTGCAGAACGCCCACAGCGCCTGCTCCGCCTTAAAAGCCACTATAGTCAGCAGCTGTGAGGAGACACTCTGGCTCTCATTCAGAAAAGATCAAAACTGATTTGACAGATCCAGGATCTTGCAAGCGCAAGGCATTCCTGAACTGACATCTCCACCAAAACTCGAGTGAGAGGAAACAAGCCCATGGCAATTGAAGGCCAAGGTGCAACAAAGAATTTGCAACCTAAAAAGCAGCTGCTGGGTGGAAGGGGAGCAGGAGACTCAGCAACTCGCTGACACACCATGTGCGTGGCTTCTTCAGCACAATCAAACAAAATCTAATGTCCGTGTACTCAGGGCCCCACCCCACTGAGCTCCAAAAATGGAGAGGAGCTCATCAAAAACAGAGAGGCAATCAATGCCCACTGGAGAGAGCACTTCAAGGGCTGCCTCATCCAGGGCATAGCCTTTGACAAAAGTGTCCTCGACACCATCCCGCAGCACACTACCTGCCACCATCTCAGCGCAACCCCATCTCGCCGTGAGGTCGAAAAAGCCATCCGACAGGCGAAGAACAACAAGGCCTCGGACGCAGATGGAATCCCGCAGAAGTACTAAAATGGGGCGGAGATGCACTCTTGACAAGAATCCAATCCGCAACTGGATCATCCTTGTCTGGAAGGAAGAGAGCATGCCGGGTGATCTCAGAGATGCCTTCACTGTGACCACCTTCAAGAAAGAAGAAAGGTCCAATGTGGACATTACAGAGGGATTTCCCTCCTCTCCACCACAGGAAAGGTCATCGTGAGAATACTCCTCAATCGCCTCCTCCCAGTGGCTGTAGAGCCCCTCCCTGAGTCAGTGCGGCTTCCGCCCATCAAGATACTCAATGGACATGATCTTCAGTGTGTGACAAATCCAGGAAATCCAGAGAGCAGCATCAACCTCTGTGCCTAGCCTTCTTCGATCGTGCAAAGCCCGTCAACTCTGTCAACCATGAGAAATTGTGGAACATCCTCCTCAAATTCAGCCGCCTGCAGAAACTTGTGACCATTCTCCATCTGATCCACAATGACCTACAAGCTATGATCCTCATAAATGGAACCACCACAGACCCAAATATACGTGCAAACTGGGGTCAAACAGGGCTGCATTATTGCACCAATGCTCTTCTCCATCTTCCTCATAGCAGCACTCCGACCTGTCACTCTGAAGCACCCTGTTCGAGTGGAGCTAATCTATCGGACAAGCGAGAAACTGTTCAACCTCTGATGTCTTCAGGCCAAAACCCATACCAGCCAACCTCTGTCATTGAGCAGCAGTGTGCAGTCGATGCCCGCGTGTGCGCAACATTCAGAGGCCATGCTACAAACCATTGTCGGCGCATTCACCAAGGCATCTGAGAGAATCGGCCTCAGACTAAGCATCCGGAAATCAAAGGTTCTCACCAGCTCCTGCCACACAAAACTGCCCTCCAACCATCAAAATCCACGGTGAGCCCTTGGACAATGTGGATCATTTCCCATACCTTCGGAGCCTCCTCTCGGCGCGAGCAAACATTGATGACGAAATCCACCATCTACTCCAATGTGCCAGTACAGTCTTCGGATGACTGAGGAAGAGAGTGTTCGAAGACCAAGATATCAAGCCCAGCACCAAGCTCATGGTCTACAGAGCAGCCGTGGCCACCATTCTCCTGTATGCATAAGACATATGTACAATGTACAGCAGACACCTCAAATCCTTGGGGAGATATCATCAAAACTACCTCCGAAAAACCCTGCAAATCCACTGGCAGGATAGGCTTTTCAACATGAGCCTCCTCTCCCAGGCCAACATCCCCAGTATCGTGGCACTGATCAGGCTCAGCCAGCTCCAAAAGGGCGGGGCCACATAGCCCGCATGCCCGACACGAGACTCCCCAAAAAAGTGCTCTACTCCGAGCTCCGCAATGGCAAGCGATCACTCGGAGGGCAGAGAAAATGCTCCAAGGACACTCTGGAAGCCTCCCGAAATAAATGCAACAGCCCCACCGACACGTGGGAATTGCTTGCCGCAGAAAGCACAAACCGGGGAACAAGCATCCGCAAAGGCGCCAATCACCTCGTGTGTCGTAGGTTGGAGCACATGGAGGCCAAACTGAAACAATGGAAAGAGAGCGCAGAATCCAGAGCGTCCCACCGACCCACCTCATCAAACACCACCTGCCAAACCTGGCAGAGTCTGTGGATCCAGGATCAGACTATTCAGTCACCGCAGAACCCACATCCCCAGAATGGAAGCAAACATCCTCGACACTGAGAAGGAGAATTTTTATGGTTTGCAAAATTTCATCTATTATGCATAAAAACAAGGGGAAGATAAAGACTTCATGATACCTCTTTCTGACCCAGAGGCAGAAATTCACAAGTATTTTCAATTTGCAAATTATCCTGGCCAACGTGCAATTAAACTTTGATTGTCCTCATACAGTGTCTACTTACAGCAATTTAGTCTATTGGTGTAGTTTTTGCATTGGGGGCACTCCGATGGTGGCACTTCCTCCACCCTTGTCACTTTGACCCCTACCACAACCATGTTACATTTCCTTGGGTCAGGGCATGTACCTATAATGCAGGAAGAGCTCCGAACGGGTATCCAACATCTTGCGGGAGTCTTCTGATGCTACTGTGCCACTGCAGCATTCAAGCTGGCTGAAAGTATTGAAAGGGGACAGAAAATCTCCCGAGGCAAATTTATTTACAGGCCTCTGCCAAGGTTGAGGCCGAAAAAAGGTTTGATTTGAGGGCTTATGTACAGCAGCAGGAGTTGGGTCCTTGTCCCACCACATTATAACTTGGGGGGTGCTTGCCACAATTCCCCAAGGGGTTACCCCGGCCTTTCTCCAGCAGTCGCCAAGGGCCAGCAGAGACAACAGCAAGCTGGTAACTGAAGTGGTTGGATAGGTTCAATAACATGCAGTAGATAGGGAGAGCGTGGCAGGCCAGGGCAGTGGGAAAGGAAATCAAGGCCAGTGGTGGCAGCACGTTAGATTAATTGGATACCTCTTTCAAAGATCTAGCACAGGGCAGGTGGGGCAGGGTGGCCTCCTGTGTGCGCTGTGAGGAAGTCACTGCAGAGCGAGAGTAATCCCACTGCGCTCTTCTGTGACACCAGGAGGACACAGCTATTGCCACCAGATCTTTGTGGAGGAAAATCCATCTGGCCTTAGAGAGATGAAAAGAGGAAAAGAGCCTGTATTGCTTTTTGGACATAAAGCTGCTGCCCCATTCAGATCACAACATCTCAGAAAAAGAAAATGACGTTATGACGTTTACTCTCCATCCAAGCAAAATCCTACAGACCCAATAAAATTCCAAATTTTATCAATTCAAGCATCCGTGTTTGTAAAGTATAAATGACCGGAATGGGGTTTATTTCAACGTTATGTGAATTTTTCCATTCTAATTTAATCAGTGTTCTGTATTAAGCAATACAAAGGTCAACTACCTGTTTATAGACAAATCGCATTCATCATCAACCAACGAGAGGGTGGTGATCAATGCAAATATTCTTTGATTCGTGTACAGTCAAGTGAGTAGAAAGAGAGACAGTACATCTCTCTCCACCATCCTTTGGCTCATATTCTCATCATCCCCTTGTCACAGACTGCTGCCTTGATGGAAGTTTGGCGGGACGGTGACAGGATATCAGCAGTGTGAGAAAATAATGTCACAAACTGGCAGAAACGCAATTCAGTCCGTGGGTGGCACTATGGGGAATTTCAGTTTCACGCAGAAGTGGTGGCAAGGGCTATGCCTTCCTGATTGCCAGGTGATGAAGCTCGTGGCAGCGCAGCATGAGTCGCAAGACACACTTGGACGAGTCGGCGCGTGTTCCTGTGAAGTGTTTCAGGCAGCAGCATTGTTTGTTTTTAAGATGGCGATGGTGTGGTCCCTGGTCTCAGCGTGGTTTTCATTGTTTGTGTGACGCTCATGTGTGGCCGTGTGATGGAGGGGAGCACTAAGCACAGTCAGTAGCTCTTGTCACTGAGCAGCCCCGGCTTGAAGATGGGGAAATGGCTGGCTGATGCGGGATGAAATACTTCCACGCATTTAATCATAGAATTTACAGTGCAGAAGGAGGCCATTCGGCCCATCGGGTCTGCACCGGCTCTTGGAAAGAGCACCCTACCCAAGGTCAACAAAAGTACAGTATCAACATATTTTGCTGTTGAAATAGACGTGCCTGAAGTGCTTTTCCAAAATAGCAAGTTAGCTTTTTTAGGATTTCCTAAAATGTAATCGAGCCTGCAGCTTTGATCAGTCTTACACACTATCTGTGCATCATTTCCCTGCATGTGACATCCTTCCCTATGTTGTGCACATCTGGTGAACAGGAGGTCTCCATGTCTGATAATGTGGGCTTCCCGAGATCAATATTTTGTGATCTCTCTGACATTTATAATCACATTATTGGTTGTAATAGGTCGCTTGACAAATAGTTGAAAAAAAGTTCTTACATGGAATGTTCTGTTCGATTAAACAAAGGATTTTGAACATTGTCTGATTTGGTGACTAAACGGGAAAGGTATTGTATCATGCAGTCCTGGGAAATATCAATGAACCATTTCACATGACAGCATGTGCTATACAGCTCTTTGGTAATATATCATTACTCTTTGCTTCATAATCCAGAAAGGTCTGATGGTGTGATTATAAAGAAACCACCGATCTGTAACTTAAAGTAAAACTGATTTATTGAATAACGATTGATTAATATTGAGTTTGCACACTCCACAAAACTATAACTAGTAATAAAGTAATCTATATTTAAGTAATAACTAATTTAAACGGCACGTGCTGCTTCCATCTAATCTTAACTATGCTGTGATCAATCTCGCTCTGCTTACACTCTACTGGCTAGTGTACCCAAGATTTTCTGAGTTCTTATATTTATACGGGAACTAGTGGTTCCCTCTAGTGTTTGTATTACATTAAGATGTAATAATTAACCCTTTACTTGTCTCCATATATACATATCATTACAGCATGATAAAAGGTCAAAATATTAAAATTGTGAAAGAAAGTGTTGTTTGTTTCATTATTTGCCCCCACTTAAAGTGGCAAAGAACAGCAAACATAAACCAGAGGTGCAGTAACCAAGGGGCCCAAGCAAAATTCAGATCTGTAGAGATCTTGAGAAAAATCCTCCAATGTGTGGAGTTATATCCGACTCAAAGGAAAGTGATCATTTGATGAAGGATAATCATTGCATTCCCTGGAGCTCCTCGGGACAATAATCTTAGTCCAAATATATATAATTGTGAAATCAACTGCGTACCTCCATTATAAAGTCAGAGTGCAACTGTTCATTGATCAATGTTCATTCGCAACTCTTCAGCATTGGGGCCAGGCACAGCATCCAGGCGTAACTGAGAACTGATAGATAAACATAGAACATAGAACAATACAGCGCAGTACAGGCCCTTCGGCCCACGATGTTGCACCGAAACAAAAGCCATCTAACCTACACTATGCCATTATCATCCATATGTTTATCCAATAAACTTTTAAATGCCCTCAATGTTGGCGAGTTCACTACTGTAGCAGGTAGGGCATTCCACGGCCTCACTACTCTTTGCGTAAAGAACCTACCTCTGACCTCTGTCCTATATCTATTACCCCTCAGTTTAAGGCTATGTCCCCTCGTGCTAGCCATTTCCATCCGCAGGAGAAGGCTCTCACTGTCCACCCTATCTAACCCCCTGATCATTTTGTATGCCTCTATTAAGTCTCCTCTTAACCTTCTTCTCTCTAACGAAAACAACCTCAAGTCCATCAGCCTTTCCTCATAAGATTTTCCCTCCATACCAGGCAACATCCTGGTAAATCTCCTCTGCACCCGCTCCAAAGCCTCCACGTCCATTCACAATATAAAAGGTCCCATTGACTCTCCTTGATAGTAAAACAGCCAAATATGTGCCATGCTCCTCCACTATCAATATCCTGGAATACCCCATTAACCAGAAGCTTAACTGGACCATGAATATCAGCAGCATGGCTACAAACGCAGGGGAGTGGTTTGTGACTCACTTCCTGATCTTTCCAAGCCAAGATAGGTCAGTGATGGAGTATTCACCATTTACCTGCATAAGTACAGCTACGGCAACACTCAAAAGGCACAACATCCTCCAAGGTGGAGTACAGCAGTCTGTTTTATACCGTTTTGTAAGTACACGTGCCACTGGGCTCAATGTCCATTCCCTCCATTATCAGTGGGCTGTAGCTACAGTGTACAATATCTACAGGATACACTGCAGCAACTTGTCAAGCTAACTGTAACAATATGGATATTGTATGGTAAATGAAGGGTTAATCATTTTATGTAAATACATCTAACGACCAGATGGTGATTAAGAGCAGTCTCACAGATCAGGTGACACCCTTGATTCTGGGAGAAGGTAATTATGCATGATAGAGAGTTGTCGTATATTCAGGAGATCTGTAGATAGATTTATAGCATAGTTTATTTCGCAACCATTGTATCTTAGTAAGACATTCGAGTTTAGGTATAAGTAGTGTTAATAAATTAGCTTTGTTAATCAACATAGCTTGGTGTTCTTTGTTGAACACGAACAAGACACATCAAAGCCATCCTTATCAAGAAAGCAGAGAACATCGCACTAACGTTGATGACAACTTCTTTCTCCGTTGCCTCTACCAATAAACAGAACAAGAGCAGGATCATGGGAACATCACCATCTCGTGAAGTCACACACCACTCCTGACTCTAAGGGCAGCATTTTCCAGTCGTGCCGGCCCCAAGACTGAAAATTCCCACCCCAGCTCAACGGATCTTTAAATGTTCCATCAAAGTTTCCATCTTGCCTGCGGCGATTCCCACAGCAGGTGGGTCTGGAAAATGTAGCCATTATGGAATGGTAGAGCAGGCCGGAATGGTCTATCCCTGTTCCTAATTCTTGTGCTGAATATTTATCATCGTTCCTTCATTTACACAGAATTAAAATAGTCGAAGTCCTTAGCTAATACCCTTAAGGGTGTACTGGAGTCAAAGGCTGCCGTGTTTCAAGAAGATACACCTTTTCAGAGCAATTAGCGATGGGGAGTAAATAATGAAGCTTCACCCTGAGGAGAATTAAATATAAATGAATCACCATCTCCAGCAAAAATAGTAAGCCGGTGTTACAGGTATCGCGCAGCATTCCAAAAATAGTAAGAATTTAAATTAAATATAAACTCGACCATCTTCCTAAGATAGCTTTAATATCCATCCGAGCTGGCAGCTTGGATTTTATTTGAATGGCAGCATCTTCCCATTGTGCAGAATTGCATCCATAGTGGTGTCTCGAGCCTTAGTCGGAAGGTTGATCACATCATTTCTCATCCAGATGCAAGCGTGTTACCAACTGAGCAAAGCTGAGTTAGCTGATACATTTCGCCTGCAGTGGAGCATAGACCTGAGTTTTATATGTTAACAAATTGGTGAAAACTGTATTGCGAATGTTAAGTTGGGTTTGGTTGCAGTGTGGTTATGTTACTGGACCAGTAATCCAGAGGCCCTGACTAACGATCTGAAGACATTCAAATTGACCGAATGGCCAATTCTGCACTGTAGGGATTCTATGATCTGATGATTCATGCAGATCGACATGCATTGATAATAGTCGTTTGCCCATGAACTTGCAACTGGTTTCCTAATATGGCGTAAAATGGCCACCGATCCTCCGTTTGGCTGGGGGCTAGCATGCTGGCAGCGAAGAGCACCCGGCTCTCGCTGCCGATATGGCCCGGAGAATTGCCGGGTCCGTGGCCGCGCCGTGCACATGGCAGCGGCCTGTGGCGGCCGTGCCCGCAAAATAGTGCCCCCCCCCTTTGGCCGGCTTGCACACCTGGACCCGCCCCCGCACAGTGCCCCCAGCCCCTTATATAATCCCCCCTGCCCTCCTCAGACTGTGGCGATGCTTGACTGAGTCTGCACCCGCCACGCCAAGTTCCTGACAGATGAGACCACACGCAGCCGGAGCATCGGGAGGAGGGGGGGGGGGGGGGGGGTGGGGGTGGCAGACACCTCAGGCAATGTCCTGAAGCCGTTGATACGCTGCTTTGGAGGGGGCGGACTTGGAGGGGGTGGACATAGTGGCAATCAGTTAAAAAGGAACATTCAAGAAAGATTATTCTGAAATTAGTAAGGCTAATTATGCACCTCTGGAAATAAGTTTGCATCATTTATTCCCACTCCTTTTTTCTTACGGCCATTTTTAATTAGTGTTGGTGATTTTCTACTTGCTGGAGGGACATTCGCTGTCAAAATTATGAGAGTGTCCGACAATTGTTTCACAAAATAATGGGAAAGGCAAGAGGGCAAGGACTTTGAACCATGAAATGTTCAGCACAATGGTAGTGAAAATGAACAGCAATAGTTTGCATGCTGATACCTTCCTTTACAACTTAGCATCATGACTTTCACAGAAGGCTACCCACTCCGTTCTGTGATTATCGCTTTATAAAACCTTTTTGAGCATTGTTAGACAAAATACTGGAATTATAGATGACTGAAAACCATTTTGCCTGTCAACGAAATATGTTAATAAAAATGGATTCCATTGTCAGACTTTCCATTGCATTTCCCAAAAGCCCTGCAGAGTATATTACATGCATATTAACAGCTACTTTCATACAGCAACATCCCCAGCATTGCTTTCAAATATATAATTTTTTACTGATGGCTTCTTGGTGGTAGACCTTTTAATCATCTTGTGGGTGTATTATTTTCCAGCCTTTTGGTGTGCGAAGTAACAATTTATATTAAAATAGTTTATTCTGAGAATTCTTTCAGATTACTTCCTGCACATGGCGGAGTGGAGCTTTATTGGCTGATTTCATGTTCAACCTTTCAGGTACATTCTGGGTTGATGACCTCATTCCAGAATTATGCTGTAAAGTTTGCACCAATGCCAACTGACAATCATCATGCAGTAGTGGAAAAATGAGGGTCACAATCACATTGGGTTCGGCCAGTTGAATTGTATCAGCTTCGTTTCAAAGACTCGTTTCACGTTTTTATTTTGTATGGTATCAGATGCGTTTTAACAGTGTTCAGGCATCCCGTCACCCTGCATTTGCTCATTTGCATTGGTTCATAATCTGTCACTTTTAAATATCTCATCCACTCATTCAAATTTCTCGATGGCCTCATCTCTCACTCTCCCTGTAACCTCTTCCAGCATCACAGCCCTCTGGGAGCACTGTGTTCCTCCAAGTCTTGTGCCTCAGGCAACTTTCTTCACCCCTTTGTCTGTGACTTCAATTGTCTTGGCCTTGATCTCTGGAATTCCCTCACCAAACCTCTACAGCTCTCCCATTCTTCCATTCTCGCCCTCACTCGCTCTCTCTCTCTGTCTCCTCTTTAAAACCCTGCTTAAAATCTACATTTCAACAAATCATGTGGTCGGGTGACACGGTGTCTCAGTGGTTGACACAGTACCGTAAGACACTGAGGACATGGGTTCGATCCAGACCCCGGGTCATTGCCTGTGTGGAGTTTGCACATTGTCCCCATGTCTGCATGGGTCTCAACCCCACAATACAAAGATGTGCAGTGTTGGTGGATTGACCATGCTAAAGTTGCCACCTAATTGGAAAAATTACTAAAAAAACAAAGCATTTGGTCACCAGTTCAACTTCTCCCTCTTTGGTTCAGCATCTTATTTTTTGGTCTGATTATGTGCCTGTGCAGCATTCTCAAATGGTTTGTTATGTTAAAGACAACAGGTTCATATAGCTCACACAATACAGATAAGTTAATGCCATAGGTTGGATTTTCAGAGTCATGGCGATTCCATAGAATCTGGAGCGGGATTCTGTGATCCTGAGGCTAAGTGTTGACGCCGTCGGAAACACCGTCGCATTTCTCGACGGTGTCAACACGGCCTCAGGATCAGCAATTCTGTCCCCTACAGGGGGCCAGCACGACACTGGAGCAGTTCACTCCGCTCCAGCTGCTGATCCCGGCGTGAACTGGGCGCCGCGGGATCCGCGCATGCGCAGTGGCTTCCTTCAACGCGCCAGCCCCGACGCAACATGGCGCAGGACTACAGGGGCCAGCGTGGAAGAAAGGAGGCCACCAGCCAGAGAGGCCGGCCTGCAGATTGGTGGGCTCCGATCGCGGGCCAGGCCACATCGGAGGCCCCCCTGGGGTTGGACACCCCCCCTCACCCCCGCTCCGCACAGGCCGCCCCCCGACCCTTCCACGCCGCGTTCCCGCCGGCTGAGACCAGGTGTGGACGGCGCCGGCGGGACTCGGTGTTTTTACGACGGCCACTCGGCCGCATCCCGGGCCGAGAATCGGCAGGCCGGTCGCACAATGCGGCCTCGGACCAGCGTCGCGCCAACCACGCCGGTGCTAATGGCGCCGATTCTCCGCTCTGTGGATAATCACGTGCCAGCATCGGGACGGCGTGGCGCAATTTGCGCCGGTCGCGGGGATTCTCCGGCCTGGCCCCGGGCTGAGGGAATCCCGCCCCTGAGCTTTAAAACTAGTGAGAGGGGCATGGATTCAGAAGTCCCGCCCCCACTTCTGACAGATCCCATTTTGCCATTAGGTGTAAAGGGGGCGGGTTTGACTCACACCTAAGGGAAATCAAAATTCATCTTGGCCACTTGAACTAAGTGCTGAGTTCAAACAGACCAAGGTCGGGATTTCCTGATCGGGTGAGGAATCCCACATCAGCCCAAAAATGGGATTGGCGCAAGGCGTCAGACCTGTCCCATTCTCCGGCCCCATTTTACTGCCAATTGAGGGTTTCTCGCCTCGCACCTGTGGGAACGTGCAAACAGCTCATATGCATCCATTTGAATTTGATTAACCGTCTGGAAGCCCGAATGGAACCAACCTGTTATGCTCCAATGGGAATTCCACCAGGCGGACTTTGATGCAAGTATTGACAAGTGCAGTCCTGGGTGCGGGACTCGGAGTGGGGTCAAAGAGGTCATCCATTGCTCATGTGCCCCCCTGTAGCTGCCAGGCTGCAGATGGAGTGTCCCCCGTGAGGCGGGTTCGGGCTGTGGCCAATGTGTCCCATGTCTGGACTACCCCTTAAAGCCCTGGGCAACATGAAGATCACTCATGGTATGATGCTCTCAGGCAGTCCTCTGTTCAAGATCTTTATCCTTGTCTGACTCGTTTAAACTTTGAAGTGATCTTCTCACTCTGCACTGCTCTGCCTGACAGCTGACGATCAGACCAGACAGCTTTTTGAAGATGCAAACCGGGAAGATCTTCCCTTTGCTCACATTTGCTCCCTCAGCCCAATGCTTTTAAAGCTGTGGATTTTTGAAGCATCTAAGTCTTCCTAGAAATCCCACAACATTTGAAAAACCTTGAAATTCCACAGATCCTTTGAAATGCTTACCATTAATTCAATTTTGCAGTACCTTTAAATAGCCTTTGATTGACAGCTTAATTGTTTAAACACAGCAGGCTAGAGGTTAGTTTATTTATCTTTTCCTTCACACTTGAATGATTCTGAAGTACCCTCCATTGGTCCTAACTGCAATATGTGAAGTTATTTCAGTCTCATGCATCTTAATTCAAATAGCATAGGCTACCGGGTCAATGACAGTTGAAAAAAATTGTTCAAGCAGTTACAAAAGCATTTTGTTGATGTTTCTCCCAGGACTATAATTGTGTCATTATTAATGCTTGGCTAATTCCCACAACCTATAATTAGATCAGCAGGGAGATCCTGGGCAGAATTCTCTGTCGCGCCACACCAGAAAGCTGGTGCGCGCCCCCACCCCCCCACAACACCGCCCAGATAGCGGGCTTATCCCCATTGTGGGCAACCCCATGCCATCAGGAAATCCCCGGGCACTCCCGGCACAATGGAGAATCCCGCCAGCGGAGAATCCAGCCCAGGGTTCACAGTTTGATTGACAATTTCATGTGGAGAACAAACACTGGCATGTAGGTCAACTGTTTCTTTGCAGTAAAAACTATGTAACACTGCGCTGAACAGTTTAGGAGTGAGATTTAGAACATAGAACATACAGTGCAGAAGGAGGCCATTTGGCCCATCGAGTCTGCACCGACCCACTTATGCCCTCACTTCCACCCTATCCCCGTAACCCAATAACCCTCCTAGCCTTTTCGGTCACTAAGGGCAATTTAGCATGGCCAATCCACCTAACCTGCACGTCTTTGGACTGTGGGAGGAAACCGGAGCCCCCGGAGGAAATCCACGCAGACACAGGGAGAAGATGCAGACTCAGTGATCCAGCGGGGAATCGAACCTGGGACCCTGGCGCTGTGAAGCCAAAGTGCTATCCACTTGTGCTACCGTTGCAGTAATAATCAGTAAAGATCTACTCCAAACATCAAGAAAGTTCCATGAGCAGAGATTTAAAAAGGTGAGAACCGACCTTTTTATTTGATAAACTTAGAGTACCCAATTAATTTTTCCAATTCAGGGGCAATTTAGCATGGCCAATCCATCAAGCCTGCACATCCTTTTGGGTTGTGGGGGCAAAACCCACGCAAACATGCGGAGAATGTGCAAACTCCACACGGACAGTGAGCTAGAGCCGGGATCGAACCTGGAACCTTGGCGCCATGAGGCAACAGGGCTAACCCACTGCGCCACGGTGCTGCCCGTGAGACCTGACCTTTGAGCAACTGTACATTTTTAAAATCTCAACGCATAAGGGCTGGAGTAGACATGAGACCTGTTGAACCTGCTCCATTATACCATACAATCGTGGCTGATCTTGTGCTTAAATGCTACTGTTCAGTGACTGCCCATTACCCTTGACACCTTGATTAATGATGAACTATCCACAATGATCTGGGGTCAGGAACTCCAAATATTCACTGCACTTTGAGTGAAGTAAATCCGCCTCATTTCAATCCAATGTCACGAGACTGCCCCCTGTGCTCGGGATTCAACAGCCAGGATAAACAACCACTTATGTCTAACCTGTCTAGCCCCTCCTGAATTGTGTATCTTTCAATGAGATCACTTTTAATTATTTGAAGCTCCAGAGAAAAGTGGCCCAATTTACATAAAGGTGTTTATGTTTCAACATACAAGTGGGCGGCACGGTGGCACAGTGGTTAGCACTGCTGCCTCACTTGCCAGGCACCTGGGTTCAATTCAAGCCTCGGGTGACTGTCTGTGCGGAGTCTGCATGTTCTCCCCGTGTCTGCGTGGGTTTTCTCCGGGTGCTCCGGTTTCCTCCCACAGTCCAAAGATGTGCAGGTTAGGTGGATTGGGCACACTAAATTGCCCTTAGTGTCCAAGTTAAGAGGTAAGTGGGATAGGGGAAGTGCACTCGGGAGGAGTGCTCTGTCAGAGGGTCGGTGCAGACTTGATGGCCCTGCACTGTAGGGGTTCTATGATTCTAAGTTCTAATCAATGAGCCACCAGCACAGCAACATAAAGAACTCATATTAGCTAAACATCATGACCATATATGACATTGGGCAACCTTCTCATCCAAGAAAACAATCTAGGGAACCTTTAATGCAAGGCCCCTAATGCAAGTATATCTTTTCTTAGGTATGATGACTAAATCTGCACACAATATTCCACTTGTATAATTGTAATAAAGCTTCTATTTTCTTGTTTCCCAATCCCCGTCTAATAAATGTGAACGTTCAATTTTCCTTCCTAAGTTCTTGTTATCACCACATGCTATCCTTTTCTGTTCCTTGCACAGGTGAAATAAGTCCCTTTGAACATTAACATGTAAAAGTTTGATGCCTTTTATGTACCAGAGTAACATCATTGGCTGGTGTAATATCTCGTGTTGCACAATGATGTCATCGGAGCGTTTTGCAGGCTTTATCAT